>NC_091097.1:8467860-8805360 GCF_024713975.1 Paralichthys olivaceus
TGCTGGCATCAATTCTCATAGGTGTGGGATACACCCTGGAGAGAAAGCGCTTGTTATAACAGACAAATTCTTCTGGGAACTCATTGGCAAACCTGTTTGCATCTACCTCATTGAAGGAGCAAATCTCCCAGTATTTTTGGTCCCTCTTAGAGATATCAAAGTCCCTGAACTGGACAGACTTGCAGAGAGATACAAGATCAGACAGCTCCCTGCACAGTCTAAGTCTCTTGAAGCACAAGCCATTTATCTGGTCCCTCTCATCAGACCCAAGTCTTCGCGACATTTCCAGACCCTCCTCTTCATCTGTCACATCCCCCTCTGCATCAGTGCAGCTGGGCGGCAACCTCTTACCCTTGAGTAGAATTTTGCCTTTGAGTTTCTCAGGGGAGGGTAGGTAGTTTTCTTCCTTGTTGGGGTGTTCAACATACAGCTTATCGCCAAGAATCTTCTTCACATGCTGTGCCATGACCTTTTGCTGGGGGAGGCAGCAGTGGGTCACCAGGCAGAGAATTAGGGGATACTCAGAGCTCTCAAAAGCGTATTGGTTTATAATATCTAGGACTTTAGAGAAAGCTAGCTGTGAGGCAACAGAACTACCCACATACACCACAGGTTCATTATCAGGGCCGTCCCATACAATGACCTCAATGCTGCGACAGCCCATCCTTAGAGCTCGGATGTAGCTGCTGATGTCTGATGAACCCCAGAAATGGTCTTCCAGAAGTGAGGCATTATGCGAGGAGTTGATGTAGTAATGGGACAGAGGTTGGGTCATATCCTGGCACACACGTTTGTGCTGGGGGTCAAAGATGTGGCATTCGGAGGAGAGGAGGTAGTGTGTAAAACCATCAATGGAGAGGTAGCTCCTTTCTCTGCCTTCAGCGGATGGCTCAAATTTATGAACAATATCCCTGCACATGTCCTCCGTTACACCTTCCACACCCTGCTCCACCTCGACAAATAGCATCAGATCTTTACTGTCCAGATACTCCTTGTTACTCGAGAACTGCACCAGTAGGAAAAAAATCTCTGGCCGTGTGCAGAGCTCACAGTAGGCCTCCACAAAGGTGTCCATGTTTATTGCCTCTCCATATTGGTCTTTAGCTTTCTGGAGTTCCTTGAACTTCAGCTCTATCCTAGACTCTTTCATTCCAGGGTTGAGTCCCTTGATTATCTGGGTGGCCCTAAACATGTCTATTTGTCCATCCTTTTCCATATCTGCAAGCTCAAATACTGAGCCAATCCATGATGTTCGCAGACTCGGTTGGCTGGGCTCCACCATGTCCACAGTGTGGCGGCCATAAGACACCAGATACCTCAGGCCCATAACCCAGGTGCTTACAACGTCTGCCGTACTGGCTACCAAATCTAACGACTCATAGTTATCCCCATAGATGATTGAGAAGGCGCATTCATCAGGGAACTGATCTGAGAGACCATTACTGCGCAGAACAGGAGTTTTCTTCCCCAAACGGACCTCCTTAATGCTCTTGATCTCCAGTTTGGCTTTCTCTGAATCCTTCTTGGATGGCTCCCAGCGGAGCCAGTGCATGTCTGGGTCCAGCAGGAAGTATCGGTTGTACATGCGTGAGTTGGAGCGCACCTTCTTCATCTCACAGCCCTCCATCATGAAGGCCATGCAAGCAGCTGTGCTGTTGATCTTGCGGTCACTTGGCATTGAACTAAAGGACACCGTTTTCTTCCTAACCTGCCTCTGTTTGGAACCATCCTGGAAACAAAATGGGATGGGGGGGGGGGGGAGAAGAGAAATAGTTCTTGATTAGACTTAAAATTGTATCTGAATTTTAAGAAATAGCAGCTTAAAAAATTATTCAGAATTATATTAGAGAGCAGCTTTACAGCAAGACAGGTACATTAAATTGTTACAGAAAACCCTACATCCAAATACAAGCTATTATGCTGCTAATATACTGTTGTAATAAATAAAAATATATAGCTAGAGCAAACAGCTATGGCACTTGTACAAAATGCAACTACTTGTATAACCATACATCATATCACTCCTGTTTTAGCTATCTTCAATGACTACTGACAGACTGAATCGGTGAACTGCTGCTCTCTTATGAACCAGTGTGCATCTTTGCGTCTTGAGGCAGGGGCCTTCTGGATGTTCTCAAGTGTAAAGATTAAAGGTGACCTAGCTTTGGCACTCAGGGGCCCTGAGCTCTGAAGCTCCAAGTCTGAGGCTGTAAGACTCACAGAATCAGTAAAATGTTTTAAATCACTTCCTTTTTAAAAAGGCCTTTTATAAATGTTAGTTTTATTTTTCATCTTGCACAATGTCTTATTTGTTTATTTTCCTGCTTTTATCCTATATATGCTGGATGTTTTAATGGTGGTGTGGCTTTGTTTTTATTTCAATTTGCCTTTGTTAAGCACTGCAATACTGTTTTGAAAGGTGCTATATTATAACCATTAGCAGTGGTGAGTGGGCACCATGTGGTGAGTGGGCACCATGTGGTGAGTGGGCACCATGTGGCGTCTTCTTTGACATTTATCTATTGAAATTGTAAAGACGATCAGTTTTTTTCCATAATATATTCATCGCAGGCCGATGGCCTCAGGCATAATTGCATGTTTATTTCAAATGTACATCTCCTTGTCTAATTATTCTGCTTATAGTCAAAATTGCATAACTTCATGTGAAGGCAGGGAATTTCTGGGGTATTCCCTTGAGACAAATCACAGTATACTGCATGACGCCTGTTTCTTTTTAGAACAGGACTGCTGTAATGATAGGGTACAAAACTAGAGATTCTGTCTTGGTTTGGCTGAACTCACAGCAGTGTCATCAGCAGTTTTAGGAACTTCAAAACCGGTTTCATGTCACCTCAAAATTGCAAATAAGATTTTCTGGATTAATATTCATCATGTGGGAGACCCAATGTGGGAAACATGAATTGCTTGCTAGCCAATTCCAGGGTCATTGAAGTGTTTGTTGAAACTCCGAGGAGACCGTCTCTCTACAACAACCCAGACGAGAGCCAAACTGGTGAAAGTATTAAAACAGATGCTCATAACACCACCTGCCATGACATGGCTGATCTTCTGTGAGCTGAGTTGGCAGAAAGAAGACAGACAGTGCTGTCTTATTTCCACACAAGTCTGTGGTTAGCTACATAGCATAAATGCAGATGATCTGGTTCTGGGCTTGGAACATGGGCTTGTTGAATACATACCACAGAGAACACTACATAAACATAAATTCTAAACCTTTCCACAAATTACTGTTACACTTAAAACACAAAGTGTGTGAGACTGTCATGAAACTCTTTTACAATGGTGACATGAAAGTGGTTATGTCTGATTACAATATGAAATAAATGTAAGCAAAGCGGAGTAATCTTGATACTCTTTCTTGTTCCACACCTCCTGATCTTTTCTTAGTATCAAAGAAAGAGAAGAATAAAAAGTGCAAAGGGCCCCCAGGGCTATGAAGGAGAGAGCATGTCTTCCCCTGTAGACAGTGACTGCCTGTACAGGTTTGATGGATCTCTCCAGAGCGTGGTTCAACACTAGCCACATTGAAACACCTCAGGGCCATCTGTCTTCCACCTGACGGTCAGAGGCAGATGACGCCTGGCACCTCATCACAATTAATGAGCGCCACTTCATACAAAGCTGAAGAAATGACATGATCATCACTATCTGCTTTTGCCCTTGTTTTATGACCTCTATCTCTTTACCTCACACATAAGTACTCGCTGTCATAATTTTCATGTCACGTAATCCACATCCACATAATTCTTCAGAGATATATAGGGATGAGAATCCCTTCTGAGAATTTCAGTTAGGGCCTTTACTGATCTTGCAAGATGCTGTTTTGTGTCCAGTGGTGCTGGGACTACCTTTGTCAAAAGGGCTGCTGTGTGAGAAGAGAGGTAACCTAGAAACCAAGGTAACACATCTCTTAAGGGGTCTATTTTTAAAAACAGAACAAAAACTCATTTGATCTCTGATTTGTAATATCAGCCAGATGGACATGAACACAAACTAGGGTAGTGGGGACGTGTAGAAAGCTCTGCAGGCTCTGCAGACACGGCAATAGTATTCACTGTTACAATTAGTCGGATGTCCAGGCAAGACAACATACTGCTATCCTCAGCCCCTCCATCATAACCAAGCAGGCAAACTGTGGGTTTGATAGGGCTCATTTCACACACTATTTAAATTTAAATGTATAATCATAAGGTCGGTGACCTAGAGGTACAAAAATTAATTAGTCCTGATGATTATTTTATTTAAATTTTGTAACACTTTTCTTTCTTATTTTATTTAAAATATAGCATCTATATATATATATATATCGCTGTCACTTTTCCCTTGATTAAGGATGCTTTGGTCACACGCTCTCACCATTGTTTCACAGCCCCTGGGGTCTTTCCTGGTAGAGATGTCAGTATTCCTGTGTGTGTGTGTGTGTGTGTGTGTGTGTGTGTGTGTGTGTGTGTGTGTGTGTGTGTGTGTGTGTGTGTGCCTCTGGCTCAGCTGCCTGTTGCTGCTGTTGCCGCGGTGATGTGAGGGTATTTTGGTGATCCTCCACACCCCCATCCCCTTTCCTGTCGTGTCGCTGGCCGCCCCAGGCTGGGTCAAACACTCCCTGATGGTAGGGGGAAACTGCTGGGGCCAGGCAGGCTGTGAAACAAGACCCCCAATATCCTCTGAAGGGCAGAGGTATGTCTCACACACTCTACCTCCCGTCGCTGTTGTCACACCTGAGGCTGGGCAACGCAAGACGTGAAGAACTCAACTCTGGGGACGCAATTAATACAACATGAGCTCTCAGGTTGCCTGTTGCACTGTAGTGCCCCACTGAGTGGAGTCTGCAAAAACAATAATGCTTTAAAATGGTAAGGGTTCTTTTATAGACTTCCTATTTTGTATAGTTCTAGGATAACTATATTTCCATGGTTCCATAGTATGGTTAAATCTAGGCGGCACAGTGGTTTTCTGTTTGCATGTTCTCCCTGGGTCTGTTTAGGCTTTCTCTGGGTACTCCAGCTACTCCCAAAGACATGAAAACCGGGGGAAGGTTAATCAGAGACTCTAAAATGACTGCATGAGTGAATGTGAGAACATAATGTTACACACTGTAGCTCAACATTTCAGGGCTAAAAAGAGTGTCTGTGTCTCACAGGACTATCAAATGTTTGTATGACCAGAGTGCTGAGCTACTCAACCTGATTCTGAACACATGGAGGATGACTCTCTTTTCCTGTGGGACCCCAGACATACTGCCTCTTTCACTACCCTGACCCACTTCCTCCCCATTCCACCAAAACCTCCAACCATCCCAACTCCACGTCACGGCTGTGCTGCTGGCGGCCTGCCACTCGCTACTCCTTGCTCCTATCATATCTCAACTCTAAAACGGGTCTGCAGAAAGTAACTCAGGCACGGCTCAGTTGCTCTCGCCTACAGAGCTACTGTTTCATTTGTGTGTGTGCAATGTGAATCGGTGAATAAAGCAACCGGGGACCATGGGTAATGGGGAGTGAAGACAGAACAGAACAGAACAGAACAGAACAGAACAGAACAGGGCAAGGCAAGGCAAGGCCTTCTTGATGAGAAACTCTCCAAATGTGAGTCATAGTGTGTGTATGTGTCCTGGAGGATCATAGGATCAATGTCTACAAACACACAGAACATCCTGGCAGACAGGGAGTCACAGATAAGCCACATCAATGCACATGATGACATGAAAAATATAGAGAAATCAAACCCCACAGTCACAGAGCCTGTTTACCTTGTTTTGATGGTGAGGTGTTACTCTATCTCAAGTTTTCTGCAAACTACTGACATTAATGTCAGTAATAAATAGAATCACTCCCTCCAAAAAAGACTTTTCATTAATGTTAAAGAAAGTGAAAAGAAGTTCCTGGATCTGCGCTCTTTATCAAATCCTCTCCAAAAGTTAATGGGTTCTTGCTTGACCCATACCTCACACTTCCACCAAGTTTCAATAAAATCGGTTGCGTAAATTTGGCCAAATCCTGCTAACAGCAGTGAAAATCTGTCATTATTTCTTGGCAGAAGTAATAACATTATGATTTAGGCTGTACTGTAAATTTGGTCTATTTGGTTAAAATATGGAGCAATAATTTACTGTGCCAAGGTCAAATCATTTCTGTGATGAATATCCTATATTCATTATTACACATCAGTGTGCCTTGCATTCCTTAAATATTCCCAAACAAGGTAGGGCAAGATTCAAGCGAAAGTCAAGTGAAGATGCACAAAAACACCATTCTCCGCAGAAGCCCTCGACATGACTAATCTGAGATCTCTGGCTTTTGCCTTGAAGGACGTCATAGCTCAGTAAGCCCTGGTCTACATGAGGATGAGGTATGTGTGAGGTCACCATGAGAACAACCCACCCCCACCCCTCTCCTCTCCAAAAGTCTAGGCTGCCCACCACCACCCCGAGGCACGACACTGCCTCGTCCTTCCCGCATCCAAGATGGTTACACAAACTGACATCTGAATCCTGCCACACAGCTCAGGGCAGACGTCATTCAGTCTCTAACAGACTCTACTCAAAACTGCATGGAGGGATGCAAAAGGATGAAAAAGAAAGGGAGAGAAAGAGGTAAAGTGGATTTATGCTAAGGTTGTGCAGTCTCAAGAAAGAAAGATAGAAGGCGTGATTGATAGAACTTGAAAAAGACGCTATGTTTAATGAGTTTAATGTTGCCCTAATTTGTTTAGAGGATTTGGCAATGCTGTGCAACCTTAATGCCAATGAAGCAAATTCAACTGAATTGAGGAACTAAATTTACATATGGGAAAGAAGGAAGGAGAGATAAATGCGATGCCAGTAACATTTTGCCTTGGCAACAAGGCATTGTTATCTGTCAAGCCAATAAAGCATCTTCAAAGTGAATGCAGATTTTGGAAATAGAGGAGTCAAGGGAGGGATGTAGAGAATAAAGTGAGGCAGACAAGGGAAAGAGAGTCAGAGGGAGAGAGAAGCCGGGCCTGTCATCGTTTGTCACAGTAATCTCTCATGTGGGCGACTGCTTAAATTCCCACAGCACTCGTCTCAGCCGCATATCGTGCAACTCATCGCACCATCTTAGTGCGGGTTTTGCAGAACACGAACATAATGTGTGAATAGGCGAGAAAATCGAAGGTCTGAGAGGGAATGTGAGATGCTTGAATCGAGTGTGTGCAGACACGCTGTGTGTTTGTTCCGGCGAGCGACTGGATTTACATTTTCATCCAGGTGGTACATTGTGCACAACAATCGCTGGGCCTCAAATGTAAAGCCCCAGCTCTGGTGTTAACTTGCTTCCTGTGCTCATATTATAAGTGGAAATCCCTGAGAGGACTCGAAAAAAACAAAAAAACAAAGAGCACCAAACACTCTCACTAATTACTGGCCCACAGAGAGGAGAGGTCAATGTTATCGAGCTGTGGAACCAGGGGAAAAAGCACCAAGTGCTATAGTCCAGTGTAGATACTTTAATCACAAAGCATTTATGTTTAAAGTACATTTATTTCGAAAACTAATCATGGAATGCGATCAATACGTTCAGTATCTACGGGTTGGGTCATAAATCAAATCACTAATCTACCTGAGTTCAACACACATTTGAATGCACAAATGCACACACACACTTGTCAGGCTCTCCTGTGGCCTCTCTATCACGCTAACCTCATTGTCCCCAGCTGCTCTCCTCATGCTTTCCATAACCTCGATGTCACCATCGGGGCCAATTATTTCACGCAGATCCTATTTCATAAGCTCTGTTCAGGTGAGTTTCTGCAGGTTAGGCTCATGTGAGCTCAAGTGCATGCTTGGTGACAGATAGAGTCAGTGGGAGTCTCTTTTGCACGGTCAAGTCACATCCACTTCTAGTGAGATTGCTGTCTTATCAGCCTGTAGCCAAGCTATTCCATAGTGAAGGTGTCCACTGTTAATCTCAGCCTCCACTCTCTCCGAGTGATTGTGTTCCTGTCAGGTCATGTTGGTAATTCTGTAGAAGCTGTGTTAAATTCTAACAAAATAATCCTTGTACCTAGAGGGGTCTGGCAGGAAGGGGCAAATCTACTGTTCATTGTTTCCCTGGAGTTAACTGAGGATGTTAAAAGGTTCTTTCATCTGAAGGAGTCCTACCTTACATCTCCTCCTCTGACTAATCCAAACATAGAATGTATACAAAGATGGACAATGCATATTCACTTCCGCTTACTGTACAAAATTTGGCAAAAAGATGCTGGATGTTGGTTGCCACCATATTGCACAGTCTACACAGTAATCTTGGTATGGAGCTGTGGTATTGTGGTTCCACTGAAAAATTAACATCTTTGAAAAATGTAATTAATGTGTTATTTTTATTTTGGCCCATGTCAGATCCACTAACATAGAGGAGGCGAGGATTATGGCCAAGTCCTTAAAGATGATTTGGCCCCACTTATGGGAGCTGTTATATCATCCAACTATTTAATACAGTCTGTGATTCCATCTCTCTAAAGACTCCGGCGCCCCCTGAGTGTGCAAAAAACAAGCCGAGACGATGGGGTTCAGTTCTCTCTCGGTGCACCCGGACATCTAAAAATGCATGCAGCTGCTGTCAGACACATTGCATAAGACCCTTCACAAAATGGCATCCCTGGCCACTGCTGTCAAATGCAAAATCTTTATCTCTCAAAGCATCAAAGCTGCACTCTGACCCACTGCACAGTGGTGTTTCGATCTCTGAGTGATGGAGAAAAAGCTTGAAAGTTTAAAAAGAAAAAAACTCATAATAAGCAGATTAGCTGTTCCTTGATCACTTTACACTGAAGACACAAGAAGGCCATCAAAACCAGCATGTAAACAGTCCGAGTGAGAGTAACGAGTTACACACGTTACTCTCGTGTCCCGTATATGAGATTTGAAAAAACGTTCCTGCTCATGTTATAACATTTTCAGTGTGGGGCAGAACTTCCTATGGACAGGACTAATCTTACATTGATATAAATGTGCTGACTGACTGTGTACTGATCAATAAATCAATTCCTCCCATCTGTCCTGCAGTTGTCAGATGTGTCACTATTATAATGTTGGTTGATAACAGTTATTAATATAATATGGTTACTTGATAGTGTTTGTCACTGTAATAACGTTGGCTGTTGATGATGTAGCGATTGATTTCCAATTCCTAAGGGACGATTTTCTAGCCCTCTCCCTTGTGGCTGCGTTTGGAAGGCCACTTCGTATCTAGGGGTAGGGCCAAAGGAGAGGAACTGAGACTGGGCATAAGTGATAGATAAGTGAGGCTGGTTTGCATTTTCAATATCATACAATCAGAGTTGCTGCAGTTTTCAACAAGTTAAATTTAAGACTGTTTAAGGCCAAAATGAATAAAATAAGAAGATTTATGTCAAGCGCGACAGAAGGAATATCAAACTTCTACATAATTCAAGATAAGGCAAAGTAGCCTAATGGAGAATAAGCCA
This sequence comes from Paralichthys olivaceus, assembly GCF_024713975.1. NCBI lineage: Eukaryota > Metazoa > Chordata > Actinopteri > Pleuronectiformes > Paralichthyidae > Paralichthys > Paralichthys olivaceus. The sequence goes on from NC_091097.1 coordinate 8,477,326, forward strand.
AGAAATGCTTTCAGGTAGCTCTTACTCATGGGTGTCTGTAGTCTTTTCTAAAGCCAAGCCCAGTGTACTGCTTTCTCTGAGCCAAAGACTGACTGAATCTCACAGCACACACAGCTATTTTATCTTCCAAATCAAATAAAATCTAAAAAGTCATTCAAATTTCAGATGCAGGTTTTTTTTTTATCCGATAACGGCTGTATGCTAACAAGCTGACAGCTCTGTGCCAAGCCTCTCACAGCCATCACTGCTGGAGGCACTCATTGAGACGTAACTATGTTTAATACTCCACCATGGTCTGCACTGCTTTAATTAAACAGCGCTGTCTTGTTTCAGAGCATTCCTCTCATTACATTCATTACCACAGTGTCGTCTCATTTGTCCAAAATGGTCTCCAGCCACAAGCAGCGGATCTTGGCTGTGTTTAACAAAGATATAAAGGATGTTGAGGGGACGACAGTGTGTTTGCAAAACCGATGCTGGTGAAAGGATAATCGTTGACAATGGCACATTGACACCAGGGTCTTGTCATCACTCCTCTCCTCTCTGTGTATTGCTTGTTCTTTTACTCTCTCGCTATTGTTTGCTCTCCCACTTTGTCTCCCTCTCTGTCATTCAACCTTTGAGTCTTTCGGCACCTGATATTATTATTTTTGTCTTGCTCTCTCTGTCTGTTTCTTGACGTATATAGGCCTACAACACTAATAAAGAGATGATATTGATACAGGAAACCAATTAAGGTCAGACTAGTAGCGTGCTGGACGTTTCCACCCTGTGGGAAATGATCTATCACTTCCTCAATAACATCTGACAGGGGCAGCTGCTTTGAACCTGCCCACGATGAATGGTCTGCCTGAACGTCAGGCGCAACAAAAGGAGAAGCCAGAGGAATTTGTTGGAGTACACAAGCATACACACAGATATGTACAGGATGTGGGAGTTTGGCATTCCTCTTTGGTTTCTTCTCAATATGTCTGCTTAAGACTGCAGCTCACTTTGAACAAGATGTGAGAATGTTGTAGTGGTAGCGCCGCCAGATGTGATCCTTCCAACCAAAAACTTTGTATGGGACTTCTCTGAAGCAGTGACCATATTTACAGCCTGTGGCCCGCAGCGCAGCAGTGTAGCTGAGACTGACAGATTTTTTATAGCCAGGCAGAGGAAGCTAAGGATGAGCGGGAGGCTGGTTAACAACAAATGTCACCATGCTGTTCCTGTGCCACAAATCTCTGCAGAGTTTACCCCAACCTCAGACACAATGATTGTAGGAAATGACAGCTTGCCACATGAGTCCAAGGTAACTGCTATAAAGATGAATATATGAGTGATGTTATCAGTTATGATAAAGATTAATTTTATTTCTATTGCGCCTTTCAAAACCAGTTACAAGGTGCTTCACACAATTAAATATAGAAGCAAAAAATAAGCCAGATGTTGCTGGGATGTGATGCTTATCTCCTATTTTAATACTATTACAATACTTGGGTGATACGGTATGTATTGTGATTCAAAATTATGATTAATTGATTAATTTTTGTATGCCTTTTTAGACCATATTTAATCAAACACTTGTAAGAACTGTATATCATGAGTTATATTTTCCAAAAACCAATCACATCACATTCAGTCTTCTGAGTTTGATTTATTTTATTTTTAGGTGTCACCAGAAAACAATAAATAGCCGAACATAAGATCTTATTCCAAACTTTCAAATGTGAGGGTGGAGGTCAGATCATTGGACCGTCTGCCATTTTCTCCTTTCTTGCATCTGCTTTTTATTTTCCTGAAACATGATGACACATAAGAAAGCAGCTCTTTCCACCTTGCCTATGCAATAGGAAGCAAACGAAACAACTTTATTTAAATTTTATAGATCCAGAAAGAAAAAAGTTGATTCAGGAATCGTCATTACCCAAAATAGAGGCCACAACTTTCCTGGAGCTGAATTGCTGAGCGTAGAATCGCCAGCACCGGCATCCTCAATACTCCCATCCTATAACGTGGCCATACAGGCATAACCTTGACTGCCGTCTGCATTGCAGTGAATGGCAGGGGAGAGACATGTGCCTGTGGGTGCCACCAGAGAGCTGTGCTGCTGCTGCAGTACAGGACACCTCTGCTGCACTCCCCTCCCCTCCTCCACCATGGCTACACCTCACCACTCCTCTATACTCCCTCAGTGGGACCAGAGAGGGGGGGACAAATGGGGGGCAGTATTCTGAACTGTCCTCTGACAGATGTGCCTGGTGCTATTCACAGATCATCACACAAACACATATACACAACCACAACCTGTCCTTGAATGTGATACTGCGTCTGTCTCCATCTCCTCTAAGGTTTACATTAATTCACAATTGGTACAAACTGTAATCAACACCCACACTTCTAGTGTCACAATCTAAAAGAAAAGGTTTTTTTGTTATTAGACACCTCCTCATGTGCACCTACACACCCACCGCTTTGCTGTCAAACCCTAATAATTTTGTGGAGGTGCACACCTGCCTCCATGTGCAGCACACTCACTGCCCATACACCCACCAGAGCTGAGAAACAATGTAGAAGCTGGAGTAGAGAAAAGAAGGAGGAGAAAATTGGCACGTGTTCAGTCCAGTCACCTGTGTGTGGGTAGAAGAGCAGGCAAGCTTACTATAGCACAGCACACACAGAGCCTTTGGTTTAAGGTGATTGTTTTCTCCCAAACCCCGTCTCCGCTCTGCGTTCAGCAAAAATATGGCTAACATCTCTGAGCAGGTTTTCGATCAATGATGCATTTTCTCTCTGACACATTCCACGACTGTGTCCGCGAAGCCCACTCAACTCTATAAATAATCCCTGTGAGCCCGATCGTTGGCTGCGCTCCTTCTGTCTCGTCAAGAGGTTGGCAAACCGACTCGTGGGCTGATCCAGTGCCAATGGACGAAAAAAGAAAAGAGAACTCGTGCGTGGTATCTGCACTCGCTCTGATCTGCAGCATTATGAGCCTTCTTATGCAGCTCCATTCTTCTGCTTTTCTATTACATAAACATTTACAAATAAGCTTCACTGGCTAAGTATATTTGGACCAAATTATTTGTGAAAGGTAACAGTTCACTGAGTTACACTTTACTTGAGTATATCCACATTACAGTATTCTAAATTTCTACTCTACATTTCAGATAGAATGACTCTCAGTAGAGTGCATACCTCCAAAAGAGGACAAAAAGTTCAAATCTCCTAGATTCAGATTTTTATTTTAATCCGCACTAAATTGCACGAACCCTTAGGTATCAGCCTCCTACACATGCCTTTTTTTCCTCAAGGTCAAAGAATTGTTCCCTAGTAAAATTGAAAATATCAAAAAATGCAATGTTTTTTAGCTAAGTTAAAGAAAGTGGTTAAAAAAAAAGGTCTGTCCCTTTGTACTGATCCAGACAGAAATGCAATGGGGTCTTGCTCGGCCCATGTTCCATTCTTCTATCAAGTTTATTGGAAATCTATACAGTAGTTTTTGCGAAATCCTTTTTTTAAATTTCATACTATTAATTTGGTGATCACATGTACAATACAAATTAAAATGTAAAAATACAGCAATAAGCTTGAATAGTACCTACAAATATACATAGTGAGAAATAGCTCCACCCCCACTGGCTAGACTACACACTAAAATGCTGCTTACCCATTTTTGCATCAGTAATAACAATCCAATGTCATGTAAAATAATGAAGTCAACAGTATCATGGGCCACTTCACATTATGTGTACTTTGAATGCAGGAATTTAATCATGTATTTCTTTGATGTGTAATTTCTCTACACATGTGGATTTGAACTTGTCTTCCAGCATTAACGCTGACTAGCAATAATTAGCATGAGTGGAGAGCTGCTGCTGACATGAGTTTCATTAGCTTTTTTCTTGCAGTACTGGAGACAAATGTAGGACCCGGAGGAAGAGGGTGTGTTTGTGTAAATGCAAAGTGAAGTGAAGGGAGGGTGGAGGACACAGGAGCAGAGTGCTTCACTTTGCACAAGAGCTCTGGGTGAAGGTGACCTTGGCATTTGCCTGGAAATCCTGACTGGCAGCGATGCAGTGAAGAGAATCAGCTCCATCTTGCACTGGCATGGTGGACTGATACTAATGATGGATTGGCAGAGGAATAATATGGGTACAAAACTGGGGAGGTCGCATGCATCTAGAAGAAAGAAGACGGTTGGCATGCAGGTTAAGAGGAAGGAGAACAGCAGTTCCTATTTTTAGGTCTGGCCTTACTCCTTCCCTGAGAAGGGGGGGGGCGAGGATTCCCTAAGAGAGAACTGCACAGCAGGAGAGGAGGTGAATCTGATGAGGATGCATAAGAAAACCTTGCTGATATGCAGGCCTTGGTGCAAGCTGACCAAGTTTTAACAAAAAAAAACAAAGAACACCATGTCCCACACGGACTCATCTCTCCTTGCAAGAATGTGTTCTTGTGCTAAAGGTCATGTGAAGGTGACAAAGGGTAGGAGATTGAGGACGAGTGGAGATATCTAGATGCTGCCATTAATCTGGGGTGTTAACTCTTTTGCTGTTTTTTTCTAAATTAAGTTCTGTACAGTGTCTCACTCTTTCATTTCTATTCCTTAGGTCAGATTGTTATTCTCAGTTTGTGGGGATGCTGTAAGCAGAAAACAACCGGAACATATAATCTTATACAACACGATCCACCGTTGTTTTGTATAAAAACTGCTGTGTAAGGTCACAAATACAGTTTAGTTTTTGCAGCGGGAGGCATCTTTTGTTTTCTATAGGCAGTAGGCGTTTTGCACACCCCAAGGTCCTCATGAATTGGGCACTTGGATCACCTAACATATTTGCAAGTGCTATAAAGGCAGACCTTTGCTTTGAAGAACATGAACAGCCTTTCACCCTTAGATGCAGATCAAGTGCACTTAATTCCTTATGCTTATTAAAAAAAAACATGTGAGAGTTTACTTCAAACCACCTACAACAAAACCACAGTTGAGAACCGATGACTCAGTGGTTACCTAATAACAACTACAAAAAATAAAACCTGCAACAGGCACTCTTTCTGATCGGGGCTTTCAGGAATGTAGAATTCAATCTGCGGACTGTCTCAATCCTATCTGGGCAAGGCTCCATCAGATCCCCATCTCAATTTTCTTTCAGAGAGACTTTGTTATCATGCAGTCTCTTTATGGTAAATAATTGTTTATTGCCTTTTTTGGCTGTGCCAAATAGAGTCAGTGTCAGAGGTTATTTATTACAATTACATGTTTGTCTGCATTCTGAGTTGTAAAACTGTCTTGGAAATGATCGTCTCAACATGACTACACTGCGCTCTGAGTGCTTCAGAGAGAAACTGAAGTCTGTATCAAAGGGAGGAAGCACTAAGCGATAAGTGAGCGGAGCATCATTTGGCTATTTTGGTTCTCTGTTGTGTTATCTCCTCATGTGGTTGACTTTACAGCTCCCTGCGGAGCCCAAAAATCATTGTGTGCCTTCTGGCAGCAGCCACAGAAGCATCAGTTTGAATAGGAGAACCACATCAGTGTTTTAAGGGAGGACCTGGCATTGCAGAGCTCTCGGCAGCCATCACTAATGTTCTCTTTAGGTAGCAAAAAGACCTGTTGACCAAAGACTGCCTTGAGGAAAACTTTAGCCCCAACCACCAGCTGCCCTGCACCCCTTAGCCATTCTGCACTAACATTTACGTTGAGTCCCTTTAAAGATGGAATGTGAAATCCAATTGAGCCCACAGACACCTTATTCAAAGGTAAACACAATGACCAAAGTCAAAGCATGACCCATATCTTCAAGGACAAAAACGTTTTTTGTTGGGCATCTGCTTAATTATGGAGGTGAGGGGCCAATGGTGTGGGTGTGTGTGGGAGTTGCAAGGGCATCGAGGAGGGAAACCAGGGTCAGAACAGCTGCTCAGGGCTTGGGGGCAGGGGGAGTGGGTTCAGTGGATGCAGAAATACAGAGAAACACAACTCAAAGCTCTATTCATTAGAATAAACTATTTCCTCTCTCCAGTGACAAGCTCAATTATGGCTGAAAACAGCAATTGTGCATTTAACAATGGGAGACAATTATTTTGCCATAAGAAAAAGATATGTACTGTATGCTTACACACAATGTGAATGGAATTCCAATGTTAGCTTGAAAAAAAACCTCAGTGTTCGAGTGCAGAGGGTTTTTAGGGGTGGTGACCACTCATACATTAATGATACAACTAGTGAGATCTTCCATCTGCTTTCAATCCATCCAACATTTTATTTTGCAAAATAAACCTTTGCAGAAAGGGTGACTATTTATAATTGCATTTGACCCCAAACTGTCTATTTTCCTAATTCAAGCTCTTTATATTTGGTTAATTTTCTTTCCTTTTATGTACTGTTAGTTTATGGTTAAACTGTAAAATAACAAACCTTAATTACATTTTAATAATCATGGCCTTTTAAAAAATATATACATATCGGCAGATGTGTTGGAAAAACATAGATATCATGCTCTCCTAAATAAGACCATTATTTTTCTTGTGTTCATGTTATTTCTCTTCAGACACACTTTTTAATATAAGTTGTTCAATTACTGGGCTGTGCAGGTGAAGGCTCCTCTGTCTTATTGTGATTTAACATGCTGCATCTGTGAGCATCCAGGCTGATTTACCACACTCATTAAGGAGAACACCAGCTCTGCACTATTCCACTACGTGGGCTTAGTGTGCAGGAGGTATTTAACAGTATTGTAACACTGCAGCAAGCTGATAATAATACCACACCAAGTTTTACAACATGATGGTTGCAGTGAACCTGAGGAGGAAGAATTTAAGGCCTCCTTCTAATGCTTCTCTTTTATTTCTCTTCTTCCCTTTAGGTTTGCATTGTGAGGTCATCTGACAGACATGCAGACATTAGACTTCAGAGGACATTAGATTTACTTTACCAAAGACTCTGAGAGATGTATTAGGTTCATAGTTTTAATTTTAAATAAATAAATTTAAATAAATAAATAAATAAAATAGGATTCACTTAATGGGGTCTTGCGGGGACTGACACGTTTATATGGTAAATGTAAAATGCTCTGTATTTATATAGCACTTCTCAAGTCTTGATGACACAACAGTTTGGCCATACACACACATAGTCATACAGTGCATCTATATGAAACACTTTCTCTGCCACACATCACTCACCCAGCTGTCAGGGGCAATTTTGGTTAACTTGCCCAAGGACACTTCTGCACGTGGAATGAGGGAGCCAGGGATAGAGCCACTGACCTTCTGGTAAGTGAACTACACCCACTCTAACTTTACTATTTAATTATCTTCTTAAAAGGCTCTTCTGGGAAAGAAAAGAAGGCAAGTCCTCATGAAGTGATTGTGTAAACAGATTTAGGTCCCCACAACATAAGTAACACCTAGATCGCACACACAACAAATGCAAATGCTCAACAGCTAATCTGATCAAACACAAAGAAGCCAGAAAAAAACAACCATCTGCATAATCCTCTAAGATTGTCATCAGTGAGCAAACATTATGTTAAAGCAGGACTCTGGGAAGATGAGACTAGGGATTTGTTCCTTTCAAGAAAAACAGGAAGCAAACTACCACATACACATTCACTCCATACAGCGCTTCACCCCGGAGTAGCAGAGGGATCGTGCAAACTCAGAGAGGCCTCCTGAGCTGTACCTACACCCTAACCAGCTTCCTCTGCATCCTGTCCTTCAGACCCTGATTTTTAAAAATATTTCATAGATAATGTTATCAATGAAAATGCGTTTGACTATGTTTGAACCAAGATTACAATCAACTGCCAATTTCTGCCGCACAAGTAATTGAAATTCATCAGAGGTGACCTTTCTTCTGGGAAACTGGGCATAGCTGAAATCCAGCGTTTTATCTTATTCACAAACCTGTCTGTAACAGATAACAGGGAAATTATGAGCGAGGAAAAGGAAACGAGACAAACCTAATAAAGAAAGTTCTCTCTCTCTCTCTCTCTTTTGCATGTTGTCAACACATTAATTAAATGATAATGTCAGAAATAGAGGGAGATTCCCATATGATTTTCTGGGCTAATGGAGTTCAGAGGTGTGGCAGATAACAGAACTCCTCAGGTGATGATTGAAAAACACTTTGATACATGTACAATAATGCAGGTATGTCGACAGACTGTGTGTTTGTGTTACAAGGTTTTAATCTCACGGTAAAGTGACGTTTCAGACAAGAGAGCATTTTAAAAATACATTTAGCAAAAGAGACTCAATCGAATATGCTGCGTATGAGGGTTATTCTTTTGACTCCACAAACTACTGTACAAGGTCACTCAATTTGGAGAATCTCAGCGTCTGACTACACCCATCAAAGCCTGAATTCAGACATCACAAGGCCAATTCAAATACACAGTACATGCTAACTAACCGTGAACCCTTATGAAACTGGAGATGAGCTAAGTAGAAGGGTGAAGAAGGCACTAAAGTGGCCTGATCTGCTTCCCTCTGTCACGAGAAGAGAGGAGCCTGTCGAGATAAAGCTTTTGTTGTTCCTTTCTTGAGGAAGCTTAGCCTACTGATGTTCATACAACTATTCATTGTAACAGCTTAAGAGCTTACATGATCTGTGTAGGCTAAGACGACACCCCCACACCTTCCCAAATAATGTGAAACTGGACTCAGCATCCTTTTATTCACCTAAAGTAAATATTTCACTCTTCTCTTTAGAGCCTAGAACAACATCCGAGTACTGGAGTGTTGATTTACAAATTTTCCATTTTGTAATTACAACATACTTAAATAAATGATTGTTCAGTCTTTCTTTATTATTATACCTCCCACATTATTTGTTTTCCCAGGAATAACAACACTTGCAGATAGCGTTAACAAATTAAAGTGGCTCAGTGCTGGTTTTTGGAGAAATCAGGAAGAACCTTTACATCGAAACATGTGGCATTATCATAGAAATTATATTTCTGTGTAACAAGGTTATTTGATGATTTGATTAAGAGCTGAATTTGCTCATAGTCTGTACATGATCGATGACATAAAAGTCAAGCCAAAATATCTCAATCATCCCCTGGTGGCTGGCTGCAGTATATGTCATATACCCTACCTCCTCCATGTTGGTGGATGGGGAATGCACAAAACTAAAAAGTCAAAGGAGAAGTCAAATTAATTTTGGTTTCTGTTATTTTAGTTTGTTCTTCTTTTAGCTACTGATTTGATGCCACAAAAAAGAGGGTGAAACTTCATGATTGACAGCTGATCTGAAATGCCACAAGTCGAGCACATGTATCGATGAGACCTTGATACCACGTTATCACCACATGATCGTTCTGGCTCCAAATTATGTCATCAGCGCAAGATGGCAGCACCCATATCTGCATTACTGTGGGTTCCTTTGTCTACAGTGGGAGGAAGTGGGGACATGTTATTCATCTTCGTTTGCAGTCCATGGCTGAGCTGAAGATGTCGATGGCAGAACCTGCAATGTGCAGCTCCTTTGCAATGTTATAGGCCATGGCTAAGGTTACGAGAGCAGTGGATTCAAGTTAAGCCTAGTTTATGCTTCTGCGTCATGTCGACGCAGTTGAGGACCATTTACATGCTGTCCTACAGTAGGTCATCTGTTGAAACAGCAACTCAGAGCAAGAAATGAAAAGAACAACTCATCTGAAATACCCTGCTGATGCAGTTTAGATGGTTTTAATTAAATACACTTAGCAGCAAGGTAGAGCTGGTCCACTTATTCTGAGCACATAAGAAGTAGCTATTCTCAAACATTTAAAAAATATCTATATTAAAAAACTATATTAATAATATCTATTTAAAAGTACAAAATAATCATATCACTGGTAATATATTGAAAAACTATCGAATTTTATTTTTAATAAAAATAGTAAATAATAATTACAAAGTAAAATTTTTAGTGAGAGGAACATATTACTGTCACCTTTAAACCAAAACAGTGCGAGAGACTGATAAACCCTTGAAAGGGATTAATCATATTTGGTTTAAAATTTTTGCTATATATACTGTACATAATGCTGTAAATACACAGTATATAACCATCTTGCTAAATGAACTGCAGTCATAAGAAAGAAGTGAATATTATAAGAGCTGGTTTATTTGTCCATCATGAGCTGGGGCGCGTTTGAAATCACTTCTTATTGACAATATGGCCCATTAAATTTGCTGTCCACCATTTAATGTGAGTGTGTGGATTCTTTCTCTGTGTCTGAAATCACTGCTTTGTTTTCTTATTCACTTCTGTACTAATAATTCAGTGGATAAACTGAAATTTCATTTTACACATGTTGAAACTGCTGTGTCTCTGCAGCTGTCACCAAATGATAATGAAATTGTAATTTACTTCTCACTATTGAGAGTCTGTTATATAGGGTGCAGAGGGAGGGGGAGTGATGAGTCAACTGAACAGCCTGTTGCTAGTAGCAACCACTACTGGTCCAGGTCTGTACCACTTAAATGACACAAATACATTTTCTATCAGATCTGTGACCAAGCAAATACTGACAAGCATATTTTATGTACATATCTGCATATCTGTGCCCCTACACAATAGTTTGTAGTCTCTGGTCCTACTGAATTATATGGCTTGATACTGAGGCGGCGGTATGGAGGTATAGTGGTTAGCACTGTCGCTTTGCAGCAAGAAGGTTCTGAGTTTGAACCTGATGGCCAAACAACGCATCTCTGTGTGAAGTTTTCTTTTTATCTGGGCTTCTGGGTCACAGTCCACAGACATGCAGGTTAATTGGAGACTAAAATATCTCTAGGTGTGAATGTGAACATGATTTTTTTTTGTCTCTGAACCAAGGTCAGCTGGGATTGGCTCTGGCCTCCCTGCAACCCTCTAAGCACAAGTGGTATAGATAATGAAGAGATTAATGGTTACTAAGGTTTCTAAGGTCTATCTATTAAACCAGGTTAAATGTCACTGAGATGAATGTCCCTCAAACATTTCAATAGTTGACACAGGCTTTAAGCAAAACTTGAATTCTGTTATTCACAACAGTATAGAAATTCTAAATGAATAGGCTTAAACTAAATTAATCATTTGTTCTACAGTCTCTATGCTAGATTTATGATGATCATGATAAGGTAAAAAGATGTGGGTGAGACAGAGGCCCAGCTCACCACTCACTGATTTTCGTACATTCAGTTCCTGAGCAGTGCAGAGGTGGTCTGAAGGACAGCGGTGTCAGTGTGTACCAGCGACGCATGAAGGAAAACAATGGACATGAATCATCCTGCTTTACCTCTGCATAAACTGAGAGAAAATGCAGAGAGGAATCAATACAAAGGTTGATGGGATGTGAGAGAAGGTAGGTGAAGCTGTGGGTGTTTTGCCTCTTTGTTGTGTAACAGTCGCTAATTCAGACATGAGTGAAAGTTCAGATGATGGGAGTGCAGAAGGGTCCGAGCTGGAGCAGAGTTGGAAAAGAAATTAAATAATGTTTTTAAATCGCACCTTTTTCCTCACTCACTTGATGTTCTCGACAGTCTGTCAAGATCCATTTTAAATTCTATCTTTTACATGAGTGAGGATGCAGGGAGGAAGGAGCTTCCATTAGTGCACTCACAGACCGTCTCTGTTTCTCTCTGTCTGTCTCAGAATGCTGAGTCAGCATGATGCTAGCATGCAAGGTGGAAATATTCACCAAAGCCTACACCATATCACAAAAGTTGGTAAAAAAAAACATTCCATTATCTATAGCACTAGTTCTTTGAGGGTCACCGGATGTTGGAGCAAATCCCGATTGACACTGGACGAGAGAAGGGGTACAAGACGTCAGTGTATCTGCATTTGTGGTACAAAAACGATCCTTATCCTGAGATATTTGTTTTCTTCATTCAGTTTTGTCTCATCAACATTCCCACTCACTCCTGTGGAGGATCTCCTGCCGTTTTTTCACATGACTTCACCCAGACATTATCCAGAGTCTTTACTAGGGGGCTGGCAGGAGAAACTCGAGAGAATGTACCTCTAACCTCTATCTCGGACATTTGCATTGTCACATAAACATCAGGAGATTACCTGGAGTTCAGTGCATGTCTGACAACAGGAATACAAAGACAGACATGCTCATATTCAAGCCTACATCCAATTTAAATTCTCCAATTAACCTAACTGCATGAACTGTGCAGGAAGATGGAGTACCCAGAGAAAACAAACAAAGACAGAGGCAGAACATAGAAACTCCGCACAGAAGTCACAGCTGCCCAACCACTGCACCACAGTGCTGCCATCTGACCCGTGTTTAGACTCAGAGCATGCATATCGTTCACCTTCACTTGAAGACCTGGGTCCCAGGTCCACATGTCTCTTAGTTTCCCCTCTCCCTTCCAAGCAGGGTCCCTCATCCCTCCAAAAGAAAAATCACCTCACAGATGTCCAGACTTCTGTGTGGCTCAGACAAAGCATGCACTAACAAGTACAGCCGACTCGCCACTTTTTCCAGCTGATTGTATGTCTTTTGGCTTCTGCTTTTCAAAAGTGAAGAGAAAACCATTTCCAGTCACACATCCTCTTTCACTTTCAGTCATATGCTCTTGAAGCAGACAAAGCCGTGACTCTATAGTTAAACAAAACAGCCAAACTGAATACTATTGTGGTGACTCTTCTGAATTGTTTATTGTCATAAATGTATCCCTACCTGTTACCACGCACTCAGCTGATTAAACAGGGTTACATTTCAAAGTGAATTTTAAACTTATTCCATTTATTAAAAACATATAATTCATATTGAAATACATGAAACCCTCAGCTTGTACAGTTTCAGTAGAGCCTGACTACACAACGCTATTTTTAATTTAATGGCCTGTTACCTGTCATTAAGAGCGTGTGGGAGTCTCTTTGCAAGTATGACTGGTTGAGAACTGACAAAGCTCGTGGGCATAGTTACGGGTTAATTTTTCACCACAGATAAGAGTGACGATACAGTTTGGCACACGCCACAGCTGATGCTTGATGCAGATGCTTCCATTGGCAGTGCGATAGATTTTGATGGAAGATCAGTGGGTGAAGCAGTCAGGTGGCACTGCCAGTCTGCCTTCTGGGTATGAAAATGTTTGACCAGAGGCATGAGATTATGTGTCTCCTCCATCAAACACCTTGCGAATGTGAAGACATTGGAGAGATGACTCTCATTGATATGCAGCAGGCGAGAATGTGGCCTTAAGATTTCCCCGTGGGTGTCATTTATACCAACCTATACACAACACAGTATGTGCAGCTGCTTTTAAATATCTACTATACAAGATCCCTTTTGCAGAACTATAATTTTAAGACAAAGCCTTGGACCTGAACTGTTTTTATCTGTCTACTATTTCCAGAAATATCTGTCTGTCTGTGGAAGAACACATATCCGTTCATCTTATCAGCCTCACACTTGGCATGTGTATTTTTAGGGGTCGGATTTTGTGGAATTTCAACGCGCAATGCATTCATTATTAATACATTTTGAATAAACAGGTGACCAGCACTCTACAGCAGCCTCTGGGACCCATCAATAAGAAAAAAATACCAAAAGTGATGTTGTTGCTTGTGACAACAAACGCGTTCATGGCAACCACAGCTGATTCTCCAGTTTGGGAGCGAGCTGCTCTTTGTGCAGCAGAAATGGTGCAGCTTCAGAAATCTGTGTTTACTCGCCGCAGCTCAATTACTGCAGGTCGCTTTTTCAGTTTCAGAGAGAAAAGCTGCAACCAGCAAACAGCCCATTCCAAACAGGCATGTTGAGAAAAGGTACTGCACTAGTAAAAGCTAAAATGCCAGAAAGAAAAACAAAATTAAATTTAAAAAAAAAACAATAACTCTAAAGCTTAATTAACAATCTACTAAAATCTGCCACCAACAGTTGTCGTTTCAGCTGGCAAACAGTCGTGGGTGAGACATGAGAAGCCGCTTTCATCAACTGCTGTCTGACTAATTAAAAAAATTAGAAATCCGCCAACGTTACCAAAGTAAACTGCATCATCTGGACAGATGTTGCATCACCGAGGGAAAGGTTCTAAGCGAATGATAAACTGCCAGGTGCTGCAGGTTTATATTTATACTTTGCCAGACGGAAAGGACCCACTTATTCAGCTGTGAGTGGGCTATTAAGTTAATAGTGACCCGTTATCATGTGATGGCCTGCAATTTTTACAGCTGACAGGATTTTCCATTCCACACATTGTTATTTTAGGAGGTTTGGCCATGGATTCTACCTTTAATTGTTTATTGTGTCATTTCTGGGACTAACTGTCGTGTATTTTCAACCTGTTTATCAGTGTAGTGGTGTCTTTTGCTGGCATTCACATTATACATTTGCTGCGTGGTGTGTCGAGTAGGATTTAATGTCAGTCACACAGGGTTTGTGGTGCTGATATTTTGCATTGCTGAAAGCCAGGGTCCCCTAGGTGTGCATGCCCCCACCACCACCACCACTGTACAGGGGCTGCTGGGATATATACTTAACAATACAGCCCCAGCTTGGTCAATAACATTTCCACAGTGCAGGCATCTGTTTCAATTTATTTCCAGTCAAGGGCTCTATCAATAGGAGATGTAGCAATTGACCTGATACCACAAGCACGCTAATGGCCCTACATACATGACAGCCATGACATACAGAGGTATATCACAACGCAGGGCAGGGAAACCATGCCACTGCATCTCCGCTGGCGATCACAGCTCCTGTCAGTCTGAAAATCAATACGTGAGGTAGAGGAGGAGATTGTGGAGGTGACTGGTGGTGGCTGGAAGATGCTCTTGACTGATACCCGGCTGCCAGGTTCCTACATCACCTATACAGCGTTGACTGTAGGAAATGTGATCCTCTCTCCTCCTCTATCTGTCTCCTTCTTGTCTGGCAGCGAGACCGGGAGGGGCTGAGCAGGAGAAGAGGGAGGAGTGGCACATCCTGTTACAAGGACATGCATTCAACAACATTAGCAAACAGCGCACGTTCAATGTATGTGTGTGAGTGTAGCTAAATGTATGATTGTGCTTGTAGCCTGAAATTGCCCTGGGATGTGCAGGTTTGGCCTTCACCTATGTTCCACTCCAGTGCTTCAAGCATCACTGTTTGATAAACTAGCCTCTAATTGGATTGCTGTGCAGTTATCTACTAATCTAATGGCACCCGGCCAGCCTCAAGATTTAGCTGACCATCACGTCAACCGTCCAACTCCTCCCTGAAGTTCTTCTCCTCCTCCTCGTCTTGTCCATTTGTGTTCTCCCATCATCCAACTGTATCACGCTCTGTCTTGTACAGCATCCCTCACTCCCTACAGCTTTCACCTTGACCTATCCAGGCTTATGTCAACTATCTCTCTCTCTTTGATTCTCTATCTCCGCCATCACCTGCCCCCCCCCCCCCCCCTGCTTTCATCAGACCTCTGTTTCTCATCCTTTCATCTCCACTGTTTTTTTTGGCATCTGCTCTGTCTACGATAGCAGGTGGCTCCACAAATCGAAGCAAGCACACAGGCACACATTATGGGTCTATGGGTCTTTGGAGTCTGCGGTGTTAAGGCAGGTAAGAGAGAGGCTGCACCATGGGGGCAGACATTTTCGCCAGCACCACTATTTCGCCCAGTTTAAACAATACACACACACAAGCTATGTAAACGAAGATGGGCAAATCAGGAGATGTGCACCTGTTTCCAGCACTTTAACACACACACATCAGTCTCAGAATTAGGTGTTTGGAAATACAGTGTGAATACTGACCACCCGGGGTGACGGGATGAATGAAATGCATTAGATGAGCCTGCTCTGTTTTTCTTTGTTTACCAGATTCAGTAGTTTCCTGGAAATATCCCCTATTTTTCACAGAGCCTGAACTTCAGTTGGTAACAACAGTTGTGATTATTTCGCTCATCTGCAGTCACACCACTGAGCACACACACTCACAATTCCGAACTGAATAAATCAATGGTTTTAGATAAACATGAACACCTGATACATTTATAGAAATTCTTAGAAAATGGCTGATACAGAGAGATAAGGGTGCACTCACATACTGTGTGTACTCTGTCCAGTTATCTGCCTATAATGTCCACTGCTGCTTGCACTATGCTGTAGAATAAGAATATGATATAACGGCCAATTTTATGAAGATCGTGTCATTTTAGCATCGGTCTGTGTAAATTCATGGAGTCCGTGGAGAGAAGGGGAGTTCTGCTGATCTGGCTTCTAATTGGTTGTGGATATTCACTCTGCCTGTTGGGTAAACAATGAGGGTAAAGCGTGTGACTTGAATAAAACAGAAAATCAAATGACGGGGTAAAAAAAGAGAAGTGAGACTAGGATTCCTGAAAGCACAAGCAGAAAGCGAAACACAAACTGGTTTCTTCATCAACTAGTCCCTAGGAGTGGTAAGACAAGAAATATTTGATATTTCATTAGTTGTTTTATTTGCTTCGCTATTTCAAACTCAATTTGTCCAATAATTAGTCAATCGATAAAAATTGAATCAGCAAATATTTTAATAATCAGTTAATACTAATCAATGAATGTCTTACTTACTTGTCTTTATATAACTTAACCTTTTTTTTTTAGTTGGTAGACCAATCAAACCATTAGCATTGATGTCATCTAGGTCTCTGGAACTCTGGAAGCAGCAATTATTCCATAAAGAAATAATTGACACTTAAATTGGAAATAAAAGTAATCAATAGTGTCACTTATTAAGAAAATAAAACACACACACTAACACACACGGCTCAAAACAATCCCTGTGACTGATCTCAATCTGTTATGTTTTGTCTGATGGACCACTTATTACATAGTAGTTTCAAGATGGCACACAACAACTGCTGCAAAAAAAACAAAAACTCACACTGTCAAGGCAAAGGATCCACCCAGTCCTTACACAAGTACTATTTTTTAGTCTGAAAACATCTGGTGGAAAATCCGCCTCTGTCATTTCAAACCTCTCATGGATGGAGAGACAAGACCTGAAACGAGGACAGGCAGGCAGGAAGAGGAGCACCCTTGTGGCTTCACTGAGGCATGTGCATGCAAAATGTATGGTTTCGCTCTCTCTCTCTCTCTCTCTCTCTCTTCATCCGCGCCTCACTTCCCCGACTCTGCCTGCATCCTCCCTGCTTCGTGACTGAGCTGGTGGGAGAAGCCTGTTCAGCATTACAGCCAGCTGAAGGTGCTAATGGTGTTTGGCTGCAGAACAGACAGTGTCCTTTCACTTCAGCTAATTCCGCCATCTCTGTCCAGCTCTGCCTTTTCAGACTTCTCACCCTCTCCGACTGATTTTCTCCTCTTCTCTCACTTTTCTTATCTTTCCACTGGTGAGCAACATGGACATTGATCTGTATGTTATTCCCAAACTGCTGGTCCAGCACGGGGCATTTAACATCCAGGACAATAGGCAGTATTTAGTGAGAGATATGTCCAAGTGCTGCAAGGGCTAGAGCCTGACAATTTTTACAGAACAATTCATACAGAAAAGATATGTATCCATGTAAAAAAATATTTATGTAAATAAGGTCAAATTATATAAGTTTAAAAAGAGATATTATTTATCACTAGAATGCCACACTAAGTAGAGTGCATACCTCCTCCAAGGCCCTTTATGACACCTCATTTAAATTCACAAGATTGAATTGTTTATATGGCTCATAAATGTCAGTCACCGAAATATGTTGAAAAACGCCAATCATGACAATGACAATATAAAACAAAGTTTAAAAAAAAACATTTTCCTGGAGCCCTCCTCTGGTATTGGAAATATTTTTCCCGCATCGGCCCCCAAACATCCATATCCCTTATTACCCACAGGGTCTAAAAAGATCAATAAGTCATTTTTGTGACCATGAATGTCCTGTAGATGTGATCTATGATATAAGTGCTGAATTTTGTTCTCCTGTAACTAGCAACGAACAAGCTTGTTTCGCAAAAAATACCCAAACTAAAGACTCATTCTCTTCTTAATTATCTAAATTAGTTTTCTTATTTAAAAGAACACCTCAAGAGCGGACAGCTCAACAAAATCTTCTCCTTTGAGAAGCCTTATTTATAAACAAACTGTCGTCTACCAAGAATTAACTTGAAGTTTTCAGTGTCACGCTTGAATTTAAAAACACAATCCAACTTTAACAGCTATAAACGTTTCGGATGTGATGCTTTCGGAATCCACAATCTCTGTTGTAAGCTCTGAATTAGTTTAATTGAGATTCTTGTGTTTATTTTCGGAGCGTGCTGTGTTCCACCCACACCTCTTGGCAACCACCAACCTGCTGACAATCACATTCGCACACACTGACCTCGATTCTCCTTGATTACCAAACCGACCTTCCAGTCGCATGTCTAACCTTTTCACACATTCATACAAATCATGCACTCAGAGTAAGGACTACCGCTCAGAGACAAGCATGCACACAGACATGCACATTTTTCCCTCTATCCCCGTGTGGACAACTAAGTGGGCTAAATGTCTTATTTGAACTCTGCTCTAAATGTAACCTAAATCCTCGAACATGGCCTTAACCTTCAAAAAGCAACCTGGACCCATGGGGACGTAAATCTTGTTGGTTAGTGTGTATTCAGCCACCAGGACTTTAAAAAGAATCTCACACATCAAGAGAAAATAAAATTGGATTCTAGTTTTAGAGACTGTGAGTGAACACACTTCTGCCTCCATCTAAAAAAGGGCTCCTGATAACGAGTGCTCCTCTCACACACCCTGCGAGAGGTGTTGACAACTGGGTCACCCTGGGCTTAGAAGTTGTACCCACTCACTCAGACTGACCTGCTCTGTCTGTTCAGGCTAATTGGAATCTACCATTACACATACAATAGCATTAATAAGAAATAAGGTGGTGAAATAGAAAGGACATAGACTTAAGCTTACCCGTTTTATCTCACTTATTAAGACATATATTTTCAAAAAGGTTTTTACCATGTGATGTCTCTTGCTTTAATAATCTATATCTTTATTTCTATTATTATAATTATAATTATTAATAATTGTATTTTTTGTTTGTTGTAAAGAACTTGGTTAATTGTTTTTGAAAAGGGCTATACAAATAAAGTTATGATTATCATTATAATTATTATTATTTAAAAACTTTTGCTTTTTGTGCTTTCAATGTTTTTTTAATTCCAGATGAAGTTGTGTCAGTGGCTGTTTTTAAAATATAAATGTATATCAGCTGCCGATTAGATTGAAAAAATCTTACATCAAGACTTTAAGAGGTCATATGTCAGAGTATCCTTCAGCTGACCATCCAGGACAGGTCCTACCACAGGATGACAACCAAACTTGGAGTCAGCATAGTCCTTGGCCAATCAAAGGCATGAAACGACGGACATGTTATCAAAAACGACTGGCAGTCTAGTACAAACTAAACATAAAGAAACTAATAGTTCTGTTTTTCAAAGGGATGTGCAAGTTGAACCACATGAATTCTACTGTGCTGAGAGGATGTGGGCTTTTCAGCACTTGTTTTGTAACTGCTTTGACTTTATCGACTCCTCCTGACTTATTTTCCCTCCGTCTGTGTTGTGAAGGTGCTTTCTTCTCGCTGAGAGGCTCAGCTGGAGCTGCAGCTGCCACAGAATCAGAAATGAACATGAGTAGGTGGAAATAATATTCACTTATAGTTCAGCATTGGCCAGGATCAACTGTCACACTGGGTTGCTCACATACAAAGCTCATATGGTTGCAGAGGCTGGATTTGGGAGGTTATTTTTATTGACTGACAGCACTAGCTACAAATCTTACATTTCAGTTTTTGTAGTAAATTCTGGTGTATGCACATTTTAAAATGTTTGCTTTTGTTATTATATCAGTAATTGCAGATGCATTCATATGGAGGGCCAAACTTTTTTTTATTCAACTTTTTATTTTATTCCATATTTGCTATTTAGTTAAGCTACTACCTGAAGCAACTTTTGCATTACTCTGTAAAATAGATACAATTAAATATGATGAAGGTTCAACTTTAAGAAAATGGGTATTTCCAAACTTGGAATTTGACTACACTTAATTTTTATCTAGAAAATCTACATCGTGACCTCCACCTCTGTTATCACGGTCTAATGCATTTCTCCCTCCCTTATTTTCCTAGCTCCAGGGGAGAGCTGATAGCACAGTATCACATTCCACAGTGTAAAATCAGGTTCTGTCTCTCTCAAGACCCCTACAAAGAACACACATGAAATCCCTCATTTCAAAGTCACAGCAAAGCCCAGCCTGGTTCCCCCTCCAGAGAAGACATAAATATACAAACTGATAGACAGAACATTCAACTTGCTGGGCTCTGGCAGAGCCAAGGCACAGAGCAGATAGAAAACTGGGATTTCATGAGACCCGTGCGACAAATCCTCCAGACCCCAAAACGCAGATCTTCTTCCATAAGCTGAGTAAAAGCCATCCTTTGTCAGTAACTTCACGTACTGTGCTGTGCTGCAAACATACAGTAGAGAGACCATGTAGACACGTGCAGTGTCCACAAGAGATGAACACACAACACAAATGACACTGACACACACACATAAAGCTATCTCTGTGCCAACATGCATAGGACATTCTAGGAGTGAGTGCGCGTGCATGAGTTTACAGTATTAGTGGAATGTGTGAGTGACATGTCCGTGCTTGTACTGTAACCTGCAGAAAGACACCCTGCGGCAATGCACACTAGGTCACAGGCAGCATGAATGAGGACACAATGGCACGACAAGCAGCTTGACATCTTTAAAACAAGCAGATGGCCTCAGTCACATCTGTGCAGGATTTGAGATCAACAGTTGCTCATATGGAGAAGGAAAGTGAGAAGTCTGGGGTCTTTTTGGTTCCATGTCAAGTTCAGGTGTCGTGATTTAAGAACGGCTCATCAATAAAGGTGCATGAGGTGTGTGCAGCCACTGCAGATAAACACCAAACTGACAACCCTGTGGTGCATTCATGTCCGAGAAGATGATGGACTAGCAAAACTGCAACTAATGGTAGACAGAAACTGAAAATTTAAAAATAAAACCCAATGCATGTATGTAGAAGGTTAACCCACATATCTTTTATTATTAGTAAAATATTATCAGTCAGTCATTGAACCAGACATGACAATTTAATTGTTGTATTGTAGGCTACATACTCAGCTCATGAGCTAACAGCCCAAAATTTCCTCATCTCCTGCCATCTGTGCCAGGCCAAGGAGAAAAATGACACCATCTGTGGATCAGCATTGGCTACAATCAACCATAGTGGCAAAAAGAAATACAGAATAGCCCTGCAGACAACAAGCCTCTTCATGCACACTGGCCCAAGGCGTTCATTCATATCCATGATATGATCTACGGTTTCAGTCACAATAGAACTTTAAAAAAAGAATATAGTTAGAAGTTCATTCAGATCTTGTTGCTGCAGCCACACATTAGAAAGTTCATCATGTCATCACATTTTTGCAGCAAGATTTCTCAGGATGACTTTTGCACAATGCATCATGCACTTTGCATCACTTTGCACCAGTCTGAGCCAAGCTTGTGTCTGTGAGGCTTCACTTCACTACAGCAATGCTCAGAGCCAAAACAGGAAGTCAGCCTGGTAAAATGCCAGAAGTGACCATGCTAAAGTCCTCATGATTTACAGTGATCACCATCTCAGTTTAGCATGAGCATTCTGATATAAAGCCTTGACTAAGAAGAAAATAGTGCCCATGAACGTGCTCCTTCTTTCTGTGGATTATCACTTAAAAAGCTTAAATTTAACTGACAACACAAACCTAAAAAAAAAAATGATGACAAATAAAAGCAGACATTCAATGCCGACAATACTATTTAAATAATTTCAATGGACGTTGTTACAGTTAGAAAATACGCATCTCTACTTGTTATGTGACTGAAAACGGCAACGTGATCATATTTTAATCTCATGAGATCAACAGCAACGTGAAAATGCTGCAGGTTTTTTTTCTGATTTTTAATACCTTGGAGCAAAAAACAGGATTGTGTGTTGTTTGTCATTCAGAGTGGGTGTATACATCATTCACAGTGGGAGAATGATGAATTGAGCCCACGATTACAAAAAGTATAAGTAGGTTGAGCTTGGTGGATGACAGCATCTTGACGCAGTGCAAGGTTACACGGAACACAAGCGTGGAAAGCACACAATGAAAAGATGAAAGCAAATTCAGCAAGAGGGAGCAGCAAGAGCCCTGAAACAACACCGGCAACCACTCTGGCATGGGAGGAAAAATGTAGAAACCACAAAGTGCAAGATAACCAGAGTTTTTTTCTCTCCAGTAGCTCTAAAAGAAAAGTCTCTGCTCGAGTCTATGGGAATTCGAACCTCCAAACACAACCTCATACACTGCTCTTGCATAACCACTGAATTTGACCTGTGGTGATATATGACCAAAAAGTGCAGCAGTACGTGTGTAGTTACAGAGCAAACCTTGCAGAATATGCAACACGCACAAATACTGCATCACCTAATAATGTCTGTGATGGGTTAACATCTCACCAGCTCTGACATGCCTCGATGCAAATCCACCCACAAGGTCAGATGGTCAGAAAGTGCATCCCTTCCTTCCTTCTTCCTGCAGTTCTCTGGCCTCATATTCTCTCAGGACGCAGTTGTCAAGGGGTTTCAGTGAGGAAAGCTGCTATGGTGCTGTCCAATGGAGGCTGCTATATTTATTCAGCATTAACATTCACTACTGTCACTTTCTATACCGTAGAGGCTGCGACTGAAAATAACCACACACACACACACACACACACACACACACACACACACACACACACACACACACACACACACACACACACACACACACACACACACACACACACACACACACACACACACACACACACACACACACACACACAGTCCTTATCCATCCATCACACTGTTCCTTCTTTAATTGTTCTCTCCTTGTACAGATCTCAGGCACAGAGATAACTGCACCAGACCACCCTGGCAGCAGGAGGAGGAACAGAAGAAAGAAATTATATGGACATGAAGACAGTGGGCTCCCTCCTGCAGGGTCAAGACTAACAGACTGTCTGTTTGAGGAAATAACAAAAGACTGTAGAGGAGATTACACGTCTTCCTACCTTTTTTACTCTTTTGATTTAAGATGCATTTTAAAAGAAATTTAAAAGAGACAAACTTGGCTCCTTGCTTTCCCATCAGTGGGATTAGGGGAAGACAAGGGATTCACTGTGATGTCTGTAATGTATCAAGATTTGAAACCTGAGGCTCAGAGAAAGAGTTCCCAATCCCACTTTATACCATCCATCCATTATCGGTGCCGTCTCTCCTTTGAGGGTCTTTGGGGAAATGGAGCCAATCCCAGCTGACATTGGGTGGGAGGCGTTGTACACCCTGGGCAGGTCTCCAGTATAACGGGGCCGACATACAAAGAGAAACAACCATTCAAGCTCACACTTACACTTTAAAACATCTTCAATTAACCTAACCCCAATCTGCATATAGGAGGAAGTCAGATTACCCAGAGAAAACTTACACAAACACAGGGAGAATATGCAAACAGGGATTTGAACCAGAAACCTTCTTGCTGTAATGCAACTGTGCCTACCACCTGCATCAACCCCACCCTATACAAGTGCAGCCTATAGGGGAAAATGTTCACACACTAAAATCAATAGGTGACACCGTGACTTTTCAGTTCTAAATGACGTGAGAAGTGCTCCAGCGAAAAATGACAGGAGAGCAAAACATGAGGCAGAAAGAGTTTCTGATTGAGTGACTCGCTCGTTTTCTGGTGGAGCCGTTCTCCACTTCGGATGAGTAAGTTTGCAAAAAAAAAAAAATTTCTCTTTTTTTCTTTACAAGACGGTTGAAAAGTGAACACGAATATGACTGTGCAGAAGCAAAAAATGTAATGTTTGCTGCTGCTGATGATTCATTTGTTCTGATGTTTACAGATTCTGTACACGTACGGTGAGTGAGTTTGGAGAAGAGCTAACAGTCTCTGAAAGGACTATAAGTTCATGTTGCTGAGATATATTCTGTTATCAGTCATGCTGGAAAGCATTCAGTGAGTGTACTGAAGATTATCTTGTATTACTGGAAGTTTTACCACTATAGTTGTTTATTCCCCGGGTTTGTAAATGAACTGATTTACTGACTCAGGAACAGTTTTATGGCACTCAAGCTTAAGATTCCTGTCACTGCATTAGATGGGCTGATGCATCTCAGATAGGGATATTACAGTAACAGAGACCTGAGAAATCTTTTGGATGATTTGAATAATGAGCTATTATTTAAATTGAGACTGTCTGAAGTTGTGGAAAGGCTTATGAAAATTGCACACCCCAAATTATGAGTGGTCAGGAAATAAAGATCCCTGGAAATATTCCATCCTGTGTCATTCAGACAGGATGTACAATCAAGTTGTGACACAGAATTCAAATGTACAAGAAACTTTTTCATTTCTTTGTCATGATTTCAAAATGTTTCATCACCCTTAGTCACACAGCGCTCCTCTGACTGCATGGTTACATCCATTTCCTGTCTCACTGCGCATCGATAAAGGGAAAAAAATGACTCGTGTTTTACAGACAGTAAAAACATGTCAGAGCAAAGCCAGGTGAAGCGGCTGTCACTGACATATTGTTCTGTTCATCAATCAGACCCCTGTTCCCAGGGCTGACATGAACCTAGGAAACATCCAGCCTGACAAATCTGAATATTACTCACCTTACTTATGTCCTTGAGATGACAACAGCTCTTCTGGGAGAGGCAAGTTCATCACACAAGACTCTGAATACTGTGTCATCGCTTGTTCAAACCAAAGTCCTGACCAGGCTATTGTGCTCAAATATTTGTCCCTGTCACGAGGACCACACACACACACACACACACACACACACACACACACACACACACACACACACACACACACACACACACACACACACACACACACACACACACACACACACACACACACACACACACACACACACACACACACACACACTGCAGTGCCATCACTGCTGCACCCCTCCCGCAAGGATCATCAAGATAAGGCATTACCCAAAATACACCCTGGTGTTGTCCAATCAAATCAATTGTTCTTGTTTCAAGGAACTCTTTTTGACTGGGGCCCAATTTGACACATGGCTAATTGAGGTTCCAGCTCAAGTCGTTATCCTTTAAGGGAATAAAGGAGGATGAAGGACTTGGAGGCAGCCTTGGTAAATGCCACCCCCATGAAACAGCAGATGGAAAGCCGCAAGGACAAAGTAAACTCTATTGGTCTGTGGGGAAAGTCAATTACACCAAATCCTTGACAGAGCTGTGGGAGTACTTTGCTGTTTGCTAAAGTTTCTCCAACTATTGGTCTTATATTTGACATCTTTATTCAACACTTGCTCTGTGGACTGGCTGGAGTCACTAGTTGATAGAATAAAGATGATCTGGGAAGCACTCAAACTTAATGTTCTGGACCTGGTAATCTTCCTTTGAGGAGCCAGGGTTGAGCCTGACTGAGAGCACGAGGACGCTGCACACCCACCTACACCTGCGACCTACACCCATTGGACGGTACTAGCTGTCAGTTACATAGTATCCATGCCCCAATGCATACAGTGTTTTATTGTTTTGTTATTTGGCTTTAAATGAGACCATAATTTACAAAATTAGTTTGTCACCAGTGGATTTGCCCTCTGCTGGTCATTAGACAGGGTTCCAGCACTTCCGCATTGGCCTCACTTTCCGGACTCGCAAACTACGTCCCTTTTTATATACAGTCGATGGTAGCAAAACTTTTATATTTTAACTTGTTTTTAATTGATCTATTATTGTATTACATAGTTTAAATTATTTATACATTGTTTATGATATTATTACAGTTTCTTTTATCATTGTGCTACTATTATTGTAGTCTGATTATGATTGATATTGTACATGATGTAGAATAAAGAGAGAAAATTCTGTTACTTGTCTATTTTTGCAGAATGTGTTTAAAATTAATCTCCCAAAAACTCAGATTTTCCATATCTCTAATAAACACTCAAAGTATGATTCTGATGTTTTTGACTTTTCCCTCTCCCCAGATTCTTTGTCTTTTCCATCTGTGATTCAGCCTTGAGTTGAAAACACATCTTCGAGAGACAAGAGAGAGTCTATAAAATAACCTTGAAATAAAAAGCTAAACAAATACATTAAAAAAATGCAAAGCTCACAGCTCTTCTTTATTTAGATGCTGATCAGTTGTTCTAGGAATGCTTTTGGGGCTCTTGAGCTCAGTGTCTCTCTGTGGGTGATTGACCTTAATGAAAGTATCGATGGTGTCTGCTGTCCGTTCGACATTGAGCTGTGGATTCAAACACAACGAGGCCTCTTCGAGATGTTTGTATTTTGCAGATTGCTGCTTTGAGAGAATCAGCCAAGAGAGCAAGCGATGATTCAGCAGCCCCAGACGCCTGTAATCACTACTTCACATCTTCTGCTGCCTCCTTTTCAACGCAGTGCAGATCTCTGTTTTCCAAAAATATCAGAGCATGCAGCAGTATGCTGCTGCAGGAGAAATGGGAATCACTTGTGCTCTTAAAAATTCTTAAAACAGAAGTGCAATTTAACTAAACTTCGGTGATCTCTACCCATGATCCATTACCTTATATTAAATTTCTGGAGGGAGCTCTTACTTTGCATGAAGCCTGTGATGAGAGCAGTGAGGTGTGAATAGGCCCTTATTCCAATTCTCATCACCACCACATCGTCATCATCATCATCAACTGTGACAATCCCACAACATGTAATCAGCGTTATTTGTTCAGGCTTGTACTGCAGCGTCCTCAGTCCTCGAGGGGGATCAGCCAAATCTTACTTTAGGGAAACAACAGCCAGGAGCAGAGGCAGCCTGACAGGGATCCATCAGAGGGCAGAAATCTGTGCTTATGTCTGACAGATCCCCTGAAGCCGAATCTCTATCCAGGTGTCAGACAGGTTTCAAGCAAACCTTTGAAATACCACAGAGAAGCATCGCAAATTAGGACTTTTGAATAGAAGGCCTAGAAGTACAAACCAATGTCTGCACCAGAAAAAATTAGTCTTGTTGTACTGCAAATTGCATTTTATACAAATTGCATATAATGGTAGTTTTGATCTTTAATCTGTTTATTTCTGCTGAATTGCTGCGTAAGATAAAAAATACTTGACACTGTTTAAATGCAGTTTGTAAATGTTTTTAATGTGTTTATTTATAAAATATACTACCTTGTGCTCTAGGGTCTTGTGTTGGGCATATTTTACAGTTTTTCAGTTCACCAGACGTTTGTTAGTTGTAGCCCTAAAACAAAAACAGCCTAAAAAATACAGAGCAACAACACGTCGGAATGAATTTAGAGGCTGTAAATGATGGATGTTTCAGATTCTGCACATCTGCCAATCTTTCCAAGCAAAATTAACTTAACCATCAGCTTATGTGTTCTTTAAAGACAAAGTATTTCCACATCAAGTGAGTTTAAACACTGAGTGATCAAAAAGCTTGGGACAGAATCATTTCTATATATGTGAAGTTTAAATACTCTCCTTATAGAGTCGTGTTGTGTGCTCACAGTGTTCATTTGGGATATTTTTATTCATGACGACATATGAGGAGGAAAAAATCGACAATGGCTGTAAGCTTACTAGAGCAAGCTGTAACACGCTTAGCCTCTTATTTGTACAAGGTTTCTCGACTGTCACAGTGTGCAACGACTGTCCCTGCCTGCTCTCCAAGTTCACTGTGTGCGTGCGTGTGTGTGTGTGTACAATGCATGTGCCTTTCCTCCCAGCGCTCATTGTGGCTAAGTGAGTTAGTTTTGAGCTAGTTTTCTCCTCATTTTGGGAATTTAACAGCACATAACTATCGTCTATCCCTTAATGTGACCCGCACAGACGTGATCACTGTGAGCAGTTTCTACTACACCCAGGGGCTCATGAAGGAGATTTGAATTCTGCATTGAAAGTCAAACAACATGCCCGGCAGAAGAAGTCGGCTCTCAGCTTCTGTTTGCACATGTCTGTATGTGAGTACATACACAGACGCATACAGACGTTTACATACTTTTTATGCATGTGAAGAAAGAACTCACGTGAGTTTGGAGAAAAGTATAAACAGACAGTTAACGTCATGGTTCAAATTGGTGGCCAAATCTTTAGCATTAATGCTTTTATGACAAAGTGGACCCTCAGTCACCATAACACCCGGGGGGACAGATTCTCAAGAAGACAATGAAAGTTGTCACAGTGCAAGAACCATCCTGGAATGATCCCTGGAACATAAAAAGACATTAATGGCCTGGTCATCATCCAAGATATCAATGTTAATGAACCCCGAGTGGGATGAACTTGAATCCACCATAAAAAGGACTATTCACCCATTAACCAAAGTCAGTCATGCGTGTGTGTTCACTAGTCAGCTTTAACAAAGGGAACCTACAGTGTCCCTTTGTTAAAGCGGACCTCTGTTGCTGCTGTTATCAGGGCCAGAGGTGGTCATACTGAGCTGTTTTTCAGAGAGGATGACTTTCAGATTGGAACCATTTCAGTGCCTGTGCTAATCTGACATCACAGTTTGTGGCCAGTTTGGATGTGGCAGAACGCTTCATGTTACCAGAGGCTGAACAGAAGATGCAAGTGAACCACAATCACATCTGATTTCTGCTATTAAAGCCAGGATTTTCTCTCCACCAGGAAACAGGGCGGGCTTCACAAACTCTCCTTCACACTTCAGATGCCAGAACTAAATCTAAGAATCACAACCTGAAGAGCAAAACCTCAAAAGGCAAAGTATCACCTATACTAATTTCCTCCTCTCAGATGTTCTCATTTTCACTGGCTCAAAGAGGTTTTTCGCTCTCTGTCGACAGGATTCACTCCAGTAGGAGCCATTTGTTCGTGTCAGCCCCTTAATAAGCATCCATGTACATTCCTGAGCTGATGAGGGGTCACACTGGGTCACACTAGCTCAAATCTATTATATGAGGTCATGAATGAGAGGGTGAATTGATATCATGCCAATCACTGAGGAGGAGTGCAGAGGTGAATTGAAGAGCATGTGATCTTTATTGATCCTCATCCCCAATGGCCATTAACAATGTTATATCACTGAGGCAACACTGACTTTTAAACTCATTTTAACACAACCATGACCTCTATTTTTTTTTTAGCAGAACTCTGAAAATAAAAGCTTGGCTGTTTCGACTGCAGCTGAGGTTAAGGACTACACAGACCAAAGAAGACAAAGGAAAAAGGACAAATGCAAAGAGGGGCAAATCCTTAGAGAATCTGTTTAGGTGGGAAATTGTTAAAACCTTAAATTTTTGGTAAAAAATGTGTTTGCTCCAGTTTCTCTAGTTATGCTGGTTGTCACTTCCCTCCACCCAGCAGCCAGGCTGGAGCCGGCCTTGCAGCTGTCCACAGTCCAGCATTACATAACAAGGCTGCTTCACAAACAACCCCCCCTCTAGCCACTCTGCGGGCTCTCCATCACGACACTGTCACCCCAATGAGGAAATGACCAGAGAACAAGGTTGGATGGCCGCTGAAGGGACGGACGTACAAATTCATCTCTTGCAAGATTTGAGGGCCAAGTGACGAGGTAATGCAGCGGTGTGTTTGCTCCTTTGCTTCTCCAATCACTTGGACCCTAAGCCCCTTCCCCTTTTAAAGCTCCACTCAAAACACGCACACATTGCAAAATACGCACACATTGCAAAACACGCACACATTGCAAAACACGCACACATTGCAAAGTGCTTCTCAAGGGTACGTGCATGTACTGGTGCTTGAGCATGAACCCAGGTCTGCATAAGGACTGACCCAGTTTCCCACCAGGCTCTGTTTTGAACTTGGTGTTTGTCGTGACTGCAGGGGCGTTGTGTTTAATGCTCAAGCTTGTTCTACGAGACCATCATGTGATTAACATTAGACAAATAAACTACAGCGACATTTGCAAACTGGATATGGCCAAGGGAGTTTTATTCACATAACCTTCACTGAGAAGGGAGGGATGTTGAGGAGTGGATTAAGATTCAAACAAAAACTGGCAGTTAAAAAGTTTTTTATAGCTCTCAGTGTTGCTTAAAGAGCGGAAACATAAAATAAGAGGATTCCAGAAACTGTGCAAAAAGAGTTTCCTGTGCCTCATCAGTCTTCTAAATAACCAAGCTTTCACTTTATTAGTTGGAAGAGCCTCGCGGATGTGGTTGCACCTCTCAAAAGAAAGAATAACGTCTCACCATTACACACAAGTGTAGAGAGACACACTCAAGAGACACGAGGTGAGAAGACGCTCAAATACCTGCAGGAGGCTGATTTGTTAAAATTCCAAATATATCTCACAGGTGAGTTCCCTCCAGTGTGGTACGATCAGCAACAGAAACTATAGCTGCAGGTACAGTACTGGGTTTTCTTTGTGGACATAGACTGATGAATTCATGTTTGGAGCTGTGCCGTCTCTGGTTATTCAAGGATAAGAGACTTTGTGGGATCACTTTCTAACAGCGTATGAACACAGCATTCTGAGGAGACTTGTTTTCAATCACATTTAGACAGAACAATCCCCTCCAGCCTCCTTGTCATGTTCTGCTCATGAGCCTGGCAGAGGTGGACTGATTGTTTTGTGGGGAGAGGGGGGGGGGGGGGGGTTATTTATTTTTTAATATGAATAACAAAGGCTACTCGTATTAGTAAATGCCAAGGAAAAGCCTCGGGAGGAAAACTGTGAATGGGGATTCCACTGAGCTGTCAACACTGCAGACTGTGCATCCATGTATGTAAACGTTGTTGGTGGGAGAGTGCAGTGCTTTTGCTCACATCCACAGGGAATCCAATAAGGTGGGGGGGTGGGGGGGGTTGTGTCGGTTGCTAAGCAAACTAGTTTCTGATTTGACACAACGCAGGTCTCCAGTGCGTCGCACCTACGCAACACTTCTGTCTCCAACCAAGGACCCCATGATGCAGGCAGTAACGCTGACAGATTGCACGGCGTGATGTACAAACAATCTGTTCCTGTGCATTAAAAGGCCCCAAAACAGGACATTAAATCCAATAAGAAAAATGTGCCATGTTCCTTGTGTCAGTATGTGGAAGACCAGTCACTTAACCTCCATTAATGGGGGCCATAATTTGGGCTTGATAATCACACTGGCCATTACTGATAGAGCTGTATGGAGAGAGACGGTCCACAAATCAGGTTTATATGAGGCTTGAGTTTCAAAGCACACACCAAAATCTGTTTTCCTCATTTCACCAAGACCCACTTCTTCTTTTAGAGTTAAAAATGTGACTCTGGGTGTTTAAACTCAACTCTCACCACAGACAATTTCACTAAATCTATAAAAAATATTTTAACTGATGACATTTGTCCCTTTAAACTCTCACTGTAAGAGCAGAAACACTACAGCTCTCTTCTTCTGCAGTGTAACTGTATTATATACAGAGAAAGAGGTGCAGTGACCTGCCAGGCTTCATTTAACCACGCTGCTGTTACACTGGCAGTTAAGATGCTTGTCTGCAGAGTTCAGGAACTTTAATAACTCAGTCTTCTGGATGATTGTTGCAGCACATCTGGTTCACATCATGCCAAAGTGTTCAGCTCATCAGTGAGTTTCATGGGATGGTCCACATGTGAAGCCCAAATAAAGTGGATTTGCTGAATCCTTCATTACTTGATTAGTGCATTATGGTCTATTTCTGTCACCGTGGACTCATCAAGTCTAATTCTGGCTAATGCTCTTATAACTTCTGTGGAGAGTTGTTAGAATAAAAGATTTATTGTCATATTTCTGGGGTGAAAGTGTCTGGAGCCTGGTTTGGGTCACTGCAGGTTTTATTTACTGCTCAGTGTTGCTCTGTTGTGGCTCAGTCTCTTGTCACCTTGAGAATCTTTGACAGGAAGAATGAAGTGTTTCAATCTACCAACCTTCATGATGCCGCAAGGTGCGTTTCCAGCTCCCTGACTCCTCTCGGCGGAATGATCGCGGCTGCCACTCCCGATCCGCGGACTGCCCAGCTCCCTGTACCGTCCGTTGGTGTAAACTCCCTCGGCCCCGCAGCCCTGGGCAGCGGCAGACACCTCCAAGTACGCGCGGGTACCGGCGGGAGGAAGTGCGGTGGCGTCGCCGGTGATCCCCGCCGCGTTGGTAGCACCCTGAGCTGGCGGGGCATGCTCCAAAAAATGTCCCGACACAGCATCTGAAGTGTGTACCCCTGCCATGTTTCCGCCGGTGTTACAGCAAAGCCCTCCCCTCCGCGGAGTAAAAACAGCCCATTTTCTCACGGCACGGCTCGGCGGACTCGCTGGTGTCCGGGGCAAGCTCGTCTCCTTCGCCGGATTCACCACAGTTTGCCCATCACCGCCGGGGAGCGCACGGACTGGTCGAGTTTGGAGCCGGGCAGCGGGCGGTCACATTGAGGCGTCCCACCTTCTCCGAGGAGCTTCTCTGGAGGGGTGAGCTCGGATCGAAGAGAAAAAACAGTGGAAACGCTGAGTGGAGATGAAGGTTTGCTGCTCACAGGTCGAGCTGTCGTCTGCTTGTCCTCGAAAAACGTGTCTGTCTCACCGCGTCCTTCTCTGTGGACTCTCCGCTGCGCGCATCTCCTCGCGTCTCCAACACTTTTGCAGAGCTTCCTCTCTCTCCCCCTTTCTCTCTCCCTCTCTCTCTCATACACTCTATCTTTCTCTCTCTCTCTCTCTCTCTGTCGTGCATCCGCGGGACAAATTCAAGACTGTGAGGGCGCAATCGCAAAGAACCGGCAAGCGCGTGTGCACACACCGGCGCGTGCGTGCACAATCAAAACCACTCTCCGGGGCGCGCAATCCCACGCAAACCGACTATATTTGGAAGTGTGGCTGAGTTTAAGTCAAGTATTTCACCTTTTTTTGCCTCTGCAGTTTTGCTATAGAAAATATCAACATTATCTATAATGTAAAGTGCAGCTTATGAACTGTTCAGCAGACAGTGGGCTCCCCGCAAGAGGGAGCTGGAGGAGGCCTACAGAAAGAGTTGTGAGAATTTAAGTTTTTTTAAGTCTGAGAAATTTAAAATTCTAGTAGTTTCGAGTCAAATCTGAAAGTCACAGCTTGGGAACACTTCATTTCACCACAGACGCAGTACGGAGGCATTTGTCCCCAGTTGCTGTTATGTTTCTTTCTTTTGTTTTGTTATGTCTGAAGAAGAGGGTGGCCTTGGCTGAAACACTGTTTACCCCTGAAACTCCAAAATTGTTTGTGGACTCAAACACTTCAAACAAATCTGCATAGAAATCTGTTGTCTGAAGAATATTCAACTAGTTTTACGACTAAGACAAAATCCAGTGTCCTCCTGGGAAGAAACAAAATGTTGCTGTAAGAGCAGCAGCAGTAGTAGTTAAGCTCTGCACCCCCCTGCTGTCAAGTACAGACTGCTGCTGCAATTTTCACACGCCACCTGCAGGTAAAGTGTGTTACACTCTGTGTCAAATCATTACCTTCATTTTAATCAGTATTATATTTTGTTGTTCGTTACTTACCAGCATTACACAAAATCTACATGATAGATTATCATGAACCTTGACGGAAGGATATGGAATGGATCAGAGAGGAACCCATTACATTTCAGCCCAGATTCGAATCAGAGAGCAGAACAAGGATTTTTTTTTTAACTCTCTTTAACATTGAGAGACAAGGCATTTATGTTTTTGTTTTTTTCTTTTCCCCAGCAAATAATTTGTGGTTCTAGATGAGGAAAATCAGGCTTCATCACGGGACTGATATCTATGAGTTTTTGAAAATGTGTGCGGGGACTGTTGGGCCATTGGCAGAGGTATGCACTCGTATGTGTGCTATTCTAGCTGAGTTTGTTTTTCACTTTCTAGACAAATATGACCCAACACAAACCCTCTGACCATCATACAAGCACATATATAATTAATCATCTTTATTGGAGGCAACATGTCTAGACCAATCAATAAACCAATGAAGGACAGATATGTGCGTGTTTTGTATTTCATTCATTGCATTCTTTTGCCTCTGGCTTGTGCACTCCTAGTATTTTAAGACGTATGGTTTGCCCTCAGTTAAGGTTGAATACAACTTAAAACCAAAATCTACAAAACGAAATGAGCTAAAAAAAACTTCGAAGTTGTACGAGTTTTTGCCTGCAAGCAGCACAAGTGTTAAGCTTGGTGCAGCTGGTACTTAAAGTCACCGCAGGCTGGACTGGAACATGCTTGTCTGTGTTTGCAGGTCTGAAGCTGCACGTTGGCAGGTGCTTTGCAGCCTCCAGGTGATTTAGAGCAGAATTTTACAGAAAAATTATTAATTTAACTTCATTTATTGCATCTTTAAAAAGTTCACAGTACAAACTCAGCAGCTTTATCTTTGAGATTTGAGAGAACACATTTCTTGTAATGATAACCGTAGATGCAGTTTCATCTTTGTTTGACCTTAATGGGCACAGAAGAGACAAATGCTTATAATAAAGCATGTATCTGTCAGTAGAATATGTTTTAAAAGGTTTTCATCTGCCACGTGTTCAGAGGAGACGTTGCAACCAAAGGAGAGCAGATAAACTGACTCTGTAATCTCGCAGTATCACTTTGTTATCAAAGATACAGGGATGCTCTTCCGTCACTTAACCACGCTTACGTATTGAAGACATATCAACAGGAGGAAAGACAAAAAAGAAGAGTCTGCAAAATATACATCCTTGTATTCAGAGATAGTTGAAAAGACTGCACTTGTGCCACATCACTGCGTGGCACCTAACCTCGGCACCCTCTTTTCATTCACCATAAACCTCAGCATCTGCTTGAGCCTCTGAGGGCGAAACGTTTGAAATCAGATCAACTCACATCATTAGACGGGACATGGCCAATAAGCTGGGATAATGCAACCACATTTATAACCCAATGATGAGGCAAATTAAATCACCGCCAATTTGTAGGAAAGTCGTTCTGTACTTTGTAAACTTGTATGTGTGAGAGTAGGACAGAAGTTCAGGGTCTCATTTGAGGGGGCCGGCATTGTCCATTGACCTTGGTGGTAGTAATTGGTTTAATCTGCAAACAAAACACAGCGTCTCTTAATCACATCCAATCTTGTGAATTTGAGGGGCTTATGGACATGTGTGTGGTGTCCCAGCCCAAGGACGGGCCGCACAGTCAACAGAAGTGACGGAAATCTCTGTATGTTTGTTGCGATAGAGGAGAAAGATGAAAAGGGGATGTAGGACTTGCTGTGAGACAGTAAATGTCCAGAAAAAGGAGGCTGGAGAGATGAACACACACCCTCCTCTTCCTCTTCCTCCCATGATCTCTCAGGGTTATGCATTATGCATTCTGAGAAATAATTTAGCAAAAGTTCTGTCTTTAAAAGCCTTCTCGATCGGCCGAGCTGTCTCGCTTTAATGTGAAAAGGCATCTGATGAACAGACACAAACATCAGCTCCACGTGGACTCAAACTAAAGGAGGCGGGGGGGGGATCAGACTGGTTCACGTTAGGACACAAGATGTGACCGCAGTCTGCCTCATTAAAGGGGCTTCTCTCCATGATGCACCCACATACACTGTGTGATCTGCTGCACTGAAGAACTTTTCTTGACTCAGCGAAGGGCCTGATGAGTCACTGGATCACCATTGATGTAACAACATAAACATAACTTTTCTTCCACTGAGGCTAAAAAGAGATAAAATAGAACAGTGAGCGAGAGAGTGTGGGCTGCATCAGAGCTCTTGAGCACTCAAATGGCAACGACACTCTAAAATAACAACCCTTTGTTCTCATTGAGGGCTGCTATAGTTTCCAGTGGCAGGATGTGTGTGTAGAGTGATGCACCGCTCCCTCCTGCTGCAGGAGGCGACGGTCTGAGACCAACGGATCTCTGTCAGCATACTTTCAGGCCTCTGATGGCTCCTCCTCCTCCCACAATGCAGGGTACTTCCACAGAAGCCAGGTCATTGTATTAATGACAGCTGATGATTGATCAAGTCACCAAATCCCAGTTGACCACAGGGGAAAAAATAGAAGAAGAACCAGATGTGCATCTGACTGATTCATGTGGAACTGATTTGAATCTGAATGTAAAGGAAGTCCCCACTGCTCACAGCTGGGAAGCAGATGGGTGTGTCTTCCTGAGCTCTGCCACCGCACTTCCTGTGCCGCCCCATGTGATCATCAGTCCAACAGGAACAGAAACCGTACGTAAAATCCTTCCCCACAAGCACTTTTCATGTATATGAGTATGACTTAGAGTCTAATTCTGCTTTTGTTGCTCTTTTTTAGTCACGCGGACTAATTATTAAATTTAGCATAAACGAGATCTGATGAATGTTTCGCGATGCTATCGAGGATTTGTTCCTCAGCCTTCATTTTAAAATTTTGACTAACAAAGACGTGCATCATTGCAGGATGCTGATTTTGCATCCGTACCTTATGGGTTTAACTCCAATCAAGCATGTGTAACTGAAACGTTTAATTCTTGTTGAATTGATTGGCAAATTCAGAAGAAACCTAAAATTTCTAGACATTATTAAATGGTTCACAGACTTAATGAATGGTTATGAAAGCAAACATTTTACACATTTAACATATATCATCAATGTGCAGGACAATGGTCTTTTCTGTTCTATACGAGCAGGACATCAGGCACCTCAGGCTTATGTGTTAGCAACAGGCTGCAAGTTGAAAATCAAAATAGAGCGTACACATAACAACTTACTTTACATTCTTAATTCTTTGATTTTGTTTCTTTCATAAAATGTAAACCATTATGTCTGCCCATGTAGAAGCTGATCCATTGGACTTCACTGACACCTTGTGGTGAAATACATTAGATAAAAATACAAAACAGACACTGAAGGCATTGGGCATCTTTTAGCTGGAAACATAATCATTGGGTTATAGTGATGATTTTTTTTTTATTATGGCCTGTTGCTCAGTATGAAATAAATGTTGTTGATTGTTGCAGATTCTCCTGACAGGGATTGGGATCTTTGAATCTCTAAATTTTAATATTTAAACTATGTTGATTTTTTCTGCCTTAAATAAGGAGCCAAAAAGAGAAATGAGATTCTCAAACTAGCGACCAGCTCTCACCATCACACAGCTCTGTTTGTGAGAGGAGATGCCGGTGAAACAAATGTGGTGATGAGGCTGCGATAACGCTCAAACAATACAAAGCCTTATCACAACCTTTACACAGTGTGGATCAACCAGATTACAACCGAGTAGAAGGAAATGTACGACACTGAAACATTTGATATACAACACAAACTGCACTGATCTTCACAATCCCTTTTATAGCTTTTCTTCCATGGTTCTCTTCATTTCAATTACATATATCCACTGTATATATTGTATTTTATTGGTTTGTGTACGTTACCTGGCTTGTATTGTGCAATTGCTGCAGGAAAACCTTTGTTTGAGTTGATTATCACTTCAGATGGAAGCTACAGCGCTCATGCTTCACCTCCCTGTTAAAGCTCTTGCAATAAATGCAGGTTTAGTTTCCTCACAACAACCCACCACTGACCTATAGGAGCTGGATCTGCTGGATTAGAATCATTGACTTGTGCATATTTTTTGTGTTTGACATAAAAGTCTATACGTAAAATGTGAATTATTAAAAAATATCCAGTACATTTGACTCAACTGCAATTATTCTTTTGTGTGCCTCTTGAGAAAGCAGCCAATTGATTTCTTGAGGTATAATCTGATAATGAAAATCATATAAGGAATGACTGTTGTATTTTATGCAAATTAGATTTTCTTATCATCTTTCCCAGGCATGACACAGAGCAGATAAGTGGAGGTCACTGTAAACTACAGCTCACAAAAAACCTGTCGTGCTTCTTATCTCCACTAGATGGCAAAAATGAGCTTAGTAAGACAATTCGTAACAGTGAAAAGTGCTGCTACTGAATGTGGTAAAAAACAGAAACTCTTAACAATGGAGCACATTGAGGCATTTTTAAAACCTATTTCCAAACAGACGTGCTCTCTCATTTTGCCTTTCTACATATATAAGCATCATTACTTTGCTAATTTGCCAAATACTTCTCTTACACTTAGATATTACAGCTGCCTGGTTTGAACAAACATTTTGTTTTGAATGTTCAGCTTGTATCATTTACTACATGTGATATCAATTATGCCGTGATCTTATGTTTTTATGCTTCACAAAATCCATAGCAAAAAATGGACGGACTAAAACAAAAGGTATTCAATTCGGTTCAATTTTAAGAGCCAAATCATAACATATTAAGATCGGGAGCATAAAATTTATAGAGAAACCAAACAGTTCCAACAATGAGCAGCACTTTGGAAACTGTGGAGAGAAAAAACTCTCATAAACTGGGAGACACATCCAGCAGAGTCAGACGCAGTTTTCATGATCCTTGTAAAACCACTGACTAAATTTACATTAGTGCTCTATGAAAATCCACCATGATTATTGGATGATGCAAAAATGATTGCAGATGCTTTGTGTGTAAATGCATAAATTAGAAAGTTAAGTATTCAGAAGTGAATATCACATTTGTGGGCACTTTTAGCTTAACACAAATCCAAATGTCAAAAATCTCAAATGTCAGTTTTCCACCTGCACATGAACACTTGCAATGCTGAGAAATAACTAACTTTGACAAAATAAAACTTTGCTTGACATTCATTTCTATTATTTCCTCTCCATTACCTGTCATGAGACATCCGTCATCTGCAAGTGGGTCTTCATTTTGTGCATAAGTGGCAGGAAACCAGTGACTGACAGCAGAGGAGATATCAGGTGGCATGATTTAAAAAGATAAGTCTGCTGTGCTGAAAAAACTGGTGACATATTCCTTTAAGGTAACCCTATAACAATAAACTCCCCATCAATTATATTTTGGATGTGTTGAAGGGATGGTACAGAGGGTTTCTCTGCAAAATGAGAAACTGTAAAAGAGATTTCCTTCAACCAATAGCACAACAATTTATGATATGAAAACTCTCATATAGTACATTGTACCATAAGTGAAATTTGTAATATGTCAAGTCATAAAATCCCTGTGTCATTTTATATATGGTGAAAGTCAGCTATGCCTTTCTAATGTATATATGATGTATATATAAGTGTTGGCATGGAAACACACAACCCTTTCAATCTGTGGATGGTGACTGCACACATAAAAAAAGCATTTATTTTGTAGTGACATCAAGATCGTCCGTACTTCTACAGGCTTTGTTGAAATTATTTATAAAACTTTATTTTCTTCTTTTTCAACTCAACAGCTGTTTCTCTTGGAAAACCTCCAAGTGATAAACCCGACCCACGAAACATGGTACATACATCAAACAGCACACAGCGCCATCTACGTCATTGAAAAAGTACACAGTCTATAGTGGAACAAAGCTCGAAAGAAAAAAATGAATGACGAATTATGGTAATAAGGATATATCACGAGACGGCCTGTGCAGGCTGAGATTTGAAAAACAGAGGAGGAGATAGAAAAAGAAATAGCATGAGGGAATATCTTTAAATACTGTGATGTAATGTCTGTCGGACAAAAACAAAGTACGTCGTCAATTCTTCTCAAATTTCCAGTTGCTCTTTGTCCTGTTTTCAACTGGTACTTCTGGCAACACGGAACTTCTGCTCAGACGGAGGGGGGGGGGGGGTTGTTTGTATGTAAATCCTCAGCAGGGTCATGCAAAGGGGTTACATTCATAAGGGCAGTGCCAGAGAAACAATAATAACATAGAATTATGAAAGAGAAAATAAATTCATATATTCTGTGCACATAGATCTTTTTCTATTTGGCTTATACATCAGCTGAGCAAAGCGATTTATTCCTGAGGTGCAAGGCTTTTATCAATGACAAGTAATCTAGTGAGTGTTCTGTGTGTGAATATGTTTGTATCAAGTGGAGGCAGTGGGGTAATAGTCTCAGCATTCTCTACCACACTAATTTACTTGTTATCTTTAGTGTGTAGCACAAACAGGTGATGCACAATGAAAACTGATCTGGAAATCTCGAAAAACAAAAGCCAGACGAAGAGGCAGACTGACTCAACTGGACAGGCTCGTGTTCTAAATGTGGCCTGGTGAGAGTGTGCAAGCATCCAAAGCCTGTGCCCATCCATCTATCTATGCCTCGCGTCTTCAGCTGCTGGCGGCAGAGGCCGCACAGAGACGTGGAACTACAGGACCAAGCGGACGGAGAGGCAGAGAAGTCAGAAGGGAGCAGCACTGCCTCCTGGTAGTCAAACATGCCGACCGGACATGACACTTTCTTCAGGTAAGTGGTTTCAAGCATAAAAACAAAACCAAATAAAACAACAACCAGCCAACAGTCAGCGAGGGAACGTCTTCACGCAAGCCAATTCAAATGACAAAATCAAAAAAAAAAACCAATGACCGTACCTGCTGGTGTGGATGTGGTGCAGAAACAACAACGGAAAGTAACAACGACTGTCAGTAGAGTGATGCGAGGTAGCATTGATGAGAGGAACAGAGGGACCTGAGAGGACGAGCAGGCAGCGGCGGGTAAATGCTTCAATTTGCATTTCTGTGTACAAACAGAAGATAGATAGCCCTGTGAGAGCGAGGGAGGAGCGTAAACCTCCCTCCTGCATTTCAGCTGGTGAAGAAATCAGAACAAAAAACACATTATACACTCAACCCATGTGTATGTGTATGTGTGTGCACACCATGCTATGCTGATGTGTGTGCTGTCAGTCGCTATGAGAGTGACTCTGCCTTTAGGTTAGTGCATACAGATTTGAAAAACTGACTAACTCTGCAGAGCAGTGACTCAGATCATGTTGTTTAGAGTGAAACTTCTTCACTAGTTTCTTTTTTGTCAAAGGGCAAGTTCCTTGTCACTATCAAAATACTGATAACCCATTTACAAAGAAGAAAATATAACAAAATAAAAACATTCAGCTGTTAAAATGACTTCATACAGTAGCATATTGTTTAAATCTGTTCAAAATCAACTGGAAATGCATGCACAATGTGAATGAACATTATTTCTTCTTTTTCTGTTTTCACAATATTGTAACATTGTAGGTTTTGCATTTATACCTAGTCTGTTTTACAAACACTAACGGACACAAATAAAACTAAGATAAGTCACTGACGTGCATGCTCTCATGCTGAAAAGAAAAAAAAAAATAGATCACAACCATTATTAACATTTCACATTATAGCTATCAGAAACAAAAGAGCAGTGGATGGAATTAAACCATGAGAGATGTCAATGCGAGTGGGGCAAGTTGGGAGGCAGGGTTCGTTTGGTGTTGTCGCAGGTTAAAAAGGTCCGAGGGTCATGACTGTTGGCCGCCCCACTGGCTCTCTACGGGCCGCCGGAGCAGCTCCTCCACGTGTCTCGCCACATCCATGGTGTCGTCCAGGTCGAAGTCTCCGTCCGCGTCCAGCATAGAGTCGCTCCTGCCACAGGACACAGAGAGGAGTCACCCACATTCAGACACGCTGGCAGCACATCACCAAAAAAAAAAGAGCAAAAGCAACAATTCGCTCTTTACCAAGACAAATGACACAAAGACGCTCACACACAGCAGTTCATAGAGGGACTCACATAGGTGGGTATATGCCATAGGTGTGAGGGTGACTGACAGGTGCTGGCGATGCACCGTGATCCATGTAGGTTTGGTTCCCAATTGCTGGGTCTGGATTGGCTGTTGCAAACCTGCACACACACACACACAAACACACACACACTCACGATAAGTCTATGTTCATCAGTTGCCAAAGCAACTAACCTCAGCGTGTTTTCCAGGCCCCGCTGCATCATTATGGCCGTTCTCTGTGGTGCGGATGAAGCAACCATGGAGAAAGGCACGGAGCAGGGCTCGCTAACTAACAAGCCTAACTCTAATGATGAGCGGAAGACAAGCTCTCTCAGGAACCTTGGCCACCCTTAATTGGCCTCCTCCAACTGTAACAGCTGACTAATAGCTGATCTGAATTCAGGCTCCAATATTGAGTGATTAACTCTAAATGTTGCCACAGAGAGAAAAAAAACACTGGGGGTTCGAGAGAGAAATAAAAAGAGGGGGAGCAGGAGGAAAGACGAACAGGAAGCTTGATACTCACTCGGGCACCACTTGTTTGATCTGCGGCTTCACGTAGCCGTCCACTGCTTTGGCTTTAAAACAAACAAGCACAGGGAGAGAGAGTGACTGACAGCTCAGAGCAGTTACTCTACATCAGTGAAGACATCTCTTCACAATGGGGGTCTTGCACCCGTGATATGAAATTTTGAGAGTAAAACAGCCAATGCAAACAGAGGGTATCTTACAGAGGGGTGGGGTGTAATATTTGGAGAACACCTCATCCTTAGGTCTGTCGGGGTAGAGGAACAGGAGGTGATTGAGATCGCTGATGCGGTCAGCCAGAGAGCGAATGGAGAAGTCTTTGGTTGTGTAGGGCATGAGGTTCCAAACCATTCTCTCACCTGGAGAAGCACAGCGCCCCCACCACAGAGTCAGTATAATATAGTATAGTAACACAATCTTGATGTCCCTCCAGCAAACTGTTTCTCCAGTTTTACTGCAGTGGTGTTTCCTCCGAGCAAGTTATGTTTTCACCCCTGTCCGTTAGTTTGTCAGCAGGATTATGCAAAAATGAAACAGCACATTTCCACAAAACCTTTTGGAACGATGAGACATGGGCCAATAAATAACCCAATACATTTTGGGTCAATTTCACAGGGAATAATGCATCCAGCTTGATGAAAAACAAAAAATAAATAGGGCATATTAAGGGGATCTAGCTGATTTAAATTCAATAAAATTTGCTTTCATGGGGGGGTTTAGGGTTTTCAGCTGCTACACTGTAACAAACAGGACAAGACACTTCTAACTACCACCAATGTGTAGCTGAGATAATGTTCAGTCAGGAATCAACAGTTTATATGTTTCTTTCACAGTTTCAGACATATACTTAAATGAACATGACAGATTTGGTGCAGGATTGAAGGGGAATGTCGGGCCATTCTATTTCTCATTACTTTAAACTACTTAGGTGAGGAGTTATTACAGTTATCTTCTTCTGGTGTAAAAGAGATGAGTTCAATAAGATAAACACAGGGCGACATCTGCGATACTCTGTTACTGTTACAGTTTATCTCACTGCCCTCTAGTGGCCAAAAATTGCCTAATGCAGCTTTAATTTAGCCAAAAGATGGTTGACAGATTGTGACAGTTGATTTAGTTAGAAAATGACCTCTCAAGTTTTGCTGTGGCATTGTACAAGTAAGGGTTCCCATTTGTAAACATATTTAAGACTAAATTGAAGACCCTCATGTTCTCACAGGCTTTTGAGTGTTCTCAGCATTATTTTATTTTATCTTATATTTTTATCTATAAATAAACTTGACTCAAATTTATAACAAGCATTTGCATATCATACCTGCTTTATTAGGATTTTCTGCCACCCAGGCTATTGTAATTCCTCCGATCTCAGAGTCACTAAAGCGCAGAAGGAAAGTACCGTTGGGTTTGGACATCAGCATATCCTGAGCCTGCTGCTTGTTCACGAAGCCCAAGATGGCCCTGAAAAAGGAGAAGGGAGAGACATATAGAAAAATGATCTTGTGCTTCCCCCTCAGCGCGTTTCAATCCAAGTTTACTGGCGAGAGTGGCTAGGCGGCTCCCCAGGGTGCCGTGGAAAATCATGCAAGTGAAACATTGCCTGCGTTTTTCATGACTGACAAAATGGGGACAGGAGAAAAAAATACTTTCACAGAGCATGCAGTCCAGCTGTCAAAATGAAAAAAGAGAGGTAGTGCTTTTATTTTTCTGTTCTGACTCACGTTTCAGCCAAATACTGAAACTGACAAGACGAAAAAAAAAACTCTGCAGTTTCCTTACCCGTCATTCCAGTGTGGTTTAAGATGCTTTTTTGTGAGTTCCATCACACCATCAAACCACTGCCAAAATGTGAAGTTCCTCCCTGGCAAGCTTTCCTGTAGAAGAAAAGGGGAATTGGGGGGAAAAATATTACTAAAAGCGTACAGACGTGTTTAGACGATATTATGTCCACCCAGTCCAGAAATACAGAGAAAAACAAAAATGTCCTCATCCTAGTTGTATTTATGGTTTAACTGAGTGAACATGTGTGTGTGTGTAGCCACAAGTCTGTGAAGCGCTTGAAACTTGATGTTCCTGTAATCTAATGAGACTGATGGTGTGTAGTGAATGTGAGTGCGTTTTCCGCCATCGCCAGCTGCTTTGAGCCAGAAAATGAGGCCTCCAGCCTTTCAGTGTGTGGACAAACAGGTCCATTAAGATAAAGACATGGCTGCCAATGAGGCGTTCTCACTCAATTCGACTGCAGCATCTGCAGAACAGGGCAGCAGGGCAACGTAAATGGAGCAAGAAATATCTCTATATGTGAATAATCCACCAATAGTAAATCATTCTGTCGAGAACATGCGCAGCGGTGAGAGTGGTTTACTAAAACCGGCCTGTTGGTATTTTAAAAATGCATAGAGAAAACCACATTCTAAGTGCAGCATGATAAAACCCCATTCATTAAAAGTGATGATCGCAGATAGAATGATCCTCATACAAGCTGTGTGTTTGCATTCAAGGAAGAGAAGCTGTGGAGAGCCACGAGTGAAAAAGACACTGGAACTGACCCTGTTAAACTGTGACCAGGTCATGGTTATGCTGCGGTAGTCATCGGGGTTGTTGCTCGAGCTGCTGAAGGCCTTCTGAGCCAGGAAGACCAGGTTCTCTTCGGACAGGCCTCGGTTGCTCTGCACCTCAGCCTTGTACTTCATGTTGATGGCATCACACAGCTGAGGCCAGAGCACCTTGTCTGGCACAAGGAAAGGCACCCTTCCCTGCGGACACAAGGGAGACAGCGGAGGATTTACACGAGCTTCAGTGTCGGGAGCAAGGCAGCAGCAGAAGATGAAAACAACGTCAGAGATAAACAGTGTATTTATAAGTGAAGCACTTTGTAACTTTTTTGAAAAATTTTATATAACTTAATTGCTATA
Organism: Paralichthys olivaceus; assembly: GCF_024713975.1. Lineage (NCBI taxonomy): Eukaryota > Metazoa > Chordata > Actinopteri > Pleuronectiformes > Paralichthyidae > Paralichthys > Paralichthys olivaceus. Next base: position 8,522,281 of record NC_091097.1, read on the forward strand.
TTAAAGATTTATTATTATTATTTTCTGGGGCCATTAGTACCTAAAAAACATTGAGATACAGGAATATATTATATATATATACGTATATATATATATATATATATATATATATTATATTTGGAATTTATATTTGATATTTTCATTCATTTTTTATCATCGTAGCTCAGCACCACACAAATTATTTTGTAAATGTACAATATTTATGTATAAAGCCATGCACAACAACTAATGGTGTTTCATTAGACACATGTAAATAAAATTGTGAACACAGACACAATTAAGCAAACAATTATTTTCTCACCGGCTCTGCAAAAGCATTGTCCCACAACACTGTTGCCGTGGCATTATTGTCTTGGCTACCGTGAACTATCACCACCACAGGAAGTGATAACGTCTGTTCAGAGAGAGAGAGAGATTCGTACAGATTCCTGTTATTGCAGGAGCACGAACAGATTGTATGTTTGTGTGTGTCAAGGTTCGGATAGTTGTTTCTTCCACCCCGTCTGTCTGGAACCTCTTACCTTCACTTGAAAGACAAGCTCATTGCCTCCAACACTAAACTGGGACTCGAACAGGATGGTGAACTTCTCCTCTGTGACAGATTCTGCCCCTCGCCTGTCTGATCGCTTGATCCTCTTTAAAGACTACATGAAAGATGACATGTGTAACATTCAGGTTTATACTGCGCATTTTGCCTGTGCAGTTAGGCTGATAAAACACACATCAATCAGTATGGTACACACATGCATAATTCACTTCACAGTTGGGCTGACATGTAAATAATCCATGGAGGGCTCAGGAGATTGTTGTAAACAAGTTGTGTGATGTACAGAGATGCTCTACAGATGCTGTACACTGATCCTCTAAAAGAACTGCTGAGTTACTATGTGTATGTGCAGCACATACTGTACTGCAATACCCACACTGCACTATCACGAGATAATGACACTGGGTGGTGCAGTGCATCTTAAGAGTGTTGCTTCTAAATCCTGCAAGATCCCAGTAGATTAATCACTTTATTGTAAAAATCCAAAATACAGATATTTCATTAAGTGGATACATTTTGATAACCTCTATCAGATAGCAGGATTATGTAAAAATCTACTGGATGGATTACCACTAAATTTGGTGGAAGGATGTAGAATGGGTCAGGAAAGAATCCGTTAAATTTTTGTGTGGATCCAGATCAGGGGGCGGATCCAGGAGTTTTTTCACCATTTTTTATCTATTTCCCAGAGAATAATCCATGAGTCTTGATGAAAATAAAATCAGGCATGTTTAGGAGACTGCAATTTAGTGCAGATCCAAATAAAAATCTGAAAGGAGTGAATTAAACTGTTTCATAAGGGGACAGTTGGACCTTGTGAGAGGTATACACTCTACTCAGAGCCATTCTAGTTTATTGTACCAAAACATTTTATATAATTTGTAGCTACAAGACCATTTTGCCATACATTTCCATAACACTGAATAACATAATGGTCGGTAATTGCCTCACTTAACAGTGACCTACTTTACATCTTCCATGCCCAAGGAAATTTAACTTTTTTTATTCAGTTTTACACTATTCAATGTCTCAGGATTCCGGGAAATTAAAGGATAGAGCAAATAAACGATTGCAGCTTTTAAATAAAGGAATCACTGACTCATCTTGTTGATATAAATTTAATTTTTCATTTCATCCCAAACTAGCACCACGGTGTTTCAGTCTGGTCTGGAGACATAGCTTCTCTTTCCATCACAGGAATCCACCATCCTGCTGTTTTCCTAAGTTTGGGGCTTTATCTTGCTTTAGGATGAACCCCTGACCAGCCAGCCTGTCTTCCTTTTACTACCTTTTTCTCACCATTCTGATCAATGCAATCGTACTGAGTCCTGCTCCATATACAGTCCTAATAGTGCATCTATAGAAAGTGACAGAGTTTGTCCAGTTAATCAACAAGTTAGGTAACCTGTCTGAATTGAAAAGCTGTACGATAATTTCTTTATTCCCCAAAGATTTTTATGATTTTGTTGACCTGAACCTTTTTTAACCCCCAGTTCAAGATTATTCAGCAGACCTGTAATTCTTAAACTTTAAATCTAAAAGAAAACTAGAACATTTAAGGTGTTCTCAAACTCTGTCACACAGGGACAAGGCTATAATATAATATTTATGCATTGATATAATTTAAAATTAATTCTTCAGCCACTTTCTGCTGTTTGAAGGACAGAGAAGTCATTTCATTTGCTGTTGCATCTGGAAGAATAAACTCCTCTGCTGGCTGCAGACACTCACCATGTTCCTGAAGTGGGCACTGAGAGTGCCGGTGGTCTGATGGTACTCCATCACACAGTTATTGTTGAGAATCTCCCCGCTGCTGTCACTGAAAGAGAAAGGCAATCAAATAGTCAATAAGCTGCACTGTCTGCTGTGACGCACTCCGTGTGCTGAGAATTACATTCATTCCAGAACAAATTAAAACAAAGTGATTCTCATTTAGACGCCAGGAGCAGAATGAAAAACCACACTGGGCACAGGAAAGATGTTAATTCTCCTTTTTTCATATAAATGGAGAGTTTAACAACCACCTTCTTTATCTTCTCTACATGACAAAACAGAAGGCATATGTGTCTAGGCTGTGGAACTGTGCTGCACCAAGTGCTTCAGATGACAAACAGCAGATGATGGCAGAGCTGTTGAATTGCTCCCTTATTTAACCACTTGCTGTCAGATTGACCTACAGTCTTGGAAGGTTTCTATTAGCCAGGAGGAATGTGGACCGAGGCTGCGGAGCAGGCTAAATGTGGATTCTGCATCCACGCCATAGATTCCTCTGAGAAAGTATTCAAGTTCCAGCAATGTCTCTGCGGTGAGGTTTGGAAACCCACTGGGCCAGAGTTCATCCTGGGATCCAATCATCTTTGCAGAAAACTGAGAATTCTTGTCTTAATGGCACCATGGGAAATCAATGCAGTGTCCCAACTAAAGGAAGCGGGGATACTAAAAAGAAATGTTCATACAAAGAAAGGGAAACAGATAGATCACATGCTGCCTCTACAATGTGAAAGCACATGCATGACTCCCTGAAACGGCTGAAATCGGCTTCAGAACTGATTTTCTGTATCAAATAAACCATGTTGCTAATATCGCCAAGTAGCAGATGAATGAGTCAGAAAATTGTCGATTACAAAGTGTCCTTTGCAATCGTTACTAATGTTTTCTGTTTTCAAAGCAGTGGACTTACTTCCTTGTGTTCTCGTTCTTCAGCAGGGCCTTGGCTTGCTGTTCACTGATGATGGTGGCCTTGACCTGTGGAGGGTTCATGTGCACGTTCAACTTCCCCCCCACCAAGAGTCGTACTGTAGCGGCAAACTTAGTTTGGGTTTTTAACACCTGTGGAGGCTGTTTCTCGATAATGAAGGTGCTGTGGAGACACAAAGGTGAAGTAGACAGAAGAAAGACATGTTGATCGGGTGTGTTGGAGGGTCATTTAGTTTAAGTGCACATTATATTACATGGTAAGTTGAACTCTTGCCATGATACCCTGTTGAATGTCATCTTGCCTTCCATAACTCAGAAACTAATGAAATGCAGATTAAAATATGCATAATAATATAGTTAAAAGCTTATTTGATTCTTTTTTTGTGGTAGATATTAGCTAAAGACAGTGTTGCACATATTTCAAAATCAAACTGGGATTAAATAACGACTGAATTTTACTTAAGACTGCAGAATAGTTCTGGGCAACGTGGCCAAAAATTGTGTAAAGTCTCATGTTTGCTCCTGAATGAAGGTTGTGGTTTTGCCGCTAAAGCTTAAGTTTTATATCTTTTGATGTGAAATACATTGTGATAATTATTGATATTGGTTGTTTGCAGCCCTACAACAAAGGGCTGCAAACTGAATGCAAACAATGTATGTTTACAATATAGAAAAACAAGTACACCATTGAGATGCAGTCATTTTGGTGTGAAATGTTGAATGACACATTTCTGATCGCTACAGATGAAAAACCCAGGGTTCTTTTAATGTCTCATCACCTCCACATTTGAGTCTTTGAACATTTGCCTTTCAAAATGACCTTAACCATGTGTGTAAGCGGAATGACATGAAAGTAATCACTGTTCAGCAAACTACCAGAGTAAAAAGATATTTTCTTCTGATGATGCTGGTTTGCTTCACCGTCTTCTGATTTCCACATTAGCAGACAAAGAGCATGAAGCAAGATAACAGCAGACGCAACCTAATAATTAAGCCTGCAGGCTCAGAGGTAGCTCAGAAACAAACGCACTCTGTTGTTATGAGCCCTTCAAGCCCTCTCGTCTGCAGCTGGACTAAGTGGTGTTGAGGAGACAACACTCTCACATTCCCTGCCTGAAACCTACCGAGACCTCAGCAGAATATATGGAGGATTTTGTTGAGAAGACCTGGTTCGGTGCGTGATAGCGGTGCATTACTGTCTAGTCACAGGCCCGTCTGCAGCCAATAAAAAAATCGCTGTGACAGTGACACGGCTTCTCAATATCTTATGGGTCCACAGAGGGGCAATCTTCTTCGAGAGTGGGAGAGGATGCTGTTAGAAACCTCAGATTACTTCCTGTTCAGAGACGGTGGAAGGCTTAAAGACCTTGGCAGATGTGCCACTGGGTCCAGAAATGATGCAGGGAGACAACTGCATGTTAGCTTTTGGATGGTTCTGCTTCACTTTATTTTAATCTCTGGCACACAGCATGTTCTGCGTCTCTGCAGATTCCTCTCGGTGCATCAAACCACCATCCTTTGCTTCGGGGGCACATTTACATTCAGTTCTGAATTCACAATTGGCATGTGTATTTGTATTTTGCCCAGAGAAGTGCAGTGCAGTGCCATTTTGACATAGAAGATAATAAAAGCGACCAGCACACAGTTGCAGTCAGTGGGGTCTGGCAGTGTGCTGCTATTTCACCATATCGGACTGACACGGACACAAAACAGGTGCTGATTTCTGTCATTGCAACAACATTCAAAGAATCACTTCCTTTTGTCTTTAGAGTAAAACCACAACATTTGTTGAGCTAAATTATCTTTTATTTTGAAAAAATGTGAACTTGGGTCTGATCATGTGTCGATTGCTTAACAGATCTCTGAACTCGTCGGAAATCATTCAATTTTATCAATGAACAATTTCAGTGAACAATAATAAAGAAAATTCTGTTTCATCTTATTTTTTTTAATGAGATCTTCATTGCAGATAATAGTGGTAGGTTTCATTGTTAGTGGTGGGGAAAGCCATCCGCGTGCTGGACAATAACTGCATTGACACGCACAGGAAACGATGCAGCATGTAAAGCACAAAATAACAGCCTCACTCTTCATGATTTATGCTCTAAACACTGGATCTAAACACTAAAACATAGCTTAATTTAAACACTGCTAATGCAAACCAAACATATCCTACTGCCATTGCTTCACATAAAATCAGCCAAAATGAAAAGCTTTCATTGTATAGCACACAGAAAACAACAATATCTAAGTTATTGTTCATGAAAACTGTGTCTGCAAAAGAAGACAAATATCAAAGGGAGCAAAGAGAAAAGAAGGATTAGCCACATCGAGCTGTTAGATGAAGTGCTGCAGGCAACAGGGTGCGCGCACACCTTCAAGTCATCAGCAAACCTCCATGTGCACTGCTGCTGCTGCATGGAAAATTACTCACACCACGCACAGCATGAAATCAGATTGTGCTCGCCATTATTTCTGACTGACTTCAACAGAAGCAATGTTTGTTTGGCTACACAGTAAACAGTAACTGTGCACCAGTTGCTCCTCTGTTCTATCTAAAAAAAAAAAAGATGCTCTTTTTTTGAATTAGAAATAACTTGCGCTGGCTGTTCCCAAATCCAGCAGGACTGAAATATCTCAAAACTTTGACAGCTCTTAATCTAAAGGAAAGTTCCTCGCTGCTCATATATTTTAGCAACAGATCATATCTCTCGCTCTGTTGCTTCCAAATGCAAAAAAGTTGAGTGAATCAGATTTGCTTCCTTAAAGGCCAGCACTGATTGCAAGAAAGGGCAATGCCTCAATGTTTATAACACACCCACTCAAACATATGTATAGACAGTGATTATAATCCAATACAGCTTCTTCTTAAAGTCTGTGAGTATCTTCTCACGACCTGAGAAACAATCTCTAATCCCAAAACGTATAAGATTCTGACATATTTCTCTTTTGCTGTTTTGCTAGCCCAGTGGCGTCGCCATGGCAATAAGCATCCATAAATTCCAGGTGTGGAGCTTCTGAGGGAGTTGGGGGGAATTGTTTTGCTGTTGAGTTCAAACATGGACTGTTTATAAAGCTGGATGACATGAAAGCCCCCAAAAAAGTGAAGCCAAAGGGTCTCAATTGCCCCCTGGTGACTAACTCCAGCAGAGGTCATAAACCCTGTCTGAATTGGACAAGGTAAAAAAAAAAAAAGATCATAGCACACGTTAAATAACTTTTTCTCAAAGATGGTTTCTGTCATTTTTCGTAGTTCTCATCACACCAATACCTATGTTACAATGTTTTTCTGGTAAGTTTGTTTTGAATTTGTTCTTTGATGTTGTAAAAAACGGGGTGAAATGTCATAATTGACTCAAAATTGGTCGAGCATGTGTATCAACAGGACCTCGCTGCCACCGCAAGATGCTGAACACAGTCTTTTCCCCAAATCTGCTTACTCTAATTTTAAATATTTCTTTGTCTTTCAGATGTATAGATTGATTTAAACACACACACACACAATCACACACAATCACACACACACACACACATACCTGGTGACCAATGCTGAAATGATATCTGTGATAGTGCTGTTGAGTTCGTTGAGCAGCTCTTCAATGGGGCCAGGAATTGGTAGTTGTTGTCTGAGGTGCTCTGCTCTCCGAATCTGCTGCCTGTTCTGCCAGATAGTTTCTGCCAGCTTCTCACACCTGAGACACACACATAGGAATTAGGCCTCAACAAAGAATTTTACAGCAGAAGGTCAACAATAACAGTATCAATTCAAATGAAACACAGCAGCTTAGGCTCCGTACTCCCTCTGGAGTTTCTCCGGCCAGCCCCCTAGTAAAAACTCTGGAGAATGTCTGAATGAGCCCATGTGAGAAAACAGTGCGAGACTCTCCGCAGGATTCACAGTGAGCAGGTGGGCATGGGACACGCAAACAAGCTACAGATGCATGTCAAAATAATAGAACATTCATATCTCAGGTTGAAAAAGTGACGCTGTAGAAGACCAACGAATATGTAAACTGGGAGAGACAGTGAGATCCGAGAGCTTTTGGTGATGTGCTGTAAACAAAAACATGTGATCTCAGCAGCAGAATTAATATGTTACTTCCTGCTCCCTTTATGCTGCACCACCCCTCACCCTCAACATATATCTGCGTTGCTGTGAACACATTTGAGCGGAGAATCTCTCGCTGCATTGATCATGTATGAACGGCAAACTCAAGAGAAAGTCTGGACCACATTGTGCGGACGGTCTCCGGTGTTCATGTCCATAAATAGCTCAGGATAGTTTAAAGCACCAATGAAATCCCTGAATGGATAAATAAGCAGATGAACAGTCGGTGGATAATAAGGGATTACAAGATGTCAGCGCATGTCTGCCTGTCTCTCTCTTATTAGGAGCCAAATAAACCCAGTGGTAGTCAATTTCAAGCTTGTAAACCTGTGACCTTTTGTTTTGTGAGGGAATCTTGTGGCTGTGATCTTGGTGGGAGGTGGAAAAGAAACTCACCAGGACTGCAGGATGTCCAGGCCTCCCTCCGGCGGACCCCCGTTGCCTGCCAGCTGTTGCCGTCTCTTCCACTGGATTAGCTCGTCATCCAGAATGATGGTCTGTTGCTTCCTCAACAGCTGCAGCGTTTTCTGGTGCTTCTCTGCAAGGTCCTGCGCACAGAGCGACGAAAACGCACAGCCTCAGAACCACTGTGAAGGTTTATTGTACTCTGTGGAGAGGCTGACATCCAATCAAAAACGGTCATTAAACATATGCACTTATACACATGAACTTCATGTCATACCAGTCTGTACTTCTGTAGTGTGTTGGCTTCTCTGGTCAGCCATGCCTCCACAGTGGCTCTCTTGCTGAGGAGGGCGGGCTCCCGTAGCTGTCGGTCAGCAGGGGGCAGTGTGGCCAGGCTAGTCAGCTGAGCTGTGGAGGGTTTGGGGGGTGGGGTTCATGTCACCCAAAGGGGGGAAGGGTGGGGAAAAGTGAGACATGGATGACAGGAAGTAAAAATCTCTAATCTGTGCACATACATGTTTCACTATCCCCTTAGAGGAAGAATGATTTCCTCAGGAGAACATTTCTTTTTAAGGATAATGCAGCCGACAGCGAGGTGCTGTGTTCTGAGTGAAGCCACATAAGATGCAGGCCGCTCTGTTATGGAAGCTCTAGCTACTCTACTGTTCAGAGAGCTGTCAAATGGATGAAGAATTCTTTTCATACTATTTTACACCTTGATATCTCAAAGATTTATTTAAAATCATTTTTGCATGAAGCAGCATGGCACCGTCACACTGTGTCAGTGAGCTGAACACCAATCACTGACGACTTCAACTATTTTTGGTCAAGGAGGTTATGTTTTCCCCTCTATTTGTATGTTGATTTGTTTGTAAGTGAGATCACACGAAATCAACAAAATGGATTTCCATGTAACTTGATGAAAAGATGAGTCAGGGAAGAACCAATTAAATTTAAGTGTGGATCTGGATCAGTGGGGGCGTCCAGGAATTTCTTTTTCACTTTCTGTAAAATTGCAAGATAGGAAGTTTTTCAACATTTTCCCAGGGAGTAATTCATGGATCTTAATGAAAAAGAAATCTGTGCTATTTAGGGAACTGCATCTATGTGAAAAATGTGGTGCTGCTTGATTGAATTAAAGGAACTGTTGGGTCTTGACAAAGGGATATCAATCAATTATTCAATCTAGCTCACAATAGTGAAAATCAAGTTACATTGAGGCAAAACAGATTAAAAAAAATCCAGATTTGAAAAGGCAGTAATTGTTTGGCATGTGTGGTAAATGACTTTGCTAAATAATGTTTGATGACTATTCGATGATTAGTCCTCTAGTCTCACCCTGAATGCGGAGGCTCTCCTGATACTGGATGATGAAATACTCTTGGTTGTGCTGGAGCTTGCGCAGATCATTCTCCGTGTCCTGGGTCATCAGACGAAGCTCCTCAAAGGCCTGGTTTATCTGCTGGTATTTCTGAGACATGCTGTCCATCATCCCGCCCACCGGAGAGCTCGACTGTCAATTACAAAACGTGATTGAGAAACAAGCTAGCGGAGGGGGAGAGGTAGAGGAAATGACGAGATAGGGCACAGAAATTGATAAGGTTGGTTCTCCATCAGCTGTAAATTGTCTGAATTGACTGTCATCGTATTTTTATGATGGTTGTTCAGGGAAATGGCTGTTGAGGAGAAAGCTAAGCTCGTCGGTGGGGGATGGAGTAGGGAAACAAAATTTTGCTCGACATGATGGATTGACCCCTGTGCGTGGCAGTGGTGCTATTTGACTGTAAAATCCCCAGTGGCCACAAGCAAAGTGAGAACACTGCAAATAGAGAGGGAGGAAATGCATTTGCTTATCATACTGAGGCAGAATGCATGGTCAGTTAAAGCTCTGAACAAGAGCACTGTGGTGTCTTAAGGTTCAGAGCTAACAGGGTGGAATTCAATCAGCCCAAATATGCATTCCACTAATAGAAAAGGCATGTTGTGACTGGAAATCAATTCACCCCAGGAGCTGCTGAGAGTCAGATGTTTTACGCACTGCTGGCTTTATGGTTTTATAACTCAGTGCTTGTTATAACCATGAAATATTCGATTTCCCTCCATATTGCTGCGTTTGCACAGGAGAAATACAAAGGGCCGCTTTTACAAGGCCATTTTCCAGCATGATTGAGTAAGTGGGAGTGTCTGTAGATATCACATTTATAATAATCTGAGGGAATCTGCAGATTTTTGGAGATAAATGGGGGAAACAGAGGGTAGTTACACAATCACCCACTCTCTGAATCAGTTACCATTATATGCTGGAGCTTGTGTTTGTGTTAGCAGGCTTTTTGCGGGCTATGAAATGAATAATGCACGACGAAGCCAAAGGTGTTGGCAAGTTCATATTTCAGTGAGGATGTCTGCGCGGGGACCGATTGGCAGAAGTGTGCATGCAGGTGTCAGCCTTTATTTCACAGCGTACACATGCACCATACTCACGTTCGTGGCCTCTCTGACGAGCCTCTGCTCCGTGTAGAGGATGTGTTTGATGCATCGGACCAACTCCAGAGGACAGCGGTCATACGTGCTCTGAAAGACAAGGAGCACATGTGCCGTGTTAAGGCCGGTTAGCCCCTGAAGAGTGGAGCGGCCGCTGCAAACAGGACTCGCCAATTTAGTCACATCAAGGAAGCTCGCTGAGTTCTGGAGCCAGTGGCGCAGGCACACTAAAACCCATTAAATGAGCCTAATGAGACCCATCTCTCAAGCTCAACACACTTTATAGAGAGACATGACTCATTAAAATACACACACATTGTCTCTCTCACAAGCAGGCGCACACACACACCAGAGTCGAGTGGTTTATGTGTGATAGTAAGATTTTTTAAATAACAGTTTCACTTTCAGTTTTTAATAAAATACCGTTGGTGTCAGTTATTCTTGTTGTTTCCTGCTTCAAGTGAAAAAATTAAGTTGCACTACAAATCTAATAATCATAACGTTTTAAAAGGTGACACCACAGTTATGAGACAAAGATGACTAAGCATCAACAGTATTTGCTCTCCTGCATTATTAGGAGTTTTTAAGGCAAGAGTGGATCGCCAGCATTTGGAAAGTGATATAAACTACCATAGATGAAAACAAAAAAAAAAGCTATCTGGTAGGAATTCAGGATGCAGTTTCATTGTGCTCAGCAGCCCTCTCACCCTGTTTCTCTGGCTGGTGTTTGGGCAGATGGGAGAAGACAAACAGGTCTGTGAACGGGGAGCTTGATCATAAATAGCAGTGCTGGCCGGCTACCAAGGCCCTCACTTGAGCTGTCCTCTTGTTTTTTTCATGGTGGATACAACCTGTTCTTAAAACATTTCGTTCACTGTGTGCTTTTCCTCAGAACCATGACAAGGGAGGCGTCTGAACCGAGCAGCTGTGCCTTCCATCCACTTGCTTAACATCTTGTCACGTTGTAAACAATCAAAAGTGTTTTGCTGAAACCACAACAACAGCCTGAGATGATCTCATTTCTTTAAATATCCCTCTGGAGCTGCTTCTGGTTTGTGAACTCTAGGTGCTTGATGTTCCATTGTTTTCATTTTTCAAAGACCCATCAAATGATATTTTTAACAGATTTGTTTTTCAAGAGCCAGGGAATTTATCCTTTACTGATAAATCTGACAAAACCTAAGAGCAGAGTTTGGTATTTTTCAAAATTCAGTTTTCCTACCTAACTGCAAACAAAAGGTAAAAAGCCTCTCGGTCAAACACTGTGTATGAACAGGACACAGTGGCATTTTTTTCCGCTCACTGGCAAATGGCATTGAGCCAAAAGATAAATCTAGCAAGGTGCTATAAATATTGCTGGTTGTGCAGTATAGTTCTGATGGTGTTTGAGACATATTTTTAAGAGACACACCTTGAGCTGGTTGGCGTAGTGTCCAAGTTTGATTTTGAGGAGGAAGCCATCTTCTCCCACCTGGTGTTCAGCCTTGTTCTGCAGCTCCTGTATAAGACTGTCCAGCAGGCGCTTGGCCTTTAACTCCTCCTGCGGGTTCTCCAGGTCTATGACATCCCTAAGAGACACATACAAGCCATGCAGACATGTATAACTGCATGCACATAGTGAGTGACTCTGATGTGTTGAAAAGAACAAACAGAAGTGGACAAGAAAAAAAATAGGACTGTCCGAATACGCTATCATGGACAAACACACAACACAAATATTTGTTGGGGCATATGTGGGCATAACTGTGCAGACACATTCTGTTTGCACTGAGGAGCAACTCACCAGAGCTGGCCCTCTATCCACTGGGACAGATAATGCCGCACCTCGATGGGGAAGTGCTGACCATAGAGAGACTGCATCTGGTGCAGAGCATCTCCCTGGAGCTGCTGGGCCTGGATCCACACTGCCATCTTCAACACCCTGAGGGCGGAAAAGGGGGTTGGCTATAAATCAGAGAGCAGGGAATGAAGTTTGAAGGAAGAGATGCAATGAAAGGGGATGAGGAAGGAATCAAAGCCCCAGAATGTGAAAAAATGATGTAAGTTTCACAGACTGAGATTTCTCCACCTGTTGAAGCTGCCTACATAAAAAGAGATGCCTGATATCCAAAGATTTTTGTGGGTATGAGTGAATGGTTTAAAAACTAGCTTGCTCAAGCATCATAGGGAACATGTGATTTTTCAACTGAAATAAATTTGTAGAATAACAGTTTGATTAAAATTTTCCAAACACTTTTACTTTATCCCCTATTTGTTATCAGTATGCATTTCTTACTTCACAACTAGATGCTTTCTACCATCAGTGACTTGTATACGAACAATGTATTCTCCTCATTGGCACAGCTTAAAGCCAAATTTATACTGCTGTCATCAGATTGTTTCAGGTATATGCAAATCAGGAACTATGCCAGAGGAAATATTTCAAACTTGGAAACTTATAATTCTCCTGATGCACCTCACTGACAGCTGAACCTGATACCAAAAGACTGGTCTCTATAAGTTTGTAAATGTGTACTCCGGTCAGACTGCTCTATCAATGCAGCATCTGAGATTAACATGCAAGTGGAAATGTCATTAGCCTACACTCTTGCTGAATTAACTCGAGACATCAGTTAATTCAATATAAGGTCATACACAGACTCCATTATTCACGGGTTAAATTAAACTCATTCCACCCATCCTCATCTCCATTCTAATGCAAACAATCTAATAGAACCCTGGCTCACATGTTTTGGTTCTGCAGCAGACTCCACAAGTTCTCTATTGAAGTTTTTCATTGCTACTCAGATGTCTATGGGAACGATCTTCCTCCCAATCCACAAACACAGACATTCTAGGCTGGTCACAACAGTTAAAAACTGCAAACTCTGTCGATAAAGTATGAAATGGTCATTGGAAAGATGGTCATTCTTCATGTCTGGAACAAGGAGATGTCCCCATGTTTTGAAATCTTTCTCACACAGCTCTCTGGTGCTTTATATATGGAGCCCGATATGAGATCTCAGGGAAAGCAAGTAGGTTTAAGCATATCTGGCAACCCTTCCTTGACAATATACTGAGGGGACCTGCGTGACGCCTCAACACCTTTTCAACACTTGTCTCTTATTTGCTTTTCAAAGCACAATGTTATTGTATAATTGAAAAGATGACCATTGTAAAATGTGTAACATATGAAGAAGAGTCCATCATTTTTTTTTTTTTTTTAAATTGGAGGCCAGTCCTGAATGCTGTGAGAGTCTGGGGTAACATTAGCAGCTCTGTCCTGATCTTTATTAGACTGGGGTAGGTTTACACTCCGGTAACCGTAGCCAACATTAAGCATGCCAATGCATTACCTTACAAACACATTGGTTAGTCCTCCTCACTCTAGATTTTTCACTCACAAAGAGTACCATATTCAAAAACGCAAACCACAAACAAAGATATCCAAACATGCTTATTATATAATAAAATACTCAGTTTGAGTGTTTTTCTTAGTTTTTTCTATTGTTTAAAAAAATGACCAGGCATTTGAAGTGCTAAATCTGCCGCCATGTTTTCCCTGGCGTTTATTTGTCAGTTACTTAGCAGGATTATGCAAAAACTACTGGATGGGTTATCATAAAAGTTGGTGAAAGAACCCATTTAATTTTCTCAGAGAATAATGAGTGCATCTTGATGAAGGAAATCAAGTATGTTAGGGGACTTCTATCTATGAGTAGGAGCAATTTGCTGCAGATCCAAATAAAAATCTAGATCTAGTGAACTTCAATGGGGTTGCATAAGGGGACTGCTGGACTGGTAAACTGGATTTGTGTGAACATGAAGCATGACACGGAAGCAGAACTCAGCAAACAGTCAACTGATTCACCGTGAGAAATGTTAAAAAAAAAAAAAAAAAAAACAGAAGTAACTGACAGTTTAATTTGAAGGAAACTTCAAATTGACGAATCAACAATGAATCCATAAATAACTAAAGCAGACTCTGTGACAAACCACTACAGGCTTACGTAGCATACACACTTTGGGGAAACGAAACCTACAACATACGGATAATTCAGGTTTCATCTCCATGACTGCAGCGGTTGAGCTGGTGCGTCTTTCCTCTCAACATGTCAAACAATTGCTGTACATTGTGTGTGGCTGTGTGTTGTTGGGTCACTGCTGCCTGTTTCCAGTCAACACACCCACTCACTCTTTCTGAAAAGGGGCACAGTCACTGTCAGTAAAAGACTGAGTGAAAAGAGTACGCGGGAAGTTTGCGGTGAATGTGTTTATATGTGTGTGCGTGTGTGTGGTTAGTGTATGTACGTGCATGTGTGTAATTGTAGGCGCTTGTGTACATTGTTCTGTGTGACAGTGTGTGTGTCTTTTGTGTGTCAACACGTAGCAGCACAGACAGTAAAAAGAAAGTTGATCTACTTTATCTCTTTTGTCTGCCTCTTATTTCATCTCTTATTCTCTTTCTCTCCTTCTCTCTCTCTGTGGCTCATTTCATACACTCATCATAACTCCAGTTTATAATATCCACGATACCCAAAAGGCATTCTATACATTGTCAATCTAGGAAGGATGTTTCCTTTTTCCTATTTTAAACATGCATTTCCTCTCTAAGCTAGTCAGTAACAGCAGTTTACAGTTATCTGGGATATTGTAGTGGGTCTTGCATGAAACAGGAAAACTGCTGCCCTGCTCTGAAAGAAACTGCATGGCATCAAAGCGGATCCCATGACTTGCACAGAATAGCTTTAGTTATCTGTCTAATGATGCTGCATAATAAATCAATTTAATGAAAACCTCAAAACCTTGTCATTACCTTCCTTTTCATCTGGTCACCAGACAGAGCAGATGCATGTGTGCGTGTCATGTCAAAGAACTCATGCCCTCATAGCTGTGTGCATGTGAGTACACCCACGTTATTCACCTCAGCCTAGTAGGTTATGTTTTCATCTGCCTTTGTTTGTGTTTGTTTGGTAGTTAGCAAGATTAGGTGGATTTCCAAGAGACTTCATGGAAGGATGTGTCGTGGGTTCCAGGATTAGTTTTTTCACTTTCTTTAACATTCAAAGATTGATTTTTTTTTTTTTTTCACAGAAAATAATTCATGGATCTTGATGAAAATCAGGCGTGTTTTGGCAACTGATATTTATGAGTGTATGCAGTTTGGTGCAGATCCAAAGAAATATTTAGATTTTGTGAATTTAAATGCTGTTTTATGAGGGGGCTGTTGGGCCTTGTTTATTTGGAGGGATAGTTAGTCTGAGGGATTCAACAAAAAACAAAAGACAGATTAGCACAAACCATGGTGGAAGGATGTGGTATGGGTAAGGAAGAATCTTTAGATTTTTTTTTTTCACCTTCTTTAACATTGCAAGCCAGGTTTTTTTTTACCCAGGGAATAATTGTTGGATCTTGATGAGTTATCTCTGAAGGTGCATGTGCAATTCGATGCAGCTTGATTATATTTAAGGGGACTGTTGGGCCTTGGCAGAGGTATGCACTCTGCTGAGTTGTATATGTGTGTGTCTAGGTGAGATGAGCTCAGAACGATAATTCCACTCCATGGTATTCACGTCCTTAGACACTGAATCCTATCAGCCCTTGCTAATGCCCCTACTATCACACTGAGTGTTAACTTCACCCTTTGACCTCCCAGCTTCTTCTTATCCACTGAAGAACTCACGCACAGACTTCAGTGAACTGTTATTAGTTGTATGAGCGGCTCACTTCTCCACAGACAACAAGCTTTGCTCCATAAATCCTGACAGGTGGTTTTGGTAAACTGTGTGTTGACTGCATGGCCGATGACTTGTGACGGTCACCAGTAAAAGTCACTTTGCACAGACATGGTCATTAAGCATCTTGTGTTGAGAAAGCCATTAGTTAAGGTTATAATTTAATCACATTAGTAAATTAGTTACCGAGTTGACTGATACAAAAAACTGAAAAATATATGTAATGCTCATTTATCTTTGCAGTTGAGTAAGTATGCAGATTGTTTTTAGAATGAGTCAAATTACAGACATAAGACACCATAGTCAAAAGACAACTGGATGCTCAATAGAGAGCATATTCTGCAAAGGCCAAACAGTACTCGTAAATTGCATCAAGCTAACCCTAACCCTAACCCAAGCCTGGTCTGTTTGTTTTTATGTAATTTTGCTTACACGCAAAACAACAGAAAGTGGAGTGTTTTTCACCAGTTCATTATCTGTGAGATCATCAGCTGATTGGAGGAGGAACTAAACAGGAAGAGCATAAAACCTCTTTCTGTGACAATCACGGCCGGTGCTGGATTGTCTGTCTGTGCCATCCCCCTTTTATGCAGACATACAAACAACGCACTCAGGGCATGCTGGGAGCTAAAGAGTATGTTGTGCAGCCAAAAGACGGACAGAGAAACTGTGTGTTAACAAATCTGTCTGTCTCCATAACAGCTCTCAAGGGTGAAGGATCCAGGCTTGCCGCCATTAACGCCTCCGTTGTCACCTCCACCGGGAGAAGGAGATGCTTCCAACATCTGTTTCACTGTGGCTAACCACAACATCCAAACATCCAGGCATGAACCTGAGATATGCCGTGAAAACTAAAGAGTCCTTTTTCTCTGACGCTTTTCTCTCTTCACCACGTAATCCATTTTACCAATAGCAGTACCGCCAACAAAAAAAAAATCCAGCTTACCTCTTGTTTTCAGCTCTGTGTTACCATGTAACAGCAGGAAACTCTAAAGAGGAGCACCACAGACCTGAGACAGACAGACAGAGAGTGAGAGAGAAAGCATGAGGGAGAAAGCAGAAGGAGGAAGTGAGTCAAAATTAGGTACTTCTGAGGCAAGGACCAGTGCATTGACACAAAGCCCAAGAGATTGAAGGCGAGCTGATAGGGTGAAAGGGAAAGTCCACTGAACAGATTTCTCTTTATTCCTGCAGTCTTGGAAACGTCAATAAAATAACATAATTTATGAGGATGGACAAATAATTCCCATGCGTTCCTCAGTGATTAGTAAATAGGCAACGCTCTCTTGGTGATGATATGCAGAGATCTGGGAAGATCTGCTGCAATTAAAGAGCCATTCTTTGGAAAAGAATTGCTGTTAGGACTCTAAAAGCAATAAATACCTGAACAGATATTCTACATTATTATGTTAAAAAAAAACTTAACATAGACAAACATGGACATCTAGACAAAACATAGATGTGATTGTGTAAAATTACAGCAAGTACTGAGGGTCAAAAGTTGAATTCATATTAGGTTGGTTACAATCAAATTTATATCTGTTTCAGCCCTGTGTCCTCTCTAAGCCAGCGATGTTCTCACCCATAATCAAAGCTTATCCAAAGTGGAAGAGATAATAATTCTTAAAACACTGCTTGTTGTTTTTAAACAAAGATGGACGACATGGAAACTCCCTGAACGGGAAGCCAAAACATCTTGATCGCCTCCTGCTGGCTGGCCACAGCACATAAAAACCCTCTTCCATGTTAGCGGATGGACAGATTTAAAAAGTCGACAAAATGAATGTGACAAATGAATTCTAGGTTCTTATCACGCTGATATATATTCATTTTTAAGTGGTTTTAATTTTTTATTTGATGCTAAAAAAACAAGGTGAAAGGTCATGATTGACAGCAGAGACTGACTTGCAATTGGTCGAGAATCTGAATGACATCACCAGCCTGAGATGACAGCACACATAGCTGGGATATATTTTACAATTTCATAGAATGGGAGGAAGTGGAGATGTGTCGTCCATCTTTATTTACAGTCTATGTTTCAGATGTTCACACACTAAGAAAATCTTTCTGCCATCTCCAGCCTTCTCTAATCAATCGCTTTTTTGTGAACACACAGCCCATCTCCTTTTCATCCCCCTGTATTCATCTTGATTTAGTCACAAACAAGAAATAATGTTTTATGAACACAGCAAATGGGGAATGACCCTTGATTAACGGGTATCATTTGCACCACAGTTTTTAAATAATTATTTCATACTCTTCTCACTGTCAGACGTTTCAATAGAAACAGATCCTAAGTTAAACCGTCCAACTGTGGTGAAGGCTAATAACAAACAATTTAGGTAAAAACATTTTTATTTTCTCTCATTTTCTCTTTTAAATAAGTTTGGCAGAAGAGGGTGACAATCATGGTTTCTTACCCCATTAGCAAAGTAACCACATGACCTCTTGGTAAGTACAGTACTGGCACAAACAAGAGAACTAAAATAAGAAAAGCCTTTTTTTTTCTCATAATGTATCTGAGAAAAACATATGTGGAGTAAAAGGAATGTCCAAATAAAAGCAGAGGTCTGTATCAAGTGAGTAATATATGTTTTGTTACACTAATTCCTCCTGCTCTGTTTCCCATGCTTGTTTTAAGGACACAGAAAGTGTTTGGCTGGATTGAGAGACTGGAAAGCGTCATGGTTTGAACAGCCAGACAAAACGCCATTGCTGTCATCCCCATACACACAAAGTCTCTGAAGTTAGTCTTATTGTCATTGAAAAAGCTCTCAGTCTTGGCTGGACCCTGGAGAAACAGAACATCAGGAACCCACATGCTGGCAGAAATCTCCAGACAAATATGTGAGTATCTTTATTTTGCTGTCTGGATCCGTCTTCCTTGGCTCAATCCTACTTTTCTCTGCCATGCCGCTCTGTTTGTTCGGTTTAACTCTTTTGCTTCCTTAAAAAAAACTGACAAGCTATGCACTGCCTTTTTTTCCCCAGCAAATCCCAACAGAGAAAGAATTTAATCTAAAAGTTTAGAGGTTGTGTCTAGAATTTGTCACGGTGCTGTCTGTGTCTCACTGCCTATGACCTCCACAGCAGCTCCAAGGTCACACTGCTTATATAGAGCCCACATCAACCCACGGCTCATTTCAAACCAAAATATGACCTGCTTGATGATATTGTGACTCAACTTTCACAAAACAAATAGAGAGTAAACACATAATACGGGGAAAGGAAAAATTTACTGTTCAGTCGATCAAAAAATGTGTTGATACCAGAGACCGGCCAAAATAGATTTTTGGAGGCTGATGCCAATATTAATATTAGGAGTAAATATTTCCGATAATATATCACTCAATTTATATAGATATACCAGTTGGCTGATAATATCATCTGATATGGGCCTGATATGGATGTTTATTTTCTTAATTCAAGTTGTACATACTTTATTGTACTTGTGTTTCCTTTATGGTTAAACAGTAAACTGTGAAGCCTCAATTGTTTCTTTGTCATAAGGGTTTGATAATGCCATCTAAAGAGCCATTGCCATTTATATATTTATATATATATATATCGGGCAATAAATCTGATATTGATCGCATGGTCTCTCTCTCTAAGAATAGTAATAACAATTTAATAATATAATTGCTAATCCCCGAGATGCTCAAACATATGACTTATGACTAAGAAATGTAATTGAGGATTGATATTGTACAACACAAATAGGAAAATAAATCTTATTGTTAATAACAATGAATACAATTAAATAACAGATACAACTTAATATAGAGAATATGAAAAATAAAGAAGAAAATAAACATATTCTTATGCTTAAAATGTAAACATAAATGCAATTCTTTTCTGCATAGTTTATTCAGTAAAATAAAATTGCATATCACTAAACATAAACGCCACGAACGACACGTGTGAAAGGCTCACATCGTCCGATCAGCCAAAATGGGTCGGGCTATAGTTGATATCAGCAGTGAAAGTTACCATCTATAAAAAGCCATGACACACAATCAAACGCCAGTGACCTGCCAGAAGTGCACCATCCTCACTGAGGTTTACTGATGCCTAATGTGTTCCTCCTTCCATAACTCAAACTATATGAGGAGCGTTTGGCTTAGCTTTCGGGAAACAGAGTGATGCTGCTTGAAAGGAAAAGCCTTCCGACTCCACACAGGAGGTTTTTATCTCAGCTGGACAACTCTCTCGTCTTCACATCTTCTCAGAAGACCAAGATGAGCAGAATAATGGTGCAATATGACGCAATTAAATACGACCGCCCTCCTGTAAACGCTGCATTTGTGAAGTATATAATGTTCAGTTGTCAAAGAGCTGATGACTCAACCCTGTGTTTGTCAGACCTTCGTTTCTGGTCGGATCACAGCACTCTGGAAGGCGCTGCTGGTATTTTCTCCACTCTCTGTCTCTCACACACAAACTTTGACTTTTACCTCGACTCGCCCTTCAGAGATCATCAACTGTTGTTCTCCTTTATCTTTATTGCCATTCTGTTCCAAAAGAGGGAGAGAAGACCTTGGCTGCATCTCCAAAGCTGTTCTCACACTCACATATACACTGCCAACACATCAGTCAGTCAGTCAGTCACTCAGTCACTTAGTCATTCAGTCAGTCAATTAAAGAAATTAATCCACGTTGTGTTTTGAGTCTAATTTTCTCAGCTGCCGAACAACACACAGTTCATCATTAGGTTAAAAAAAAAAAAGTTTTCTCCCTTCAGCCCCCTTTTACACAGCGTTGGCAGA
The DNA here is from genome assembly GCF_024713975.1 of Paralichthys olivaceus. Lineage (NCBI taxonomy): Eukaryota > Metazoa > Chordata > Actinopteri > Pleuronectiformes > Paralichthyidae > Paralichthys > Paralichthys olivaceus. Next base: position 8,542,999 of record NC_091097.1, read on the forward strand.
GATGCAGGGAACAACTGCGCTGGTTTTCTTTTTCGCCCACTGTGCAGGAAGATGGCATATTTATGAGTGGAGAATGTCTGGGTCTGAAAACAGGAGAGTGGGTTCCAGCTAACATTACACAACAGTTAAAAACAAACTAATCCAAACCCCTGTCCTAATTCAGGCTGCACAGGGTTCTCCTTACTATCCCAGAGAGAGTGACAGTAAAGACCATTGCTTCATTTTCACTCATTTCCCAAACTAAAGCTTAGAAAACTTAAAACTATGCTAAATGGCACTCAGAAGAGCACATACCTCCGCCCAGGCCCAACAACAGTCCCCATATGAAACCACAAGAACACGATTTTTATTTGGATCTGCAACAAATTGCACACACTCATAAATATCAGTACGTTTTTTCATCAAGAACCAGGAATTATTATGTGAGAAATCAATGAAAATGTAAGAAAAAAGAGCACTAGATCACGATGTTGAAAAAAATGTGAAAACATTCCTGGAACTGCTGCAAAATGTAATGTGTTCTCTCCTGTCCCAAACCACACCCCTCCCCAAGTTCCATGCTAATCTGTCCAGGAGGTTTTTTTTTTTTTTTTTTTTTTGCATAATCCTGCTTAATAACAGACAAACAAATAAATCACAGATGAAAACATAACATCAATGGCGGAGGTCCAATCCAGTTCACACCAAGTGAACTTGATCCCCATGCTTTCTTGAGGAAACAAATCCCTCCGTGTTATCAATGGCACAGCTTCAAAAATGCAGCCTATCTGTAACATTCTCTGTATGTGTGCAGTTGACGTGGAACCAGAATAAGCGACTCAAACCTTCATCTTGAGCGGTTCACTCGCTATCGTCGTCCTTAAAAAGCAGAAAAATTCATATTGAGCAACTGTTGAGTGACTAGAGGGAGGCTTCAATTGCCTGAATGGAAAATTAGTGTGTAAACTGTGACTCTACTCTGAACAAGCTTTGATACACTGACACACAGATGGCTGTCGAAGCACTGGATCTGTCATCTCATTGGTTCCTGGAGCCGACTGAAAACCAGTTTTTCTATGAGTCAAATCCTCACAGATAAGAAAAAGACCTCCTGCACTGAATTTGGACAAACCGACATGAAGAAATTCCATTTTTTTTTTAACCCTCTGTGGATTATTCTGCATGTGAATGATACAGAGAATTCAGTAAACTATGAAACAGGGAGAAGATGTGTATGTGCATGTTTGTGCTTGTATGTGTCGTTCAGGTATTACTAATGTTGTGGAGACGTAAATCCGTTTTTACAGTCACTTTATGGGAACTTCCATTCTTTGGTTTATGGTTAGCTTAAGGTCAAATTTGGTTAGGGTTGTGTTATGGTTAGAATTAGGGTAAATCAGTAGTAACTATATGGTTTGGGTTAGAGTAATCTCCAGGGGTTCCATGTAAGTCATTGTAATGTCCTCTGAAGTCATCAAGACATGGAGTGTGTGTGTGCCCCAGGAACTCTGACTAATCACAGTCTCTGTTGTCTTCATTTAACTAGCGGCAATCACAACTTGGTATTTGCAGCCTGTGAAGAGTGTGTTTTAAAGCCCAGCTCGGTCTCAAAATACCCAAGCCCATTCTCCTGCACAAGCAAAGCAGATTAAACACAAACGCGTGTCACCCACTCTTTCCTCTGAAAAAAAAAAAAAAAAAAAACTGTCATTCATCAACGTAAGCAGGAAACCCAAGTGCCACCCACCATTCAAACCAACCTCCCTGTTCCCCTTTACAGCAAAACCCTGCCTACACCAGAATCAACAGGGCACTTATAAACAACACGTGGTGTGATGCTGCAGCTATGATTTCATTGGGTCTTTGCATGTTTCATTCAAATTTGTGCTTAACACTGCAGACAACCGCAGCCTTCGAACATCACAGTATGTCTGAAGACTTTTATGGAGCTCAACTAATATGGATGTTCGAGGGCCGATGCTGATGGCCTAACTTGGGAGAGAAACATTTCTGAAGCGATATAGCAGCTAATTTATCAGGCGTGATATTTTAAAAGTAAACCACCAACTTGATTATAAATAACTATAGATACAAAAAAACCCACAACAAAACAAATAGAAATAGAGTGAAGTATTATGTGACATTATATGTGTCTGTGAAAGGCTGATGATGGTTTAAGAACATTACTGACATAAATTGAGACATTAATGACTAATAAATTAGATTAAATCAACAGACTTGTCAATCAACTGGATATTAAATACCTAGTTTTAAACTTGTGTTTGGCATTTTGGTTGAATTGAATTTTACTGCTTTAAACCTTACTTGAAATAGACAAAATGTACCACTACAAACATTTAGCCACTCTAAGGTCTTCGTTGAAGTTATAATTAAGTGCTGCAGTAACTGTGCAGACTAGCGTTATGATACACTAACATTTTTTTTGCTTTAATTTCACGTATGCACATCTCATACTGTGGCTTGTGGACGTGATACCTGTCAGATGTTTTCAGATGGTGGTAGTGAATCATCCGGAAGATTCAGAGCTATCTTCATAACTTCATTTCATACGGCGATCATCAAGTCTGTGAGAGTTGATTTTCATATTATACTGACATGAAGTGATCCTGTTTAAACATCTGCATTCCATGCAACAGTTTGGCCCACTACTTTGGAATTAAATCAGATATCAGTAATTTTTTTTTTTTTTTATTGAGTCACTTCAAGTCTATTCTAGACTGAGCCAGCTGCTGTTGACAGTCAAGAGGTAAAACTGTGGGGGGTGATTCGCAATTTATACTCGGACTGGTCGCCTCATGTCGTTCTCACTGGAATTGTGTGACTGGACATGAGACCTGGTTATCCTGGTATTTTTTCTTTGGCAGAGTTTATTGTGTTTATCTCTCCTTCCACCACTTTTCACCAATTTTGTCTGTCCATGTAATACAGGATAAACAAGGAAGACAGAGAACCTGGCGGATCATCTTTTGTGTTTTGGTGCAGTCCATCATAATACTTTGTGTTCAGGGGGTTGGCAACCTCTGTCATTGCGTGTTGTCCATTCAGTAGGTCCATGCGATACTGTCTGTGCTCTTTTATGGCTGTCAATATAGTTTGTACATGTGTTAGTGGAAATAGGCTGGTCTGTGTGGGGTGTCCAACTATTTTAAGTGCTATGTGAAAGGTAGAAATACTGCTTATAGACAGAGTGTCATAAAATTGGCAATGACATGCAAAACATTTAATAAAATGAGGAAGTTGTTACTGGTGTTACGCAGCTCATTGATGCCTTGATTTTCCTGTAAATTGTAAGTAGACTGTGTGTGCAACAAACAATAACTTAATTAAGGAACATAGTTTACAGGTTTTTACAGGGCAAAGAGCATGTATTGCTGCATTATCTGTTCATGCAAAAATCAATATAATACAAAGACAGATTTTGTATTTTTTGTGACTGAGTTGTGTGTGTGCTTATCTGAAATCGAATAAGTTGGAGCCTGAAGCTTGACATCATTCTGATTAGTTCACAGTGTCAATAATTAAGTCTCAGGGCTTACTGTTGGCATTTGTAAGGATTTATTTTGAAAAATGGTTTGGAAAGAAATGAGAAGTTTGGCTAAGAAACAGGACATATCCTGCCCTGCGAGATCAGCAGCAGGGAAAAACACAATTTGCGAATAATAGCATAAATATGTCTAAATAAAGGGCACCTAAAATAAACAAGTGACTCCACTGTCTGCCCTCTCCCCTGCCTCCCAGCTATTACACTTCCATGCCCTCAGTCTCTCTCACAGTCCAGCTGCTCCATGACAGAGGCAATGCCTTATCACACCCTCTCTGAGGCAGCATATATAAATAACATCTCAGTGTAAAATCAAGCCCTTATCTCACTTCCTGTGTTATGTCCATGCCCACGTGGTGGCATCTAAAAAAACGTGAAATCTGCAGAGAGAAAACACACCAACACCCAAGCAGCAGGAACAAGACAGGGACCATGTTTGAGCGGGGTTTAAACATCAGGACGGGGGTTTGGAGAGACGAGGTGGGGTCAAGAGGCCGAGCAGGAACAGGGGTACAACCAAACCTGGAGATGCGCTGGAGTGCAGACCGGCAGTCAGGACGCAACACATTATCCCAGACAGGACAAACATCCACATTACATCACCATCACAGATCTGGACAACTGCCCCCTGCATGCAAACACTACAGGCTGGGTATCGACAACTAGTCAACTTCTCCAATAGAGAATCACACATGGGATTATTTGAATTTCATATTTACTTCCACAAAGGTTTAAGGAACATGTTCACAACCGATTCTATCTCAATAAAAAGTAGCAGCTAGACCAGTTGTGAAACATCTACCTGCACTTTAGTTTGTCTCTCACCGCACACAAAGGTTGGAGCCTTTACTGACCTGTTCCTCAGCCTCTCGTGTAGAAGTGGAGATCATAATGGCAGAGAGGAGACAGTCGAGCAAATGTGACAAACAATTCACGTTAAACGCATGAAATCAAAGAATGATGGGGAAAAAAAAGACAGGGGAGACTCGTTGTCACAGAGGAGCGCATGACAAGCGAATGTGCCAGGAGCTGAAAGGGAGGGACAGACAGCTACAAGAGTGTCTTTGTGCTTTCAAACCTGCCCGAGGTCCTGTTGCTATGCTCCAACCCACATCCCATCACGCTGTCAACGTGAGGAAGATCGCTCATTAGTCTGTGTCTGTGTATGTGTGTGCGGATATTATGTTGGCGTGTGCAGGTGGTGCCACACGGCTCGCATCTTGTCTCACGTACTAATGTGGAAAACTTTAATTAAATATGGCTCACAAGACTAAATTAACACTAAAAAACGAAACACATTTGATGGCAAAATCGCATTTAGAGCTGAACTCTGCCCTGCAGGCCTCTGCGATCAGCGTCAGCTCCTGTCGTGATTTCCCTGCACAACACGCCAAACACGACCTGCTGTCACCGTCACATCCTCACATTAGATAGATGAGCTACTTCTTGTGCCACCACTGTCACGAAGGCCAGAATCGATCAAGACTGTGCATGCAGACCGACAGCCATCATCGGGCAGAATGTGACTGTGTGAGTGTGTGTGTATTTGGTCACTTTAGATACAGCATGTGAGCTATGAGCCTCTTGATTTCCCCTGCTCTTAAAAGAAACTACATGACAAACATGTGACATTTGACGTTCAAGAGCATGAGTGATTCTCTTAAGTCCACTGTCTGACAGTTAACATTGTTACAGGGTTACATAATTACAAATATAATTTTTTTAATCACAAATAAAAGAATGTAAATTGCAGATGCGTAAAAAATATGATTTGACAGGTTCTGGACTGAAGCAATTCTGAAACATTCAGGAAATCTGTAACTGAACTTGACAAAACAAACTGAGGGGAATCTGGTGCACCACACGTCACTGATTCAATGCTAAAGTCCAATGACCACACAGATTTATGGAGCTGAGAGGACTCGAGAGTGCATACTTTTTTCACAGCAGACAGACTCATTGAGTAAATGCTGAAGGCGAGCCAGAAAAAAAACGTGCGCATGTGCACATTCTCATGCCACTAAAAGAGGAAAATAACCAAGGGGAACAAAAAGAGAAGTGGCAGTGAGATAAATGAATGAAAATTTGCCACTTACAAAAACACATTTCATGAAAAAGAACATCTGCCTACAGCTACAGTATATTTTCTAAGAGTCTTGTTGTTAATGATCTTTGAAAAGCAAACAGAAAAATGTGTTAAAAAGGACCAGGGCCAGAGGGCTGAGGGTGTAAATGGACAGAGAGTGTTGCTTATCAGTTTGATGCAGGACAAAACAGTGTAGCACAAGAGCCACTGTCAACCTGACCTGATAGCAGTCCACTTGGACTGTAGTATTACGGATGCCAGTCAATATATATATATATTTCTAATAATGAAGTGAAAAATAAAACTAATTAAACCATTAATTGAGTCAACATTTGCGTCTTTGCATGGGCAACTTTTGACATGATGCAAGTTCTTTGAAATTAAAAGCACAGGCCGACAACCAAAATGATAAGTAACTGAAATTAAAAACTAATTTGTGCCCAATATATTAACTTCATCAGCAGTTGTTAATGGTTTTAAAATGTCATTTAAAAAAACAAACAAGTAACTAAATAAAAATCACCCCTTGTTTCAGACTGAACAGCCCACCTCAGTCAGTCACAGCAACGTGACAATCCCTCTGTTATTATGTTCACTTCTGCAGTATAGAGCTCTAATTTAGCCGTTAGTGTTCTTCTCTTAGACACACACATAAAAAGACCCAGAGACACTCCTCAGACTGACAGACCAAATGTAATTGTCCAAAGACCTAAGAGTGGCTGACATATGCCTCCAGGGAGCCAGTTACCCGCAGTGCTGCAGCGGGGGTGTGAGGTTACTGTTTGTTTTCTGGCTGTGATGATGAGCCCCTGCAAATAAAAGACCTTCTCAGACATGATTATATGGCCGTTTTCACACAGGTGATCCAAGGCCTGTGGGGGGTTGTTGTGTTGATATGAATGTCTGAAAGTCTCAAAACACTCAGAGTATTCCCTTCACCTTAAATCACTCAAAGCCAAAGAAGCAGTGTGCTGATCTCACAACTTGTTTAGCTTGTTTTGGCCAATGGGGACCATTTATTTTATTCCAGATGATATTCCTATTTGCAACATTCCAATTGATTCAGAGATTAGCATCCCTGGATTGCTCTGATTTGGAGGAAAACAAACTAAACTAGAATGGTAGAGCACATACTGTACCTCCGCCAAGGCTCAAAAGTCACTTTAAATTCAATCACCAAATTGCACATACTTGTTGATATCAGTATCAGTAATGTAAACTTTTCTTGGCCCATTTCCCATCCTTCCACCAAATTATGTGGGGAAACTGTTGAAGAAGGCCGCAACCAGCATTAGCACAGGCTGAGCAAATGGCCTGTGCACGTTCTGGCAACAAGTAGCTGAAGGTACTTGTTGTAGCCGTTACTGCAGCTGCAACTGCAGACCATGTTCTGATGAGTGAGACAAATGAGTGGGCCTCACAGTTTGAAAACCTCTGCACTGCCGTGACCAGGTACTGACAGACGAGAGGATGAGCTGATGGCCAGGGAGATATGACCGCAGATAATTTAAATTCCACGCGTGTACAAATGTTTGAGCGGCACACAGTAAAAAGTCGTCAGTGCAGTGCTAGTAGCCCATTCCTGAGAGAAAATAATTATCAATCACAGCCTCACAGTAACTTCCCTGGGGTTGTAGGACTTACACGTTATTATGGTGAGACTGTTTAAACTGTCAGAGGGAGCACACAAACAAAACGCAGAGGGAAATCCTGGTTTTGTTTACTACGCTGCAACAAATAGAAATGACCCATCTGAAATGTGTTGCTTGCTCTCATGCTTTAAAAAAAGTAACTAAGGAGCTCCGTCACCCAATCCCTACATGTTCAAGCTCTGACTCTAAATGACACCATCAGCGCAAGATGCATGAATTTGAACCCAGGATATTTTGGCTTTATTTCTGGCCAGTAGGAGGAAGTGGAGACGCATCGTCCATCTTTGTTTACAGTCTATTGGGGAGTAAACTACACAGAGGGGGAGGGTGACAAATGAAAGTTACTTGGGTTGAATTGGAAAATCTTTGTCTCAATCACAGTGGACCAACTGCGGTGCCTCCGCTTTCCTCCTATTGTACCTCCCCTTGCCTGAAACACCAGAGCGTAACAATATTCTATTTCTCTGTCACTGGCTGGAACTGTGTGTGTGAGTAATTGAGCTGCAGTCAGTATAAGGTGGGATCAATCAGGGAGTCATAATATACTGCAGGTGACAGCAACCCTCCCGAAGCTGCTGCCCAGCCTGAAAAACAACCATTTGTGTCATCACTGACAAGCACTCTGGTGCGACGCAGCCTGGGACTCACAAGTCAGGCATTTTTGCACACGGTCGTCCCTTCATGCAACTCTCTGCAGGAGCTCTTTGAGTGTTATTTAGGTAACAGAGACACCTTAGTTCACTGGTGATGACATGTCGCAATGGTGGCCTTTTACAACCTTGGGGGAGCAACAACCTATTTAAAGAAGTTGGCCTGGTAGAGAGGTTAAAATATCTTTTTATTATTTCATTGTAATCTACAGTTTAAACTCAAGACTGACTTTTTATGAGTTTAGAAGAATCACTCAAAACATACTTTTTCATTTATAACACACATACCAAGAATACTTCAGCAAATGTGCCACATTTGGTAGTTTTGAATAAAACAGTATAATAAGTAAGTATTCCTGAATTCATTGCACTGAAATGTCTCATTAATTTACAACATGGTTAGATAAACACACTGTGCAGTGTCTATCAGCGCTTCACAGGGAGGAGGGAATTAATGCCGCTTGCAGATCGCTATTGCTGTACTCTGTGCACTCGCTGAGTCCCTGGCAGTGTGACCTCATTGTGCTCAGCTGGCCCGCTAGCCTCTGAACCACCCCGCCCTAAACCTCTTCCAGCCAGCTCGACCAGCCAATGATCTGCTTTATTCCCGCGGCTCACGCTCTCCAACCATCTGGACGCTGAGAGAAAGTCAGGCTATTTGAGGTGAGAAAGGCTGCAGCCTATATGAGAAGAGGAAACTGTCAAGTTTTTAAATACTTTCAGATGTGAGGCTGGATCTCTTTTGTTTGTTCAAGTGCAGCGCAACATTCATATTGGACAGAAGGAGCACAGCTGTACTACTACAAATGAACCTGGCTACAGTGAATCTTTTTTGATAAATATGAACACGGTGTTTGTTATGGCTCATGATTTTGTCTGCAAACAAGCAGAGATGGGCCCTCCACTGCACTCACACTACAATTAACACTATATTTGTCAAACTGTTATTGTCATTCCTTCTGCTTGCTTCCTCTGTCAAAAGTTCAGATACAGTGTCCTAGAACGCACCCGAAAAGAGGTTTTAATCAGAATTTGTAATTAGGAAGGAAAATAAAGCAGATTTATTATCTCCAGTGTGTTTCCTTTTCATGTCGGCATACATGAAAAACACAAAGGTAGTGCTAATGATTTGCTTCACACAGTTCGTCCACACTTCCCCTTAGGACTGAGGAGGTAAAAAAAACTGTTTAACTTCTTTCTTTTTATCAGTTGAAGCTGCAGACATTAAAAGCCACATATATCTGGTGAAATTCAGAAGTCATTATTTTTCAAGATTAATGACAAATCCCCCCAAATAATCGACTTCTGTATATGTCTCATCTCTGTCTGCCTTGTCTGTAACATTGACAACACACTGAGCTTCTCTGTTCGCTTCTGGATATAGAATTTGGCCTATGACACATTTCTGCATTCATGCATGCACAAGGATTGGTCGACAGTGCACGTCTGTGTGTGTGTATTTGATAATGTGCGTCCACACATTGATGTGCATCCGTGCGTGTTGGTGTCAACTACAGAGGACCAGTGGGTGACATTATATAATGTGGGGGCCCAGAGGGAGTGTTAAATGTGGATATGGCTTGCAAGCTCAAGTCCGCGGCAGCAGGAATGCCGGCTTGCTGGAGTGGAGCCACTATGGGGCACAGGCCTGCAGCCAGAAAAACCCAGCGAGCAGAGATACATACAGAGAGGATAGCCGGGTAGCCAGTTGTCACTGTCCGGCAGTCTGCTATAATCAGACATCAGCTCAAGATAGTGTTAGTCCACTTGTGAAAACAGACTTAAGCTCAACCTGCTACTTTTTACTGTACAACCACCAGACAGCAGCCATGTGCTGTCAGAATAACCTGTCAGGATGCATTTTCATCTTCTAAATCAAAATGCTCATTGTTTGATTTTAAGTTCAACCAAGTAAATTCAACCTAGACTGGATAGAAGGAGTGGCGCTTTTATATAAAGCAGCAAGAGATGGATCTCAATGACACCAGTGATTGAAGAGGTTGTACACAATTCCTGTATTTTTAACTATGATATTTAAACCATTTACTAAAGATAACTATAATATCTATAATAAAATAATGATGAGCTACATAATTTCTCTCTATATTACCATCTAAACTGCCCATTGCAATGCAACATAATAGGTTTAACAATTCCCTGCACGTTAAAAACAGACACCTGACTCTTTCATCACTGCAGCACAGAGACACTTTCCTCTAAACTTGTGATAATTCATCTTCCAACTCTTTTCTTGATGAATCATTGGCTCTAAAACAGTGAAAGAGTTAAGTACCCAACATGACTTCATCAAACGTTTCACTTTGGGAAACCAAAAGCGCCAAAACCCAGAGACATTCAGTACTTACTTGACATTGTTTTTGTAGTGTGAACAAGAACAAACAAAGGGCCAGCCCTTGGCCTGCCTGATGAATGATTAACAGTGTGCTCCTTTACAGAAATATCATCGTGAAACAGTTTCAAAATATGTCTCTGAAGACATCACATCATCATCACATCAAAACTTGTCCCAACAAGACAAGATTCATCCGGCTGCTGCGATCCTAAATGAATGTTTTCCAGGCAAACATCTTGATTGACAAAACATTTGTTGTTGTTTGTTATGTAATAAATAACCAACAGAGAAGCTCCTCCATCTGAATAACAAACTCTGGGATGACAACAGGCAACAAGCAGAAGGCTAGAGGCTTGTTGGTAAAACAGAAAAAAAAAAAACCCTCACAAAATAATCACCCGACAAGCAGCTTAACCTACATACGGCATGAATAGGAAACAAAGAACATGCGACGGAGCCAGACAAATAAGTTCACCAGTCCATGTGCTAGTTGAGGGCATTTGGGGTAACTGTTGTAACATCCCGTCCCTCTTCTTAACCAAACAGTTACAGTGGGAACTCTAATCTGCACAGACCTTTGGCAACACGATGGTTTGAAACCTCTTCTGCTGTGTCCTTTCCACATGCAGCATGACTGGATGTTTCTGCATGTCCTCTGCAAAGATTAAAGAATCTATACGTATCTCTCAATATTAGAATTTCACTGAATATAATCAAGCCACTTTCAGTGGAGTGGATGAAGAGAAAAGTCTGCATTTCTTATTTTTTCTGACCATACAATAGTTGAATCTTCAATCGACACAGGAAGACAAAACAAAAATTTTCTGCAATATTATTTATGCCAGATCACACATGTTTATCTCTAATTGGGTTGAAATTATTTTCATGAGCTAGTGAAGCAGAGCAAAGCATTAGCACCGAAGCTATTGTTCAGAGTCAGGCCCTGCTGCAGGGACCCCACAGCCCCCTGCCACCACTCGTTTTTAGAGGCCTCTGAAGAGGAGACCAAGACAGATTAGTACCTGGTGCGCATGCACGCACGCACACGCACGCACACACACAGCAGGGGACACACAGAAGAAAAACACTTGTATTCCTTTGTCATAAAATATGTGGTATAGTCAGATTCATAGCGAAAACATTATACTGGCTTTGTGCAAATCAATTGAAGGAAAGATTTTGTGAAATCAGGAGGTCATAAAGGTTCCGTCTCTAGTAATTCATATAAAAATTGGACTCTTAAAGAAGTCTTCCTGATATCTTTATGAGTCTGGGTACATAATAATGTGCAATCCAAAGATGAGAGTATACAATGTCAATTGTACGAAACTAATTTATACAACAACATAACATTGCAAAAGAATCCCATACCACACTTTATTCTATTGGTATTGATTGTAGAATCTTTGTAATACATCACAAACACAGATTTTAAAAAATTGAAAAAATTGATTCTTGAAGCAAAGTTCAAAAACATCAGGGACCTATTTTATCATCATCATTTTAAAACCGGGCACAGCAGTGATTTAAAGTAACCAACTATTGGATTAATGCTAATTAATTGAAAAACAGGTTAAAATACATCTGCGCTGAATTAAAGAATAAAAAATCTTGGTGAGTTTGAACTGTTATAGAGGCTCATCACATGAGAGGGACAATGCAGAATTGTTAAACATCACATCCCTTGATGTTAGTTTTTGTTATAGTACACGGAATAGTTAGACCTTACCCAGCAGAAGCACCTTTAGCCTTTCATGGTGCAACACTTCTGCCACATGGTGTCATTTGCCAGAGAACATCAAGTATTTGGTCAACTCAATCTAGTCCGACCATAGCCTATGAGGTGGAATATAAGATGACATAATGTATATTCTCCTTTACTCCTGCGGTTAAAAGTGTTTGAGTTAAAAGCTAGCAGACAGAATCACTCTACACTACGTTTCGTGATACATGATATTGATTAAACGATGAATTATAGTCTGGTCCCCAAGAGAGTGTGGATATGTTGACCTTCTTGGGTTCATTTCATTTTGAAAACATCCTCATTGATTCTGAACCATCGGACCTCCCTGCATCTCCCCGTCACTTCACCCCATCGCTCCTACGCCGTCCTTGTTGTCTTCCCAAACAGCGTGTTAAACGACATCTGACAAGTGAACAAACATCACAGGGGCCTCCCCCGTGTCTCCAACTGAGACCATCGGGCTGGGGGAAACCCACACAGAAGCTGTATAGAAGGGGATGTCGGGGGTCTCTGGGGGCAGGCAATAAGCAGTTGTAATGAGGCCCCGGATGAGGATGTTGTTTACATATTTCTGTGGTATGGCAAACGTGGAGGCCCTTAAGAACCCCAGGCTTGCAGAATGTAAGCCCAGGGTTTTTTAAATAGCTGTAAGAGAGAGGAGGAGATGGAACTTAGAAAATGAACTGGATCTGAAAGTAAGCAGGCAGACATGAACCTTCATGGGTGGGCCTTTGGCATTCCAGTGTAAAAAGCTACATATATGTGTGCACACTAAATGAACAATTTTTAATTGGAAATAATGACAATATTTAATAACAAATTTGTGACTGGCAATTCAAAAATGTGCTTTATGTAAATATGTCTATGCATGATAGAGCCTGACTTGAATAAACAATGAATGAACATTTTTCATTTTGCATTACAATTAGGTTAATTTTGTTGTATTAAAATTCTATATATTTGGTTGTATTTGTGTTTATAAAGCTATTTATAATAAAGTTTATGGTTTAACTGTTAAATTAAAGCCTTAAATACATTTCCGTGTCATAATAGAATAATTATATATATATATATATATATATATATTTCTGTTTGCATTTAAATAATTTTGTGCAGTCTTAAAGACACTGCACACTTCCCATGTCTCCCTGTTCACAACTTGTCCAATCACAGCTGAACACTTCCTGAAGGGTTTTCAATAGTAACTCAGCTTGAGCAGAAACGACTACAAACCGACCTTAAGCTGAGTTCACTGAGCTTCAGAGGAGCCGGCCCTGCAGACACAGGGGCTAAAGAAATAGCCGGGGGCAGATTTCAGAGCAAGACTTCGCCTGTCCTGTGGTGGAGTTAATAAAAAACACACTTCTCAAATGTGCATCTGCAGACTTGCAGCTATAGTATCTGTCGGTGGTGACTGTGAGGATGAAAAGACGGATCATTGTTGATCTGCCGGCTGACAGACTGCAATGTTACTGTATTTTTATGTCAGGAGGTCAGGAGGTCAGTCTAATGCTGACGAGGTCACTCCTTTTTAATCTCGTTCATCTGGCAGGTCATCTCTGTTCTTTCTGCTCTTTGTATCTTAGTGTCAGGGGGTTATAGCAACAGTCACCTCCCTGCAGATATATGGTAAGAGGATCTTGCTGCATATACCCCTGGCTGGTGTGGACTTAGCCGTCCTGCTGCATGCAGGAGTCGGGAGGAGTCGACTATATGCCCTGCGTGAGCTCACACCCATAAGAAGAACAATCACATTCAGGCCATCCAATCAATGCCTTTCATCAGCTGGAAAAAAGGGGATGTGCAGCTATATTAGTTGACTGGCGCCAGTCACTTGTGCATGTGATTACATGAATTAGCCTAACTCTAACATAGTTATCATGAGAAATCTTTTCAAAGTTACACCTAATTCATTTGTTTTAGAAGGTCATAACCCTATTAACCCTAATCTAAAGGAATCATCCATCTCCTCTCTCAGTCATGCTGCCACAGGCAATATGGTGTGAGACTGTGAGGAGAGTGTATGTGTGTGTGTGTGTGTGTTTCATTCGTGTCAATGGAAAGGATGGTGCTCTGGCAAATAAGGGTTATGTATTGTTTAAACATCTTTAAACCGGTCTTATGACTGAAGTGACATGCAACATGCAACAGTGAAAGAGCATGCTGTTACTGCCGCCAAGGAGATTTGTGTTTTGTCTTCATTCATTTGTTTATAAGTCGGTTGTGTCAGGAAAGAACACGTAAACGTTTGGTGCAGATCCAGTTTAGGGGGAGGATCCAGGAATGGTTTCTCTATTGCTATAACATTGTGAAAAATGCCATTTTTCAACATTTATTAGATTTCTCAAATAACTATTCATGGATCTTGATGGGAAAAAAAGATCCAAATAAATAATATGGAGCTAGTGAATTTAAATGTGCTTTCATTAGGGGACTGTTGGGCCTTGTAAGAGGTATGCGCTGCCTGAGTGTTCTTCACGTTTTATTGCTATAAACTGGAAAGTATTTCAGGTATCATTTTTTTGCGTTTTCATTTTAATTTAGCGTCTCTAAATTCAAACCTTGTCTTCACTTAACTCTTCCTCTTTCCTTCTTTTCCTTCGACATTGCTCCTGACACCAATGCAGGCCGCTTTTGAGAGCCATGCCATTTTGATCTTCCCAGCTTGACATGTGTCAGAGGTCAGAAAGCTGCAGTTTCTCACACACAGTCTCTAACACAGTCACTGGAGCTCTGGACCCACCTCCTCCCTGCTCCCTGCCCTGCTGCTCCCCTTTCCATGTCTCCCCCTCCCGTCATGGCCAGCTCAGTGCTTCAAGCTAAAGGTCAACTCCACCTTTACCCCAGAGAAAACAGCACCACCCACCTTCTGACAGTTGGGGTTGGTTTCGTTAACAGTGACCAGAGCTGAGTGCTGGGAACCTGGGTACACTTTTTCATCAGGAAAGTAATTATTTTAGAATTAAAAAGCCTTAAAGTTAGAGCATCAAGTAACCTCCTTGATAAAACTACAGTATTTGAATATTTTAGTCTTTTCTGTGGCTTATAAAGCTAAAATGAAATCATGCCTGGGTTTGTTCATACAAGTTATTTTCTCTTTCATTTCCTTCATGAGCATTACAGAAAATCCCCATTTTTGCTTGAAGCCATAGAAAGTTCAATAAACAAAGAAGAGACTATATAATTTCATGAGCATGATTATCAACAGTTGCTTCAGAGTTAAAAAATATTAAAAAATAAAAGCAAATCGAACTCTGTGGAACTCTCCAATGCCAGTCCACTTAAATTCAATAAAGCTGCACCAAATTTCACACTCATTGATATTAGTTCTCTAGATATGCCTACTTTCTGCAATTTTACCTAGGAAAACAAAAATAATAAAAATAGAAAAAAAAGCTGATCATGATAGAGGGGCCATCCTTCAGAAGCAGAGAAACTGCCACACCAAACAAAGAAAAGGGGGCATAAGGCATCAACCTAATGATGCTGCATGCATGGTAGAGTGTGTAGTTATGGGGTAGCACAGGGATAAAGTGAGGGTGAAACACTAAAGTAACACAGCGTGCTACAGCCTCGTCCCTAATTCTCCTGCTTCTCCCTGATTGAGATACTGTTCTAATCCAGCTGGTAGTGCTTTTTGAGCAAAATTAAATTTTTCATTCTTAATGGTTGCTAATAGACATAGTACAATTGAATCCTCATGTATAGAATAGATCAGAATAGAATAGAATAGCATTTGCATTCTGTCCCAACTCAGGGGCTGCACCTTTCGGAGGCTAACAAGCTAACTATATGGGCAGCCGAGTAAGTGCACCACAAGCTGGTGATGCAAATAGACCGTCCAGACCGTCTCATTTCAGTTCCATTTTCAGGTTCACAGGATGCAACCCCTGAATTGGGAAACAACAAAAATTAGCAACTTTTGTAGCCAAGAGTTAGGAATGAATCGATATGAATAAAATATTACATCAGAGAAAAAACAGATATTCTTGGATTCAAAAATCAAAATCAATCTCTCCTCTTGAGGGTCAAAGGAAGAGTGAGTTCACCAGAAGATTGCAGGGGCTAATATACAGTAGCCTACAGACACTGCAAACTCCACACCTGAAAACCACAGCTGAACTGGGAACAGAATCAGGAGCCTTCTTGCTGTGAGGTGATGCTGCTAACCACCTCTGCCCCACAAATCTTTAATATCCATCCTTTATTTTGCAGCTCAAAAAAACATGCCCCCTTTGAAAAACAACAAGACAAACCATACTGTGCTTTTTACTTCAGTTTCAATTCATTCATAATTCACCAGTCTCTTCACATGCTGCCTCACGTCTTGCTGTGAGCAAAACAAAGAGCAGCGGCATCAGATCATGTGAAAGTGGAAAATGTGTCTAATGAGGTTTGATGGTAATCCCACACACCACGGAGCCATGGAGATGCTACACAGGCTATTTACACAACAAATGCAAACAATGTTTGCCCCAGCATATATTTAACTGTACATGTGATTGACCCAAGCTGCTTTCAGACATGCATGAACCCTGCAGTTTCTCCGTATTTTATCCAGAGGTGCATATATAGTGTCCGTAGAAATCCAGCAGAAATCCGGGAGAAGTTGAGTGCGAACACAACGGGGGATCCCCCGCTGGAATCACCACGGCCGTGTGGGGGTGTTGATGACGCTCGACAGATGCACAAATGAAAAAAAAAGTAAAAGAAAACAAATATCGCCATAAGGGCGGCGTCACATGTAGAAGACACTGACGAAGATGTCAAGAGAGTTTGTGGTGATAAAAGCCGACATCGTGTGCGTTGTCAAGAAAATCACGTGATCTCTGCAGCAGAGTTGATACGTCACTTCCTGTCACTGCCTGCTGCACAGCTGCTCCTCCTCTCGCCTGAATAATGCAGAGGATTTGTTGCTGTTGTGAAAGCGTCTGTGCAGAGAACCCGCTGTGTTGTGCATGTGTGAAAGGCAGACTGCGGGTAAACTCCGTCACCAATTCTTCAGATTTTACCCGCAGGTTATGTCAGAAAACAGCTTCACACAGCTTCACATGCCTCAGCGGTAGCAAGAGGCAGTGAACGGAGCAACAGATGGGATCTAATTGTCAAAGATGCAGAGAGGGATCCCTAATGTAACTGTATGTCTGACACATCCTTCACTCAGACACTCAGACCACATCATAGACCTGTGTATTTATGCTATGCTTTATAACTAAGGCACAAAAAATGAGAAAATGGGAAGCAAACATCTGGCACCATGACAACCATCTAGAAAGCACTGAATGTGGATTATTTGCAAATATTTTATTTCTGTTTAAACATAGCAAATAAAAAGGGTTTTGTTGTTTTGTTGTGGGAGTGGTGGGCTTGTTCGAAGATGCTGCCGAGGGCACAGATGAGCTCACTGGATCAATATGGGATAACAGCTCCACAAATCCAAACACTGACTTCGTATTATTCCGCCAGTGCCTCTGTGAGCAAGCAGGAGACAGATAGAGAGCACCACGTCCCTGTGGGGTTCTTTTACTGAAGATGATGAAGCGTGCAAAACGTCACACACCCTTCTAAAAGAAATAAGGTGTTTGTTTGCACATTTGATCCTTTAGCCCTATTTCTTCTCTAATCCAGCGTAAAACATAAGCGACATAAGTATCAATAATTGAGAACTGTAAGTCTTCATAATTATTTTTTCATCAAATGCTCCTTACATTAATCTTACACAGATGTTCAGCAGACACAAAGGAGCATTCATGACCTAAATCTAGCTAAACAAAACACATTCTTACATGTTACACACACATGCATTTTAATTTTAAGGGTCATGAATAATGGCCGCACAAACAGCAGAGCAAAGTTGTTTATGTTCTCCGTCCCATGTGCATACACAGAGCTCCTTGTAGTGTAGGTACATATAGAGGCATTATTGAATTTACTGAGCGCATGTTTGTCTGTTTTTAGAGCCACTATCTTTACCCCGATCTCTGTCTGTAAACAGAGATATTTATTTATCGGTGGGCTATCCATTTCCAGCCCGTCTCATTTGTTGTAAGCCTGTAATAGGCTTGAGCAAAGCAGTGGGAGCATGCAGCAGCTACCTCTCATCCGGCTCAATTAAAACGCAAGTGTCTCTATGCAGACTCTACAGCAAGACTGCTTTTAGCTACAATGCTGTTATGCAAAAATAACAGCAGAACTGGTGTTGGTTAAAAGTCTGGCCCTAAACTGACATCTACATCATGTAACCTTCCTGTCCTCTATCAAAAAAATAACAATGAAGAGAACTTAAGATTTGTGTTAACCTTGTGCGTGACCCTATATCACCACAGCCCTTGTCATCTCTGTCTTCAAACAATCTTACAAATTCTGCTCCTTCAAGAAGTTCATGCAAAATGAAATTGCATTTGAGGAAATTACATCCTGACGAATAAGTCAGGAAGGCTGACGTGCTCAGCTTCAACAAGGCTGCAGGGCTCCAGACTAACTTTTTCATTCAGGTGCACCAGCACATAATTTAGGTGCGCCTACAATTTTTCACTGCGTCTTTTGGCATCGCAATAATTCATCTATTATACTGTTTCTTGACAGTTCACATGTACATTGGTGATTTCTTAAGTGGGGCTGGGTATCGCCACTGATTTCCCAAAACGATTTGATTCAGATTCACAAGGTCTAGATTCAATTTCTGATTCGATATCAATTCAGGTAAGGTATTTCATCGTACAATGCAATTTCTGCTTGGATATGAACAAGATTCTCAGAGAAATAAGGCTTGAAACTGTGCACTGTGTACTTTTAACTTGACGCATTATTAAAAATACTAAGGTAGGACTGTCATGACAATACATTTTGTTGGACTATATTTTGTTCCAGAAATTATTGTGATAAATTATGTTTTTGTCATCATTTTGAAACCATTTTATACCATTGGTATAATGATAATATCATAGGATAATCATGCAAGTAAACCCTTTTAAAGAGGTATGAACTTTTAGACATTTGAATTTGAATCAAAAATGTCAAAATATCCTAAATAAATAAACCACACTCAACCAAAATAATAAATAGAATGGACTCTCTGGCTCTGTTGAATAAATATTCAACATTTGGCACAGGATATACGTGACCAGCTCAGTAAACAGAATGGGACGGTTATGATTTAGATTAGTTTTTAGCTTTGTATTGTATTAGGTTAGTATTCCTGCGTTTCCTCTAGGTGTGTGTGCGTGTGTGTGTGTGTGTGTTTGTGCCTATGTGTGTTTGTGCCTATGTGTGTGTGTGTGTGTTTCTGCTTGTCTCTCTTCACAAACAAAAACTTACGATCACATTTATTTAGTTATCAATCAATGATGTTGGATCATGAATGAATCAGAATCTTTCCGGTCACTTAAACACTGATGTTCTGGCTGTGCGATTCTCATCTTGTGTGTGTTGCATGCACACTAAATGTTGGACTTTATGTCCAATGTTTTTATATTACACATGCTCATAATAACATAAACTCTGGAGCGAATCAAACAAACTGAAAGTTTAACATCAGCACTGCTCAGATCCTAATAACTTGTGATTAGTGTTGGTGTTCATTGGCGAAGTGTAAAGTGAGCAGGTCAGCAGGAGGGTGGAGGTGGGACACAGACTCTGACACGGTACAATAACTGCAGAACTGAAATGCCAAACATACGCTCAAGGTCATTTGGGAAACAGAGTTTGTTGGTTGATTTACAAGCTTACGAATTAAAATGTACTGTGTCCTGCATGGATTATATTGTGAGGTATTTTATGTTCAAACACATCAGACAAAATAGATAATAAACCAATATTGGCGTCAGATATCCATTATTTTTTTGACTTTTGAGGAAATGTATTGTGACATTCATCAGTATATACACAGTAGGCTATATCCCTTCAAAGAAAAAAGAAAAAAGTACTGCAGAGAAATAATACCAGTCTGGCATAAACCCCATGTTTTGGTTTTGTAAGCAGCTTAGATGTGTTGTTAATCACAGGGCATTACAAATGTATTATATGGTGAGCTTTACCATAAACCTGGACCATTGTTTTCCAGATGGTTGTAATGTGTTATGTGTATATTTACCTCCAACATGGAGGTTATGTTTTCTTTTGTTTTTCTATGTTGGCAGGATGGAGAAAAAAAAGAAAACTTGGATCGAAGGATATGGTTTTGGTCAGGGAAGAACACATTCTCTCACTGTCTGTAGTGAGATAGGAATTTTTTTGACATTTTAACCAATTTCCATGGGAATAATTCATGGATCTTGATGAAAAATAACAGGCGTATTTAGGGGACTCATATCTATAGCAGCTCGATTAAATGTAATGAGACTGTTGGGCCTTGGTGGAGAGACACCTTCCTGCTATTGTAGATTACCAATTGTTCATGCACAACGGGGGAGGGGATGAGTAAAAAATATCTTATGTAATAAAGTAAAAATGTCACAGGTCATACAATAAGGAAAGAACCATGCCTGCCTGAGTGCGTATTTACCTGCACCCTGAAGGTATGTGTTTTCATCAACGCAAAAACTACCGAACCGGTTTCAATAAAATGTTGTAGAGGGGTGGGGCATGATCCAAGGAAGAAGCCAGATCTGGATAAACAATGAATAGTTTTTCTACGACTGCCCTTATAGTCACTCCTTTGTTGGTCATTATCAGCGACTATCCCGCTGAGAACCCCCTAAATATTTCACATTATGGGATTGTGTTCCATTAGTTTGACCTGACCATCAGGTCCACCAATGAATACACACCCACTTCCGTCATCCTCTTTGAGTTTTCCTCCCCTGATCACATGAGTGCCTTCCTGATGAGTCACCTGCCTGCACACCGGCTCCTCATTAACTATTAAGTTCTAACTGTTAATCTAAGCACTGACCTTGAGAATTGCCTTGACCCTTTTAATTCCTGTGGAGTCTTGTAGGATATGTTGGGTCAAAAAGCAGAAATGTGATGAAAGTAATCTTGTTTGACAACAAAGTGAGATCTGGCAGATTCGTGTGCTTCTGTTGTATCTGCTCTCTGCCTCTTCTCCACCTGCAGTAGTCAAACAGTTACTTTATCCAAGGTTACACTCATTAAAACAGAGTATTAGGCTGTCAAACATATGGAGAGTAAAGCTATGGGATCCCTCCTGTCTACCTGCTGCTGATTCATCTGTATCTGTGTTGTCAGGACATACTGTTTCAGTCAGTTCACGCTGGGTCGACACCAAAACAGCCCCTCCCTTCCTGGGGACCATGCACCTGGTGTGCAAAGCCACAGAGAAGCTTGAGTTTTATATTTGATTCATACTCTCAGCTGTAGTACCTGCATTATGTATAGTGCAAACTTTGGTTACTGTATCACTGTATGTACTTTGTAACACAGACTGTTTGTGCTTCATATAGCCGTAGTGTAAACCTTACATTTAGGAATGTAAATAAATCACATGCACAGGATCACATTCCTGACTTCATTCCAACAAGATATATGGGTTCAGAGCATGGTTCAGAGGGAACATTTAAGGACAAGTGGATAAAGTTTGCAGCCTGAGAGTTTGCAGTTTTATGATTAGATAGAAGATAAAATACCTCTTACTTTCTTAATTGCTCTAAATGGTGCTATTGCTTGAAATATGGTTAATGTCACAGTGTCAGTGTTACTGTAAGTGCTGCAGTCAAAGTGAAACTCCCTGTCAGATGGCAGTGCTCTCTTAATGCAGCTTCCAGGTCACTCCATGGGTGATGAAGTGCACTGACTTCATGAGTAGGCCAGCAGGTAACGCTACATAAGGTTAGACTTTGGTGTCACATTGAAACCTGTTGTTATAACCCTGCATAATCCTGTGTCTATGGGCACATTTATAATGTACAACACCTACCAGAACTAACATGAGGTAGTTTTTGGAAAGAACTTATTCTCAGGCATGGAGATTTAATCTTGCTGATACATGTAGCGATGCACTGGGACAGAGACACTTAACAGGCTTAATGATTAAAACAATGTTAGCAAAATGTGGAAAAACCCTTGAATAACTTGCACAATTTGCAAAGATGAACTCCAAAAAGTCACGTGCCAGATATGCCAAACATGGCCCAAATCACAAGAAAACAATAAGTTCCCGCTTGTACGTCTTGCAACTGCATTACTTTCTGACTTACACTCCTGCACTTAAGTGTCAAATGGGGACTGATAATTCCACTAGTGCCAGCAATATGACATCCACATTTTCTGTACTTAACAAACAAAATAGGTTTCCCACATTTTCAAATTCAAGACTTCACATGATACAATTTCCTTCAAGGCCTTGTTGAAGCCATTCATTCACATAATTCATGCATGAGAGTTCAAGCATGACTCATGGCCTGAGGCATTGATAAAAAACATAAGCAGTTGCGAGGTGTAACTTTCCAACACGACTATTAAAAAGGAAGTTGGAGATTAATAATTCACTAAATGACAAATCCAAGATTCTACACTAAGCCATACTTTTATTAAACTCTCATAAATATCACCACATTCCTGAGTTTGAAGGCACAGCCAAGGTTGTCGGTCACTGAGCTTCTCTTGGAGTAATTTAGAGGTTAGGATTCCTGCAGAAAGCGCTCACTGCTCCTCTTTTTCTCACTCAGGCTCCTCGACTCTGGGAATTGAAAAGAAAAGACGGCCTGCCAGTGGCTCACAAGCTGGCTTTCAGTAACCTATGAGCTCCCGATCCTCAGCTGGGTGTGAGCATAGCAACCTGGATCATGCCATAGATTGAGCGATAAAGTTGAAATCAGTTTTCACAAATTAACAAGATAAAACTATGCAGATTATTCATATCGCTGAGCCTTGGCACCATTTGAAGTCATGAATGCTTCTGATTAATAGAAAGTAGCCTCCAGATGAAAATAAAGTATGGTATTTTGAGCTTTATGGGTCAGGCTTGGTGCAACATTCCCTCGGCGGCAAAATGCAACAGCTGTGTGTTTAGGCCTGCAGGGGAATATTGTGTAAACATGAGAAAATGATTAATCCAGACCACGAATTTCAATTCTTAGCCTATTCTGCGCTGACCTCTTTCCGATGGCTCCTTACACAAGTTAAAATCATAGCAACCAAAAATGGAAGCACCCTTGGCGACATCAATCGGATTTCAAGCGTATACTCTCCTCTCTTGATTTGCGACTTCCTTCAGATGGCTCAGCGCAAACTTAGTCTGGCTGTTGTGTCACTGAGATAATAACCCAAGGCTTTATCATGCTTCTCAGTGTCCGCAAAGCTCGACTGTCTTCCCTCCCACTTACTCACAGCAATGACAAGAAGAGAAATATGAGAAAAGACAATGAGAAAGACAGAGGCAGAATAAAGGATCATGGGAAATTTACAGCCACAGACAGGGAACGTCTCATGAAACTGCAGATGAAACCCTGCAGGAGAAACTCCCTGATGGCATCAAATTTGAGTCTTGTGTCGAGCAGGCAGTGATCATGGGACTGAAGTAAACGCTGTGGATGCCAACAATCAGCAACGCTATTCGACAGATGGATCAGAGAGCTACTGGCCAAGACCAGGCTAAAAGCTCATGGTCACGTGACCAGTGGATTAGCGTTAGCCCAACTGACAGGGGGAGGAGGTTAGAGTGCATGTCACCACATGCTTCCTGATCACTTCCCTTTGAATTTCCCTTTTTCTGACACTCGCCCCTGTTTGCTTTTCACACTTATAAGTTTTATACTGTTCGTTGTACAGTACTGTATGTTATTTGCACTAAAGAGCAGAGACCAGGAATCTCAAGATATGCTTTCTTTTCTTCTTTTAAACCTCTTTCATCCATTCATGCTCTCCTCCTCTGTTCAGAGCAACAGGAAGCCCTGTGATGAGCACAGTCATTAGTGCGTAAGTGATGCTGACACCTTTGACTCATTGCTCACTCAGCTCAAAACCACATTTCTAATCGCCTCATGATGTCAGAACTGAGAACATGTCTCCTGTGCGGTCCTTCCCTACTAACCTTTCCCCCTGCACCCTATACTTTCAGTACTCAAATTTTCTCATCAGCCTTTCCCAGTTCAGTGAACCCTACACTTGTCTGGCAGCGGCGAGTGAAAACGTGAGACGCACAGACAAGCTTAAGGACACGCCATGCTGTGAGCACATGGCACCGCAGGCTTGTCGGATAACAGGGATCCTGCGGATCCATTTAATTCATGAATCTAAAAATAGGATTTGGATTGATTTGGTATTTAAAGGTCTTGAATCAGTCTTTCCGAGACATGGCAAGTCAGATTTTAAGGAATCCTTATTTTTTTCTGGCATTGAAATTTTCTGAAAGCCTTTAGCATTAAGGTCACACAGATCAGGACAGTGGAACCAACAACACTCATATTGTGGCCGAGATTCTCAGAGCAATTGTACTACCAGCTAGCTAGTGATGTTAAGCTCACGCTACATGTCCGCTACGCAAGTTGTATAAAGCCCCGCACACTATGCAAGAACTCTACCTTCCTTTTGTGTCTTACAGCTTTGATTAAAGAGTGAAGCGTCACAGTCATACTTGAACATCAATCAGGTTAACTTGTATTCCTGCAGGGCGCCAAGGTCAAAGTAATTTAAAGCAAACACTGGGTGTGCCTCTGCAAGTCAACCAATACACTGCAAAATGGCTGAAATCAGCACCAGGAAATGTGCAGGATACAAGACACTGTGCATTTTGTACAGGAAGTGTTTCAGACTCTGCACAATGGGAATCAAGGCAGTGGAATCCCTCATGCAGAGTGAGAATCAAAAAACGGCCAAGTCTCCACCAAGTCTCCACCCCCCATCTTTAGCACCAACACCAGGAGAAGCAGATTCAGATCTCCAGAATACATTTGAGTGTGCGCTTATGCACGGTTGGTGACTGATCACAGTGACAAATCAAATCATCACACAGGTCTAGTGACGGAGTAGGAGACTCAGTCCATGCAATGCCCCCGAAGGTCTGAAATTGTATTCCAAGTGGCACTGAAAGCAACTTTAAACGTCTTAAATCTGACTTGCCTTAAGCTGCAGGAACCCTGGATAAAACATTGCTTTCTCTGGTCTCCCCTGCTGCTACAGCTCCTGCATCGGGGGCCTTTCTGAAAGGGGCACACTGTGCCAACCAATTCATGCCAAGCCAGCAACGCCATGTTCCCTTGCCAACACCAGAGAACCTCTTTTTCACAGAAACCAGGGAAAACGTTCCCTTCAAGTGCACCCTGCACAGCAGTGACAGAGGGAGCATGCAGGGTAACATGGTGGCTTGCCAACAGGGTTAAATGCTGACTCCGACCATTGTTTCCTGCTTGAAATGTTTTGCTGATAGAAAGAGCAGATGTGCAAAAATTAGTGAGAAAATAAAAAAGATAAACAGAGAAGGAAGAATCTCGAATGAAGAATTAAGAATCCAGTCTGCAAAACGTCAAGAAAATGCCCTGTCGCCTCTTCGCTCACTGTGATGTCTTAAGATGACTTAGTCCGAAACCCAGCTGTTCGATTTCTAAACATATGAAACTGCAGCAGCAAATGATGAGTCAATTATCAAAATTATTGTTGACTTTTGACCAACTATTTGGAGCACCGCTGAGAGCAAAACACAAAGGTGTCGCGAACAAATCGTTTCCATTGCCGTGTGGAGAGAAAAGGACTCGGAGAGTAGCCGTAGCCCACATCCAAACTTTTCACACTGCAGCCTCAAGGGGGAAAATTATCACAGTAGGCGGAGGACATTATTGTCACAACATGTAATTCTCAATTACCAGCAGCTACGGGGGGGCGAAGTCTCTGCCAGCTTGACTGTGGGTATAGAGATGAAATCTTCCAAAGGTAAACAACCAAAGACTTATCAAAGTGTTCAGCAAATGACACAGGATGCATGTAGAGAAAGTTTATCTGCGCACTCACAAACACACAAGGACATGCTAACACACACGTACAGCATGTGGGTGAAATTTCAGGTTCTGTTTGTAAGCAATCGCAAACACCGGGGTCTTGGTTCTGAAGTGTTCGAGAGCCGCCTTTGCACTGACCTCAATGAACCTCCCCCTTCATGCTTCTTCATTTCACATATCAACAGGCAAATGCAAACAAACTCTGTTTCACAGTAACGCACAATTAGGTGAGATAACGTTAGATGGACCAGAGCTGATCGCGATGGAACAACATGCTCCTGTTGCACTCACACTCGTTCAGCACCTTTCAAATGTAACCTTCACGGTATCTGCAGCGTGACGTACCTGAAAACATCTTTTGTTTAAGAAATCTGTCTATTATTCCTGTAAAATGTCTGATGATGTTATCACTGTAGCTGCTGTTTGTCGTGTACAGATCAACAGAGTCAAGCAGTCAAATCTTTTACTGGAATTAAACTAAATGTGTATAAATTCCAGAAGTGTCAATAGTAAAGTGTGGAGCCCGATGGAAATTATCGGTCGACCGGTAAAAGGCGGCTGATATGAGCTTTTCACAAACAAATCGATATTAGTGTTTAGGAATCATTTTAATTCGTGTTTGTTTTGTGTGTTTTTTTGTTTACTCTCTCAAACAAACAATATTAGTTTTTATATATGTTTATCTTTCGATTTATAGTTATTTCTAATAAAAACCTATTGTTTTACTATAAAATATACAATATCAGCTGTTATATCTGTTTTTTTAATATTTGCATCAGCCCAAAATCAGTCAGGCTGCAGTAAATTCTAATTCAAACACAAAAACACTGTGTTTATGTTGACATATACAACATTTGAAATGCTGCAGCTGGGTCCTACAGGCATGGCACCACTTTATAAACTGCTAGATAACATTTGCATGGGAATCTTTATCTTCTAGGTAACAACAGCAGTCAGACAGATGTCATCAAGTACAAAGTGCAGGTGAGGGGAGAGGTGTCTGCATCCACACAGAGAGGAGCAGCTCAGGTGGAGCAGCAAGTCCCACGATCACCTGCCAAACTTCTGCAGCTCCAACCAGCAGCCTGTGTGCGTCAGATGGGTCCCGCTGCATGTGGAGCTGCCTGTTGATCCAGCAGCGTTTCATGACACCAGGGGAAGAAACTACATTTCTACACAAATGGGTTTATCCATCTGTGTGTGTGTGTGTGTGTGTGTGTGTGAGGCTCCTGCGCACGCTGCGCACACACACACACTCGCAGTTTGTTTACAAAGCGCTGTCAGAATATTCTTTCGCAACCGGTGGAGGGACAGTGAGTGGGACAAGACGAGAGACGTTGACACACACACACACGCACACTCACACACACACTCACACACACGCACTGACACACACACAGCATGTCAAGCTTACCTCTGAGGAGCGACGGGAGCTGCGCTGCTTTTCTCATAAAACGAGGGCAGAGGCTGCAGCGACGATACCGACCCACGACAG
Source organism: Paralichthys olivaceus (assembly GCF_024713975.1). Classification (NCBI taxonomy): domain Eukaryota; kingdom Metazoa; phylum Chordata; class Actinopteri; order Pleuronectiformes; family Paralichthyidae; genus Paralichthys; species Paralichthys olivaceus. Next base: position 8,570,412 of record NC_091097.1, read on the forward strand.
GAACCTCTCTCTCTCTCTCTCTCTCTCTCTCTCTGTCAGTCAGTTTTCCAGCAGTTCACTGCTCGCTCTCTCTCCCTCTCTCGCTCTCTCTCTCTGACAAACCGCCCACTTCCGGCGTCTCTCTCTCTCTCTCTCTGTCAGAAAGACGGTCTGCTAATTTCAAAAACTATTTATTTTACTTTTCGCTACTTTACGTTACAGTACGTTACTTTATTTTACTTTACTAATTTTTATTTTTTTATTTAGTTGTTTTAATTTAATTTAATTTAACTTAATTTAAATTGTATTTACTTTACTTTACTTTACTTTACTTTACTTTACTTTATTTTATTTCACTTTACTTTGTTTAATCAAATTTTTATATTGTTGTTTTTATTATGTAGCCTCTGTAGGATGTGTTGAATCTGACTTTGTTTTGAGCGATAGGCTACTATGTTGCCACACATATGTTGACACACATGCAAGAAGAGCCACAGCCACTAAAAACAAAAGTGATTCACCACTGCTGCTTTAGATAAATCAATAATATGATATGATCAATGACTACATACATTCTTATCAAATTTAAATTGATTGATGTATTTTATACTTACTCTGCACAAATACACCACAGCAAATTCCTTGTATGTGTAAACCTGCTTGGCATTAAAACCCAATTCTGATTCTGATTCTGTGCACACAGGTCGATTCGATTCAGTTTAATCTCCAACAACCCAACAAGTCGCTCTCAATCTGGACAACAGCGACCCCTTCTGGATTTCATGAAAAACAACGCTTAATGGAGCATGGGAAAATTTGTTATTTTTAAATGTAATTAATGGTTTTTTTTTCCCATTTCCCTTCAGTCTCTCCCTTATCAGGTGGGATGCAAGGGGGGGAGAGGGATGGGTGGGGGAGGTGGCCGAATAAACTAGAGGACATTGTGTGCCTGAGGCACGTCCAGCAAATGAAATAAAGAGAGTCAGATATTGCTGCTGGGGACAAAACAAAACACAAGTAAAAGGGCAACAGACACCATGTGACCTCATGTTGATTGTTTCCTCTTTATTGTCCCTGTTGTGTCTATGTCCCCTTATTTATCACACGTAGCAGAATTCAAATCCACATAATAGACAGGTTATTTCTAATTGTTCATAGCAAATAAAAATATCTGACTCATAAAATGATTGTGACGATTGTGTTTGACCTGTGACCATTGATTTGTCACAAATAGTCCAGAGTATCTTTTGAATGATGGTGACTGAAATCTGAGAAATAAATGACTTCATTTCACAACATCCATGTCAAAAGGGCCCTCATTTATATCAGCACACACACACACACATACGCACACACACACACACACGCACACACACACACACACACATACGCACACACACACACACACACACACACACACACACACAATTTCATTGATTCTCCAGATTGATTGGCTGCAGCCAGAGCTGAAGGGTGACAGTTGCCTCCTCAGACAGCTGAGTCAGCAGCTGCTGATGGTAATAAATGCACATCTCCCCCACACCCACTCATCCCCTCAAACCCGTCTGTGTTTATTTCCTGTCACTGAGACAAACACACACAGTAGATAGAGGCTGGGCTGACTGGGCGTAGAGCAAGGCAGAGGCCCAGCGATGCAGAAAGTGCCTCCTTTGCTGCCAGTGTTTGTTTAGCTGCTTTATCTCAGCTGTCACTAAATGGGCTCATGGGAATCCCAGCAGTCAGGCTGCTGCTGCTCATATCAGTGGCACGTTACAGCCGATTACAGTGGTGGGGCTGCACTCCTGCAATGTGGGGTTTCCAGTCAGGGAAGTACAGTGATCATGTGTTGAGAGTTCTGTTCTCAAAGGCAGAGAGAAAACACAGATAAAACAGGAAGTGTAATGACAGATGACCTTATATGTGTGAATATATACAGTAACATTCAAATCCGAGAAACTGCAGTGGATTGATACTTCCATGGGATACAACCTGTAAAGGCAGCTTGTTTCAAACAATTAGTCCAATTGATTTTACATTTAACATGCACCAACTTAAAACTTTTACCTTAATATTATTGAATAAAAGGAACCTGTGGTTGACTTTCTGCACTGCTGAATTTCTGTTTGTATTTAAGGTAGTTAGAAATGGGACTTTTAATTCATTTATATTAGATTTTTTTTGGTGTGTGGGTATCAAATATATATTTTCTACCATGTGGATGCGAAAACGAGCAAATGTCTTTTTTCCTGGATTCAACTTCAGCTTTCTCCTCCAGCAGGTGACACAAGGATCATTAGTTCCTCATAGAAATTAGACCTTTACTGCTCTCACATTATTTATCGCAAATTGCATGACCTACATCTTTAACCTTGTTGTTTCTGGTTTCCTGCTGACACTGGTGATTTCAACGCATTTCCTCTCAAAACACAGAACTATTCCTTTTACAGATTAACTTCCACTGGTTTGACTTACAGAGTTCTGTAGAGTTCTGTAGTGTCAGTTCGTTTTTTTTCGAGCTTTGACCACTTCAGTCTGTCACTTCTCATCAAGTGTAGTTGCACAATATAACAGTATTGTCTCATCCAATACAAATGTTCTGTCATTTCTATCTTTATAAATCTGTGCAAGAAGCAGCTGTGCATTCAAACATGAAATACATATGCAAATCAATAAGTGATACTAATCCTATAAATCACAGGATTAATTAAATAAACAACAGTTTGAATATGAAAATGCCATTCTGAAAATGTTGTATCTGCTGTTATGAAAGAGTACAGATTATAAATGAACTGATACATTCTAATTATTTACATCTTTGCTTCTCCTAAAGTAAGATGTAAATATAATATAATGAACTTATGTAGGTAATGATTGCTGGGCTCAGTGGGTAAATCCTGATGCTTTTCAAGAAAAGTGATTTAAAAGATGATTTACTTTATAGAAGTCTTCTACATTTGGGTGTTTAATCTCGATTTAATCTGAGTAATTTAAAATTAAACATTGAAACATTGATTGGGATGAAGGGAGTCGAGGTTATTCAGTAGCACTGTCGTCTCACAGCAAGAAGCTTCCTGGTTCTGCCGGGGTCTTTCTGTGTGTAGTTTGTATGCTCTCCCCAAGTCTGCATCAGGTTTTTTTTCGGGTACCCCGGTTTCCTCTCACAGTCCAAAGACATGCAGGTTGGGTTAATTTGACCATAAATTGACCAGTGAGTATTAGCATGAATGGTTGTGTCTCTGTATGTTGACTCTGTGATTTGCTGGCGACTTCTCCACGGTGTCCCCACCTCTTACTAAATGTCAGCTGGCTCCACATTGTAAGAAGAAAATAAACAAGTTTTTGCTCTTTATTTTATTTCCACTTCACTTCAACTTCATTTTCCATCACATTGAATCTTACTTCGTCCTGCACATGACTGTGGAGCATAAACAGAGCTCAGCTTAATTTGATGTTTTTCACTGGCTGCATTTGACAAGTTTAGTTTTTGGTCCTTATAGATTGTTCACAATAATGTATCTATTTACTTCATGATGAAACATTGACTTTTTCTTTTTTGTTAATAGTTGTCAATAATTACACCCAGATTGCATGAATACTTTCAATCATCAATCAAATTTTATTTATATAGGCCATATTCACAAATCACAATTTGTCTCATAGGGCTTAACAAGGTGTGACATCCTTCATCCTTAACCCTCAACTAAAGTAAGCAAAAATAATTCAAAAAACATCTATTAACAGGGGAAAACATAGACTTTCAGGTCCAACTTGGTTTTATTGCGATCTGTCAAATCATGAATAATTACAGTGTATTTTGGAGAACCTCTTGATGTAACCCAGAATCGTGGTGTGGATTTATTCAACTGCGTGAAAAGTTATGACTGTGTACACTCTGATAAACTGAAAAAACATCCTCAAATATCCACAAAATCATTTACTTTATATATCTGGTCATATCAGGTGAATTTAACCAAACAAAAACTTACAAGAATCCTGATCTCAAAAGCAAGTACAGTTCACAAGATCACAAATTAAAGTATTTGAGTGGGAATGACAAAACACTTTCTCACAATACAATACAGTGAAAGAAAACTCATGACTAAATAAGTAAGTCTCTGAACTCCTCGTCTTTCCTTTTAGTTACAAATTTAAAACTCTTCAAACTGCTGTGAGAAATAGAACAAATATTCAATTTTGTGTAAAATCTGCAATGACACAGAAACAGTTTTAAGTGCAACCACGGTTTTTTGGAACAACTGTGACATATTACATTTGGCAGGGATCAAACATGCAACAAAACAAAGTAAAAGAGACAATAAAATGCATAAAAAATAAATCCTTGTACATACATTTCTAAAGCGTCATAGCTTATACAACAATCATTCTCATTACATTTCTTATTCAAAGAAAAAAAACTCATGATTTCATAACCATCATCAAGATTCAATGACACACACAGTACGATGTTTTAAAAAAATACAATTCCAGATATCTATGAAGAGGGGGAAGTACTGAATGGAAGGTCAGTGAGTCAGTATCGATCAAGAGTTCCAGACACTGTGTACAGTCAAAGGCTAAAAAAAAGGACATCTTCCAATTCCCTACTGTGTGAAAGTTTACACAGAAACAAGAAACAAACTGTACAGGCAGGACAAGTGTACAGAGGGAGGGAAGAGAAATCATCATATCCTAACAATGAAAGACATCTCTTCACATGGGTGAAGCTACGTCCATGTCCAAAGTCAGCGAATCTGTGAAAAGAAAAATACAGCTATTAATATTTATTCTAAATGTTGTACTGTGTGTTCTTGTAACCTACTTGAAGACAATGAAGACAAGTTCAACAGGATGGATTTTGGTTGGTCCCATCTTTATCAAAGTACTGTTTGGTTTTAACGTTAAGATTAGAATTTGTTTTATGCCAAGTTTGACAAAAGCCAGTCGCCATTTGCTCTGTGCAAACTCTTCAAAGACCTCCTACTAGATTACTAGCAGACTAAATATCTCAATGAATCTGAGGCTACTACAGCCAATCAGAGCGCAGGAAGGGGTGAAGAGGGTATAAAGAGGCAGAAATCAGACGTACAACTCGGGGGTTTCCCCTGGTAAAAGATCATGTAGTGTGACCCCCTGTCACCAGTCCCTCAGTGTAGCATGAATGCCTGAAAAGACTCCTGATCACAAGACAGAAAGTCTCCGAGTGGGATCTGCGCAGCAATCTGACAACTACTCTGAACCACAGCGTGGATAAAAAGGTTTTTTATGAATCAGATTCAGGTTGGGATCGGTCACGTTGGCTGGGCCATAATTGGGAAAAAACATCGGACACAGGTCAGATTCTGATTAAAAAACCGAATACCTCTCCACTCCTTTAGTTTTTGCGATTGAAGGGTTTCGACATGTGGTACGTGTATATAAATACAAATGTTTGTGTTAATGAACAGTATGTGTGTAAGTGACTCACCCAAATGTCCTGGATTAGCTTCTGCTTCGTTGTGCATCAGAGAGTCGAGGGTGCGGGGTGACATGGGGAACAGGTCACTGGTGTTTCCAGAATTTGTGCTGTAAAAACATGAAAAGAGGAAAAACATTTAAAAAAAAGGTGAACCAATGACCACACACGCACCTACGTGTGGATTCTTGCCATAGATGATTCATGTTAGTCAACCCAACTGTTAGTTTGTCCTTATCACACTGACTGCAGGGCTACCATTAGTCAAAAGGCTGCGATTCTTCTGAATTGTTTAATATACATCTAACAAGTATACTGTATATAATCCGTCAGTCTCATCATACTCTGAAAGATGATTCAACATTCAGCGTCAATATGAAAGGACTCCAAGAAAAGAAAGTAGATTTAAGATGGGGTGGCTCTGACAAACCGCGAAACCAAGAAACACTTGGCAGATGTTGAGGATGTTTTTTCTGCTTTAAATGTAAGAAGAGGGAAGCACAAAGACACAAAAGGCGTTAATGTTACTGAAGGTTTATATTAATGATGACTACTCTACGATGTCAGTTGTTGGTTAGCAAAGAGGGTTAAGTGGATGGAACAGGCATTACTCAATTTTTTTTTTATTTTAACATTTAACAAAGAGCAATTTCCCTTTTTAATTTCCTTCTTCTTTCAATGGCTTTTGCTTTGTCTACTTTTTTATGGAATTATTAAAGGTTCAGTGTGTAGAATCTTGTGATATCTAGTGTTGAAATTGCATGTTGCAGCTGAACACCCCTCACCTCACCCTCCCCTTCCAAAAGTGAAAAAGAACCAGTGGTGGCCCTTAGTTGTCATAAAAACTCAAAAGGTGTTTAGTTTTCCAGTCTGGACTAATGTAAAAAAACATGGCGGCCTCTGTAGAGAGGGTCCCCCCGATGCAAATATAAAGTATTTAAATATAAAGGGCCTTTTCTGGGGTAAAGAAAACTACAATTCATACAATTTAGATGAAACGAACTAATGAAATCATAATGAGGATTATTCTCCATTAAATATCTGCCAATAGTTCCCTTTCACCTAAATCTTACACACTGGACCTTAATGATTTTTGAATATGTGGATCAAAAACACAAAAAATATCTGAATTCTCTAATCAACCTTTCCCTGACACAATCACAGCATAAATAGTTTGGACTGTTTAATCCATACAGATGGATTTCATTGAGGAATTATGAAAAATGTGACCTGAAACAAATAAAAATGGATGATAGGGAGATGCATTTGCATTAGAACCAGGAGACAAGAAGCTGTGAGACACAGACAGCAATTATGTAGGTGGGGGTGCCACTCCACTATCCCTGAACCCCCCCCCCCAATCAGACACACAGACAAAGTGACATGATGCACACACAGCCCTGCATGCCAGCTTTCCCCCCTGGGTTCCTACCCTGGGAATCCGTTCCCAAGCAGCTCACTGTCCGGCAAGTCCATGAACACGGAGGGACACCTACGGAGACAGGTCAGGATCTCGCTGAGCAAACCTCTCAACCCGCCAGCACACCTTCTACCAACCAACCAGAACACACATGGCTGACTGGCCTGTGTGTACACACTTCTCTGACCTCTGTCAACCTCGCAATCACCTTTGACCCCTCTCCACCTCCCACCTCAGTTATTAATACGTCCACCAAGGAGGTTTGTCTACCGGACAGATAACCGCAAAACTTGGTACTTGGAATTGTTTTTCCAACTTTCTTTAACAATTTGGTGAGGCTTGATTAAATTTAAGGGGTGTTTGGCTTCTACTGCTGTTTTTATGTTGATCGCATGCCTGGTCTACAGAAATAAAGGTGTGACATGATGATTTGCTCACTGAGCATGGAAATAAATTCCCATCTGAGGCTTTAAGACACTAACCTGATTCCAGGTCTAAAAGTCAATCGATTTAAACAGAAACTGGACGGAATCTGCACATCTGGGTTCCTCTAATGATGGTGGTGACTCACAGTGAGAGTAAAAAAAACGTTGTTCTCTTTTCTTTGAGCATTAGAAAACACGTGTCGTGATTGAAAGAAGTTTAAAGAAGGAAGTTAAGTTCTTGGGCAGTCTGTTAAATATCAAGAGCAAATAATCGTTTTTTGGAACCAATTTCTACATTTCTACGTTTTGTCACTGCACAGACTTGACAGCAGCCAAACCTCCTTCTTTGTTACTGTGTGACATTATGATCTTACATATACATTTGTACCATCTAGTCCTATTATCAAGGTGCATATTACAGTCTATATTATCACTGTTATTACAGATTGTGGGATCAAAGTATGTATTACAGACCCGACTATCAAGGTGATCATTACCATCTGTAATTTCACAGAACTCATTGCTGAACAAATACTCCTATTCATTACAGACCATATTATCATATTCTCAATTAAGATAAAGGAGGGACAGATACTTACGGAGTGACGCAGATGAACTTTGTCTTCAAGTATGGCTGAATAGCTGTCAGGGAAAAGAAATGTCCAAAAATGAAAAACAATAACGTCCATATGAAGCAAAATGTTGTGTCTCTTAAGAGGCATAGATACCACAGAGGTCAAAGACGAGTGACTTACTGCTTGTTGAGTCTCCTCCTATCTCAGGTTCAGGAGCTGCCTCTGGCCTGCAGTACTTCCCGAACGCTTCCTCTTTGGGGATGTCAGGGTAGAGGTAGACGAGAGGTGAGACCAGGATGTTGGTGGCATCCATAATCTTGTAGCCCATGATGATGTCGGCGAAAGACATATTGTTGAGCTGCTGCTTGGTGTAGGGCTCCACCGACTGGATCTGAGTCTTTCCTGTAGCCACACAACTTGTGTCACAACAAGAACCAATGGTCTTAAAAATATATCACTGAACTGTATAAGAGGGATTAAAATACTCACCACTGATGTCTTTCTCCACCCATGTGAATGTTATGCCCCCCTCTTTGCTGCTCTCGCTGAAGCGCAGAAGAAAGGTGCCAGGAGGTTTTGGACTCAGAATGGCCCTCTCCCTCTCCTTACTGATAAATCCCATGATATATCTGTAGAAAGAAACAGGAAGGTAAATAATACACATCAAAATTTTAAATAGTAAATATACTCAAACTGTTGACAGTTGCATGCCAAAACACTTTCTATACAATGAAAAACACCAGATTCCAGCAGCTGCTCAGCGACTTCACTTGTAAACAAAGGATGACCTCTCACCCCTCATTCCACAGTGCCAGGATATACTTCTTCACCAGGTCAATGATGTTGTCCAGCCACACCCAGAAGGAGAAGCCTTTACCAGCCATGTTTTCCTACACAGAGGAAGGGAAAAAAATCACTTGCACCGACTCAATACAATGGCAATATGGCGGACAGAGGCATCTGTGGCTGGAAGGTGAAGTACCTTACAGAACTTGGCCCAAGTGATCTGACAGCCAGAGTAGTTGACACAAGGCCCTAAATGGAAAATTGAAAATCACACATTAAAACATGTAGTATTAGTATATGAAACAGTGCAATATTTGAAGTTTTTAGAGCAAGTCTAAGGCATGTCAACTCACCTAGTAATTTCTCAGCCAGTGTGGTGAGCTGTTCAATGGTCAGGCCTCTCTTGGTGGTGGAGGAGAATTGCCAGCTTAGCACCTCAGCAACCTGGTCCCATGTTCCCACTGGAGGCTTGGTGAAGAAGTTTACATTCTGTGCAAACATAGCCAAGACAGCTTATTACAAAAACATAACATTGTCCAAATACTTTTTAAGGTGCACCAGAGAACAACACAGAGTATTTCGACAAAACTTCCTCTCCAGGTAACATTCTCCACCAACAGAATTCAGGCCCTTTCCACCAGAGGGTGCTGTCTTACCTTTGGGTGGTTAGTGAGCATGTTGTACCACAGGATGGAGGCCCAGGCATTGGGCATCTGGCAGATGTTTGAAATGACTACCACAGGAAGAGAATGAGTCTGCATATATGAAAGAAAAAATGTATTTCAGTATGCCCTCTTAAAATATGAAAAAAAAAAATATATATTTTGCTTGTCAACATTTAGTCCTGCACAATAACGCTTAAATGTTCTTGCTTCTATTTCACTAGATCACCCACTCATCAATGCTGCAACAAGGCATGTAGCTGTTCTTAGTGCAAAATATTTTATTATGAAAGGGTTGCTTTGTTAAAGGACCCACAAAAGATTTAGCATATCAAGCCCTAGGATCACAGCAGCGATTATGATGGGCCCCGTCAAGAAAGATAATGACATAATGCACTGAAATAAAATCATAATATGTCAAATTCATTATTTGAAGATCACTCAAGATGCACATTTATTGTTTAGCCTGTATTCAGAACAAATATACCATCTATCAATGGGAGAATTTTGTTTTAAGATAATCCTTTACTAATCCCAACAGGGAAACTTGCCATTAGATAAATTATTATGTTGAAAAGGATAAATGAATAAAACATTGCTTCAGCATAAATATTCAGTGCTGTTACTCTGCCCTCAGTGGGTTACTAGGGGAAACAATTGCATCTTCAGTAACAGCTCATTTAGAAGCTTGGGCAAAGACAAAGTCTCTGAATGACTAATTTGTCCGATGAGTTCTCTATGAAGTGTCAGCGAACATAACACTGCATTATGCTCTCAGAGTTTTTTGAGTTTTCAAGTTTACTTCTAGTTTTGTGTGAAAGTTAGAATGAAAAACCGGAAAGGCTACTCACCTCCAGATCAATCTTCAGACCTTGGTGGTAGACTTCTGTCTCAAAAGTGATAAGATGCAGCTCCTCTGTGACAATCAGAGAGGCCTGGAGAAAACAGAACATTTGAACCTCTAGTGTATGAAAAGCAAACCGTGTGGACTGTTTATATGCATCTATGCCCACAAAATTTTAAGTTAAAACAAAAAATAATCATTAAATACAATCATTAAATACACTTTGGTTACAGTTATAGTATTATATAGTTATAGTGTTAGGAAGAGTACCTACATCACTATTGGTCCGGCCACCATTACCGCACCTCTGTTCTCTCAGGGTCTGTAAAAAAACAGGAAGTCAGAGCTCCATAACAGGCCATTCTGAGAAAACGTCATCACTGTGGAGTGTAAAGTTTTGCCTCCATAACTCACCAAGTGTTTAAACTCTGCTGACAGGCTGCCATTGTTGGATTCCTCCATGTTCATAACTTTTGTGTTGGTGCCGAGGATGTTAAACTTTCGTGACCTGAGAAAAATGAAAGGGGCAGCAGAAAGTGAGACTCTTTTTCCAACAGTAAATGACTAGGCTTTCAAAAAGCAAATGTTCCTAAGTCTTACCCTCGAATTGCAGCCACATCACCAGATTCCCTTAAAATAAAAAGTTCAAGTGTCAATGAAGCAGAAATCATTCTTTATCTTCAATCATGAAAGTGTCGTACTGATAAAGACCTAATAATAAATGATAAAAGAATAACTCACTTGTCAATGCAAACTTTAATTTTCAGCTGGTAATTCAGTTCAGGAAACTTAACAAGTAACCTGGAAAAAAAGAGATGAAAGTATTTATAAAATATTCATCAAGATATAAAACTGTAGTATTTTCTCCTTTAACAGATAAAAACACAAATTGTCTCTGATATCTCAGTGTTTTAAGTCTGCATCCTTACCTGACTTTATTTGTGAACTGCACTCCTGTTTTAATAACCAGAGGTCTGTCTGGATGCATGGGCATACAGGGTTGCCTTTCCACGACAAAAGCACTAGAAGAAGAGTGGATCATGTTTCAGGGGAGATTTACCATATGCTGTTGATAAATATAAGGTCCACATACTATTAATCCTGAGCTGTCAACTGTGTATCACATTTGTCTGGATCACATTCATCATATGGTCACAATGTAAACTTGATCTAAGCCAATTCATTTGTAGAATTTAGACTGAGAGATGTGGCTGAAAGCTCTGTATCATTAAAATGTGATACCATAAACTTACATTGTTCTTCAAGTTCCCAAAGAAGGAACTGCATCCATAGTTATACGAGTGAAGCTTAATCAAATGCAGTACCTCTTCATTAGGTTTCGGAACAAGTCCACAATCTTCTCCTCCAGGGCAGGTCGGTGCTGAATGATGGGGTCTCCTTTGTAGGACACTTTCTGCTGAAGTTCTTCCAACTTCTTGATCTGCTGACGAATCTGGAGCTGGGACTCAGCCAAGGATGTGATCCTGGTTAGAAAGTGAAAGCCAGTTCAGTCAACCCATGTTTTCAGATGCTGGACAGATGCTGAGCTGTTGTTTACTTGTTATTGATCAAATAACTTAATAAAGCTTTCATCAATGTGCATTTGTGTTCTGTTTGTTTTTTAAAAATACAAATAGATCCCTAATAATTAAAGTGACCGACATCTGGCTTAGGAAATTGCTTTAAATCTGAACTCATGGTTACCATGTCTCGAGGCGATCCAGGCAGATGTTCGGCGGACCCCCAATACAAGCAATTTGCTGTCGTCTCTTCCAGTCTGCTAGTTCTTCATCTGTCAGGTTCTTCTGCACATAATCCATGGCAGTCAGCAAGCCTCCCATCTCGGTCACAATTTGCTAAAAGATACGAAGGACAGCACATGTAAGCGGTGGCATAATTCATATGGGCAAAGTGAGTGGTGGCATTAACCTCTTTAAAGCATGTTATTGATTATCGAGGTCTAACTCGCTCTTTTCCATTAATCATCAGTGTCCTTTTGCAAAGACACCTTTTAAATGTGCCGAGCCAAGACCCGTCCTTCAGGTTTGTGCCTTCAAGTTATTCAGAAAATTTCACATAAAGTCAAAACTGGTGGCCTAACAACAAAATGCAACACACGACTCTATGGCAGATCTTCAATGGTTTCCATCAACAATCTCAAGCTGAGTATCATTGTATGAGCACAACATCATGAAACTATAAGTGTTTTACTGGATTTGTAAGTCAATACATTTGATATTATAACATTTGCCAATTATTAACTTTTGCACAAACATACAAGGACAAAGCCTCTTCATGATATTCTTGTGATCCTTGTTATTCTTGTGTTTATCAGTTGATGTCTTCTTGGTTATACTTAAGGCATTTAAGACAACCCAAACCATTTTTGACTTATCTCAATACATTGCAAGTCATATGGACCCACCCTCCTGAGCTGGTCCAAAGCGCTCAGCATCTGTTCAAGCTGAGCCATCTTCTGTCTTGTAGCAGTTGCCTGGCTATTTCCATTAAGGTCCTGGGACAACTCTGGAATGAGGCAGGGGCATGTAATAGGTCAGTTACAAATGCTGATCAAAGCATTTTAATAAATGTTCATTTAAAACAGTGTTCAGACATTTGCAACAGTCCAATATCAGGGAAAAGCTAAAAACTATGAAGTAGAATATACCTCCTTGGCTTTTCAGTGTCTTATAATTGAAGTCGAAATCATCCTGCAAGTTCTCAAGCATTTTCATCTTCTGCTCCATATCCTGTTGAGAGACAGATGATGATGATTTGTACATGTATGACAAGACTTCAAGGTTAGTGTGTTCAGAATGATGTATATTACATATGTGAATATTTCAAGCAGTGATTTTCTGATGGAAACTCACCTGCACTCGTTTCCTAATGTCTTGAAGGTTGTGCTCCAGGATCTGCTGCTTCTCTGTCACTACTGTACCAGTGGGATGAGCTGCCTGACCATCCTGCAAGAAGAAGATACACAACATTCAGAATCACTCAGCCAACCCATACCCATTAATGACTTTATTAAGTAAAAAAATCTTAAGCTTGGTTTGTGTGGCTTTCCCTACCTGTGCAGCAGTCGTTGCAGTCTGCAAGAGCCTTTGCTCCTCCCACAAGCAGCGGGCAACAATGCGTGCAATATCCATTGGCTTTTCCAAGTACTTGCTCTGCAGATGCTGTTTAATTCTGCGGAGGTTATGCTGGTAGAGCACGTTGTTTTCCTGCAGGAAACGGCTATACTGCTGATCTATCTCTCCCAGGAGGTTGTGAAACACCAGTGTAGCGTGTGACTCCTTATTGGCAGCGTAAGCCCTTGTCAAAGGAGAGGAGAAGATAACCCTTATAACTCAAAACATCAAACAGAAACATTCTCAGGAGAAAGCTTCACTCTGAATGGAAACTGTCAGGTACACTGTGATATATAATATGCATGAGTTCCCTGTAATTGAGTCGTGAGGGTAGACGTAGGCATGATAAGGAAGAGGTTGATAACTGATGTTAAAATATGATAGCTAACGTATTAGCAAGTCATGGCTACCTGCCAGTCTGGAAGAATAAAGTGGAGAATAAACACAAATGGCATATGATAACAAACAGGAGAAAAAACTTTAAAATGGGCTTTTATAACAGATCACAGGAATTAAATTATTACTCACCAGTCTTGGCTCTCAATCCAGGGGGCAAGAAACTGCCGGAGCTCCATGGGGAAGCTGTCACTGTACAAGTGGTAGAGCTGCTCCAGATACCTGGTCTCCAGCTGCTGCAACTGGTTCCACTGTGCCATCTTGACATACAGTATACCTCCTCAAACCTATATAAAGAGATAAGGGTAAGAACACACTGTAAATTAAGCAAGAGGAGACATACCGATAGAGAAACAGCTAAATGTCAAATTTCCTTTAAAAAATGATGACAGGCCCATGGGAGGCGTCCCTCTCAGTGCAGTCACTTCCTGTTCAGTGAAACACTAAACCTTCACTGAGAAATACAGGCCTACATGAACAGCTGTCAACTCCCTTAACAGATGGGAGTTATTGATCTTTTACTGATGTTTTGCCCAAGTCATAGTTGTAGTGAAAAAAACATTACTTCTGACGTGTTGAAAAGCTACGGTAGGGATGGATTTGTAACAAGAGAAACATACGTTCTTTGAAAAAATAAAAGATATTAATTTTCAAGCTCAATACAATGACTATTATCCATCAGATCCACTTGGCAGGCTCTTGGCCTTCTCATTTTACCAACAGCAGGCTCCACTGTTCTCTGGAGGGCTGTAGACTACAGTAAAAATACCTAGTCAGTGAATAAATCCAATAGAATGCTGTCTTTCCATCCATGCAGTATTAAATGATGAACTGAAGCCTTTGTTTAAGCCACTTATATAACCTTGGATACTTCTGCATTATCAATCAATGTATGAGTAGTTAGTTTCACAGTGTCACTGAACAATTCTGATATGAGCATTGACACTATGGAGAGTCAAAAGACAGACACACACGTTTAACCAAAGCTCTGATCCTATGTTAATGATGACTCAGATGTTTTTTTGACACTAAACCAGAATGTGCTTTCTGTTTCCAAGAGCTAAGGTGTTGCTTTTGCTGACAGAAAGCACAGATATAAGAGCCAACTTTTACTTTTGATTACTTTGTATACTCACTGTACTAAAAACTTTTGCCCATTATATACACACAAGTAGGACGGAGTAACACAAACTCCTCTCGATATAAAGCAATCCTCTATACCACAACCACAAATGTCAGCCTCAGTGATTACCATAGAGTTAATCAACTCTCCTCAGATACAGTGTCGAACAATGCGTGAACATTACATCCTTTATCCCCATTTGCTTCTTTCTCCCTCTGCAAACATTTAGACACAATGTAGAATAAAAAGTGTAGGTGTAACTAGAAATAGCCATGATGCCATTGCTACATTTAGGTTGTTTGCAGGGTGGACCTGTTGAGTTGTCAAACTGTTTAGTTGTGACAGAGGTCTCAGTCTATTTTCCAAGTTTCATTTACATCAAGTCAGTATTCTGAGGAAGCAACAAGAAAACAGTTAACAGCTCAGTTTTACATATTCTAAGTGAACTTTTTGTTGTGCATGCAAAACTGAAATTGTTCCACAAAGGTTCTTCTTTCACTGACATATGAAAGTGGCGTGTGAATTTCTGAGCACATGAAAACCCTGAGAGGTTCATCACTGAGCAGTCGGTTGTAATTACTGTGAAAATTCCATTCATCATCTCAATTGGGGTCAACTGCTTTACGTGTTGGTGATTTTGAGTTGAACATCTTTTATTTCACATTTCTTTGACACACAAAGAAACAATGCTAGGCAGTAAAAATATGGGATCAGGAGGGTCATTTAAGTTTAATCTGAAACCGTCGTAATACAATGTGACTTTTACTAGTCTCATTGATTTCATTTCAAGTCTTTTCATATATGGTATTGAATTACAAAATCGCTTTCCAGTAAAATCAGCACCTGCATCAATTGGCTGGACTCCTCCAACATATGCTCATGAAATACCTGTGAAAAATCTGCTGGATCACCAATGACCCAGTGCATACGATCATATCAGTGATATAACTATCTTCATGTTGATTAGCAATTACCTTAAATAACATCTGGCATGGAATTAATGATGCATAATCCCTGCTTTACAACTTTTTTTTTTTTTTTAATCAAATGACAAAGGCAAAATATTTGAGACAACTTGTCTGTGTCACAAAACATTTGAAAAAGAGAAATCCTGCACACTTAAAGCTTCCGATACAGGATTTATTTGCCAGTGACGGTTGGCATGGCACATAGCTTGACCTCAGACTTCTCCAAAAACAAATGTTTTGTGATGTTTTGTTGATCCATCACCCATCACAAGATTTCTTTACTGGGTGAATGATGTTCCCATTTTCTGATGTTGACTTTTCTGGGTGACACACATGCATTATAAATGACTTTCACAAATACTACTCTATGTGCCAAGAAAAGCGGTTTGAGCAAACACCACAGCTTTAATTAGCTTGCATACAAACAGACTTGGACAACATCATTGCATGTGCAGGGCAAACCAGATGTTCCAGGGCTTGCCAATGGTCAAAGACAATGAGTGATTCCATAATGTAGCCTGATATTTCAGTTAGTACTTCCCGGAGCCAACAAAAGAAAGCAGTGTTCATGCTGATGGCCTCTCCATACATAACACAAATAATATTAATAAGCAGACTAATTAAAATAATTACTTACAATGCTTTATTGAAGCATTTAAGGTGGAAGGCACAGCACTTTTTCCTTTCTTGACATGAACTCAAGTTAGACTGAGCTAGATGATGACATTTATGAAGATCGTCCATCATACCATATCCAATTCTCTCGAGATGTAATATAAGGATGTGTTTGGCTTCCAATGCTTTAAATTGACCTTTTTTTGCAATCATCTATCCATATGGTGTATACATGCCATAAACAGTGGCTCATCACTGTATCACTATGACTCCACAGCTGTAGTGACTGCAGTGAATACAATAGCATCACAAACATTAAGATTCGGTGCGGGAATACGGGAAAAGGTGTGTGTCAGACACGTTGGCGTGCAGCTGGGAGGAGGGAGATGGGCGTTACAATTCATGGCAAACACAAAACAATGATGGTCAATGACCTGATTTTCACTGAGTCAAACGAACTCAATAAAACATGATGTGCTAATTATGAAGCGTCAGTCATGTTTTCACGACAACAGACGGAAAACTGAGCAGAAGTAAACAGGGAGATCCACACCACTTGTGCAAAACAGGAAACTACTATCCAGGAATCTTTGGTTGAGATATAAGCAGGTTTATAAGGTGGGAGCAGGGCTGAGAGATTAGCTTGAGTTGCTTTTACAATAAACAGGACATAGGATGGTTGCTCATGAATAACTTATAACGTAGTCACGAAGCTGTAATTGTAGTCCGGTATAGATACACCGTGTAATCACTCTGGTCTGTTGTGACATTACTACAAAAACCAGTTGACCTCGGGTTTGAGAGAAACTCATGACGAAAAGAAGAAGTGGTTTTATTCTTCGCCTACCTGGCTCGGTGTCACTCCTTTAAAAGTTTCTTCGTGGCGAACTGCGACCCTCGCCCCTTGAAAACACTCACAAACAGCCAGAGGAGACTTTCCGAAACAATGGAGCCGCGAAATTGAAGATAAAGTCGCAGAGAAAATGGCAAAAACTCCTTTCCTATCGTCCCCTGGTCGGGAAATACTTGTCTCGCACACGCACGAACCTATGCAGTGTTTCCGGCCACACAAACCTTATCACCCGCTCTTATTGACACCTCCGACGACCAATGGTAGCGGGGAACTCCACTGCAGCCAATCAAAATGTCTGTTTTAGACATAAGAGGCGGGGCTTAGCTGTGGGGTTGGTTGAGAACGTGGTGTTTACTGCCGTCGCAGCAGCGCTGTTCCCGCTGGGCGCGCCCTCCCCTGGGTTGCAACGTAGAGGAGAGTCATGCGGGGGGGAAGAGGAGTTCTTCGACGGAACAGCCAGCCTGGAAGTCATCTGAGTTACTGGCAGTGCTGACGTCATCAAGACTTTAATAACACCAGAGCTGATCTTTACTGATCAGCCTTCAATCACAGGTCAGTAACGTACATCTCCTCTCTCAGTGGGTAAATATAACATCTCACATAGAAGTAGTTAAAGACCCACACAAATAAAAGGCAGTATTTATTATTCAGTAAGCTTTTATTTTTTATTGAAGGGAATAGGCAAATAAAACAAGAGGCTTTAAACACAACAGCAACAGCTCCAGTGTCTAATTTATTTAATGACACCTACTTATAGCAATTATGTGAAACATTCATTTAAATGACTAATAATCTTTTTTTCTGTATTAGCTCAGCATCACCTACATTCCACTCGCAGCACACTGGTAGCTTATAAAAATGTACAAGGCGGCAAAAACACACATTTTCTGATATCTTACAAGTGTTTCAATGTTTGATGTGCAAGACAGTGCACATTCATGTCGAAAAAGAAATCAATAAAAGTGTGCTACTGTGATTATAAGCCTATGTGACGTCACAGACCGGTGCCTTGAGAGTTTCACAAACACATTGTGAGTATATAGTATGCACATACTTTTCACAATCACACAATTACACACATACAAAATGTCCTTCACCCAGTTTTCATACCCTGCTCAGTGCTCGGGAGCACTCTCCTTAATTGCATCCCTCAGCCTATTGATTGTTTTAATGGAGTTCCCTGCTACACAGTGGGCCTAAACCACATCAAGGTCACATACAGCCTCTAAGAAGGGAAAATGGAGGCTGCACCACCACCTCGTTTCCATCTGCAGCCCTGTGGTCAAAAGCAACGATAGAGCACTGCCATCATCAGGTTCAGAATAATCACAACCCTATTAACAAATAGCTTCCTCTAATCCTCCACTGCCACCTTATTTTGTGAGTCATGTCTTTGACTGCTATTTGTCACAGTTGTATTTTCCCCCATCACAGTGGACATTCAATAATAATTCCGAGGAGGAACACAGAATTTGCACCTGGTCTCTGTGAAAACGTTTGTGAACTGGACCGTGCAGTTGCGGTGGTCTGACATTTGTTCAAGTACCAAGCCATTCATAAATACCTGGCAGCGTGCTGTCTGCCTTTAACTACATTTAGAATGGCATTTCAATCTCCACAAGCCACGAGTTACGTAATCAGCCATTAAACTGTCATCTTGTTCTTCAGACCATATATTTTGTGCCTGCATCTACCTTGGGAAATTTTTATAGGGCTGTGCAAATGGACTAGGATGAGCTGTAACCATGGAAACGCAATTGTTTTTTTTCTGTGCAGCGGTGTGCTGTGTGCAACTTAGAAATATGACATGGGGAATGAGTGCGCTCCAGTAAAAGATGACCAAACAGTGTTTTCAAGCCTGCATTGTAAAGATAAATCACAGCAAAGGTTACATCCTAAATTTTATTATTATATGCTTTTAGTAGTTTAAAATCACTGCTGAAATGAGCAACCGAATAATGACCCTGGATAGAGTAGCAGGAGATATTTCCCTAATAATATAGCATACATTTAATTTGATCATTTGTATTTGTATCTTTTTTGTTTGTTTGATATAAAACTTGAGATCCTATAATGTTCGTCACAAGTTCATGAAAAATTCTTAACTTTTTAATTCTTATACATTTGTGTAAGTATTTCAGTATTCCTGATACAATTGAAAAGATATTACACTTCTATTTTCAGTACTTTACATTTGTATTTTACCTTACAAATAATTCTTACATTTGACACGATGCTGTGAGTAGTATATTTTGCTCTGAGGCATAACTCATTACTCAAGCACTCATTCCTTTGAGTTCAGTTTTATATTTTTACACATAATTTAAATCATCAACCACAATAACATACACCACTCAGCCACAACATTTAAACTGTGCCTGGTTTTATTGTTGTGTGTGTTTGTGTTCACTTTGAACCATCAGGATTTCAAATTTAAGTTCAAGGTATTTCGTATGTCTTTCTGGCTTGACCAAGTCAAAAATACACAGATCTGTGTAAATCTTCCAACAACTTCCTGTTACCCTTCCTATTAATGTGCATTTCATACACGGTTAATATTATATTATACATTACATCTCAATAGCAAAGACTATTTATATCTTTTTTTCTGTATCGCTCCTCAATTTATCAACCAACAACAATCAGCAAAGATTCTAAACAAGTCTAAGATTCCCAGTCAGCCTGCAGCATGTTTCAAAAGCTTTGTTTTTTAATAGATTTTCTTATTTATATGGCAAAGAGGAGCAAATATGAAAGTTATCCATTTTTGGTACAATAAAAAGAGAACAGAAAACAAACGACATATCATAGATTGTGATCACGTCTAGAAAGTCTCTACAACTAATATTGTGTCCATGTAATTAGACTAATGTATCGAGACTTCTTTCCTTCTTCATTCTTTCATTCATTGAGACTTCTTTCCTTCTTTATTCATTCCTTCATGAGGGCTTCTTTCCTTTCCTCATTATTTCGTCTTTTCCTGCACAGGTGGGTCTCTCTACTCGCGTTGTGCCTTCTTGAGGTGGTCTGCCTCCACCAGGACCAGATCCTCAGTCACCTCCAACAGAGCATCCATCTCTGGGCTGTCCACACTCACCAGCTCCCCTTCCTCCACCTCCACGTGCACGCCGAGCCCATTCTCCTCTTCCCCCAGGTGGCCCTCAGACTCAGCCACCTCCTCCATCTCTGTGTTCTGTATCACCTCCTCCTCTTCCCCATCTCGGATCTTCTTCACGTGGAAGGTGAATGGGGGCACACGGTACACGGTGGTCTTAGAGCGAGCATAGACCGTGTGGTCAGGGGTTAGGGACTTCCTCACCTTATCTTTGGAGGTCTTCATCTTTGCCCGGCGCTCCTGGTTGGGTGTCATGCGGGTCCCGAGTTTGCCGATCTTCTTCTCTAGGCTGTGCTTAGTTTTCTCCAGGTTGTCACGGGTTCTCTGTCTTGTCTTCTCCAGGTTCTCACGGGTTCTCTGTCTTGTCTTCTCCAGGTTCTCCTTGGTCTTTAGTTTGGTCTTCTCCATTTTCTCTTTGGAGAAGGCTTTCTTTATGTTGTCCACTTGCTGCTTGGTGGTGCGTTGGAGTCGCTTGGTACGAGACTCTTCAATAATCTCCTCAATCTCCACCTCCTCGTCTGAATTGAGATTGGCCTGGACTCCCTCTTGTCCCTCTTCGGGTATCTGCTCAAGGCCCTCCACTGCGTTACCCTCTGCTGTCTCTGCCGTCTTGTCTTTTGATGCCTTTGGTGCCTTCACATGGTCCTGCAGGAGAAAATAAGGAGGGATACAGAAAAGCATTAGCCACAGTAGCATCAGATCATAATGCATGAAATTAATTGCATTTCCACTTTGACATTTACTCCAAAATTAACAGTCATGAAGCTAAACTGACTGTATTGTATGATTAATGTAAATTATGGCATTTCATTTTATATGTCATGTGAAAATTATCAGTTTGAGAAAGTGAAGTCAATGGCCTTTGGGTGATAAATGAAATAGAAAATATGAGCATGTTGCCTCACAGATTGATGTAATCGACAAAGTCAATGAGCTCAGTTGTTCACTGCTTCAAGCTAGTGTAGACTGCCATCTAGTGGTGTTTACCACGTGCCAGTAAAGTTACATCCCTTTACTTTACACTTACAATGATTACAATTACAACAACTCTGGTTGTGGTGCATTTCATGACACATCTCCCATATAATATGATTTCAAAGAAAAATGATACAATCGGCAGCTCCACAGTCATAATGAAACCAAAGCCTACGGGTACATTTTCTGCCATGCTGCTGTTATTTTCTCTGCACTCAGTCCAGTCTAAAAATAAATTAAGAAGACTCTCAGGTTCTTTCAGGTTATTTGTCTGAATAAAACATAGATTATCTATGAATTACAAAGGTTTTATAATTTATAATGCTCTCACTTGTATGTAAGGACGTTGTGGTTAGAACAGTATTCAATTTCTAAAAAATAAATAAATAAACGTAATTTAAAGAAAGGACTGCTTTCAAGGTGCTTTTCAAGTTAAAAACAAAAAAAAAAACAAGATACAGCCATACAGACAGCTTCCCCTATCCTTTAAAACCTATTTGCCAAGTTTACCCATGAATTCTCAAATGTAACCCCCCCCCCCCACCCGCCCAGTCTACTGTTCCACAATCCAAACCAATGCACACAGAAGGTTTTCCATGACTTAACAACATGATTTGTTCACACATCACTACACTGCTATAATGCTGACAGCTGCCAATCCATCAGCACAGCAGCATCCATATTTCCACAGTGTGGCACCAGATATCCACTCAGGGAGAAGAAGTTCAAGGCAAAGAATGTGATCCCTCTGAACGGGATGTCTGTGACCTCCCCTGGAGGGATTTGTGGCCCCACCCTGCTGCACCTCGTGCCACGCCTCACTGCCTCACTGCGCTGGATTTCATCAGGGCACCAACATCATTAACTTTACACTCATGGGAAATATAGTATATTTTCATAGAAATGAGAGCTTGAGTCACCATGGCCTTATAACCAGAGCTGCCCATGTCACTGTATAGTATGAATTATAGTTAGACTAATGAATGTTTGATGATACTGATATCCTGAATTATTATTTTTGATCTTTTTGTTTTATGAAATATATTTTTTTAATTCTTATCGTGGTAGAAAATAATTTAAACAGTATTCAGACTAGTTTGACATTTTTAAGAGACAGCAGGTCTTCAATGCAAATAACCTAAAATATTCTAAAATTAAAATATATATATATATCTTTGATCAATGTCTATGTCTTTATTAGCAGAGAAAAGTAGATGGTTCTCAATGTAAGGATTATCTCTCAGTATTGACCTTATGTGGTTTAATGAGGTTACACTCAACCTGTTGCCTCATATAGACTGGAGCCACATATGCTCAGTTGAAATAGATATACAGTACTGGCACACTGCACATGTCTGTTTGTCTCAGCACCTATTCATTGGACAAATTGTAAAAACAAACAGCCTCATAAGGCAGCACTATGCTGTCAAATTAATCACCATCACCACATCAACAGTTTGAATTAATTCATCACCTCTGTGACGACCAGCTGCACCAGCTTCATCCTGCTTCCTGTGTTGGGTTTGCTGCACCAACCAACAGACATCACACTATATTCTCACTCATCCACACACGTCTGACACAACTGATGTCTCTCATACTTACACATCCCACCATTCAATTAATATGCTGTATTAGTGGCTAAATAAATTACTTTTGATTGATCTATTTGTGTGTGCCCTCCCTTTTTGTTGCCAGCCTTGAGCCAGGTGGTAACACCTCTGACACAAGCGCATGTCCTCATCATCCAGTCTCATTTAATCACTCTTCCTTCCCCCGCCTAGCTGTCACTTCAGATGAAATCAGGTTCTAATTTATGTGGTTGTACTGTTTGTTTTTTATTTAAACACCTTGCCGTCTTATCATTATCTCATGTGCCACGCAGACGATGACTGTATCCACTGAAACTCAAGTCATAGAGGTATATGCCATTTGAACATGCAGGACATTGTTGAAAAAATAAGATTCACATAATTTAGAGCAAACAAAGATGGTAGTCAGTGTACGTCTAAGTTTTGGGGATATCAAGACTTATGGTGTGAAGAAAGAAACAAATGTGAAGAAAACGCAGGTGAAAATAATTTACGTATAGTTGATAAAAATCTGTTTCCAATGTAGAATTATACATCAAGAATTTTTGTTTTTTATTTTAGTATTTATTTCCGCTGAGGAGGTTATGTTTTCAACTGAGTTTGTAGTTTTTGTCATTAAATCAGCATAATTATGAAAAAAGTATTGGACAGATTACCATGAAACTTGGTGGAAAGAAGAAAGCGGGGGGGGGGGGGGTCTTTATGGACTGCGTGTGTGAATTTGGTGCAGATCCAAATAAAAATCTATATCTAGTGAATTCATAGGAGGCTTGTTGAGGTTAGAGGGATGTACTCTAGTGCCATTCTAGTTTGGGCATTTATTTGGTAGTTGCTGGGCAACAGATCAGGGGAATGACATGTAATAAATGGTATGGACGGCCATGATGGGAAATTGGAGCCTCACTGATAAGGGCAGCTGTACTCATTTGGTAAATGTACAAGAATAAATAACGTGAGAGTGTTTTTTGTTGTATTAATTCATCAGTAATGTGCAGTGTTGAAAAATACGCAGCAAATAGGATTTTAATCCTGATATCTGATTTATGACAGACAGACACCTGTCAGGTCACGAGTGGCAAATCTCCCTTGGCAGTTCAAATATTGCCATACAGTCCTGTCATGATACAGACCGTGCCTCCTTATCTGGTGCTGCGTGCGGTGTGGACCTGCTCCATATAGGTTTATTTTGGGCTGGCCTTTCCCTCTCTGTGGATACCATCTATCATTCTCTGGCCACCAGCCACCGCAGCATTCAGCCCTGCCACACAACACCCCTCCCCTCTCCCTACACAGCAACAGATAAACACTGCTCTCTGTCACCATGGCGACCACCTCCTCACGTTGTCTCTGATGGGCGGGTGAAGTTTAGCCAGATAAACAGCTGACAACTCAACAACAATATCCCAACAGGAGGCTGTCAGTTGTTCTAAGCGTATTACATTTACATTTTGATCAAACTGCACCTCCTTTGCAGACATGAGGTGTAACAGTAACATTGATGAGAGATATTTTTGAATCTGTGAGCAACATTTTTCCATATGTATGATTAGAACAATGTAGAATCTTAAAAATGGAATTGGACATATACAAAAAGCTCTAAAAAATGGCCTGATATTTTACTAAAAAATAAAATATTTCAAAGATAAGCCTCACATAGTAAACATGTGTACCCACAGCAGAATTACATACATAAAAAAACCTACTATGCACTCAATAGCTGTGTAGGAAGCTGTTCAACTGAGCTCATATGTCCCCGGCAAAGCTTGTTTTCTGCTGTGGGGTAAATTTGGCTGGAGGGCTAAAATTGAAAGCCAATGTGTTAATCTTACATTTTAAAAATATATTTATATACAAATGCATCTGTTACGTTCATGGAGAAAGTAACAAGTATGAGTATTCATGCCAACACGTATTTATCCACCCTCACGCACATGAAGCCAAACTGTGAACACCTTTCATAAGAAGT
Organism: Paralichthys olivaceus; assembly: GCF_024713975.1. Taxonomy (NCBI): domain Eukaryota; kingdom Metazoa; phylum Chordata; class Actinopteri; order Pleuronectiformes; family Paralichthyidae; genus Paralichthys; species Paralichthys olivaceus. The sequence goes on from NC_091097.1 coordinate 8,595,292, forward strand.
GGCAGCTCTGATCCCCGAGCAGGACATTTCCACAGCCAACGGAGAAACAGCAGTGAAGTCATGCAACACAGGGAAATTACGACATGTTCCAGCATCGTGTCCGTTATATAATACTACTATCTGTAATGAGCTAATACTTTGAGTTACATTGCAAAACTTTTCAGTCTTTTTTAGGCTCTCAAGGCTCGTGGGAAAGTGTAACTAAAAACAAAGACGCTGCTTGTTGGAACTTTTTGCTGTTTACATTCTTAAAACTTGACTCAGTCCGCTGTATCTGTGGAAATTGTGATTATATCAGCAAACCCTGTTTGGGTTTCCCTGCCTGATTACAAACCAAAAGAACCCAGTGAGGAATGGTCCAGTCCATTAGTGTCTCTGCGCTGCCTTCCTCTCTCCTTCCATTTACCAGCAGTGGAAAAGTCAGAACTCTGTGAGTGTGTGTGTGCTCTCCTCAATAAGAGGGTCTGTTGCTAATGTTTCTTTCCTCCAAATAGCATGAATCACACCTCATGGAAAAGCGGCCCATAATGGGGACTCTCTCTTTGTCCTATTTGTTCAGACAAGCTGACGACTGTCTCTCCACTGAGCTGTCTGTCTGAGCTGTCTTTCAGAAATAGGCACAACATAGGAGATGCAATTAAAAAGTCCCAGCAGATATGAGAGAGAGAGAGTTTGGTAAACAGCTACGACTCAAGTTATTATCAAGCGAGCCAGCAATGTATAAACAGGGAAAAGATGCAGGAAGCAGCTCAAGATGTAAAGAGACATCATCCAAGAATTGAGAATAATCAAAATCCCCAAAACAATAATATCAGTCTACAGGGAAAAACAATCCTTCAAAAATCTTTGGATTTTAAGTGTTTGTGTAAAAACAGCATTGTTTTTCTGTTCTCTGTCTGACTCATACAAGGGCTCAGGCTTTAACCAGAGACATTACTGGATTTACATGTAGGTTTTTGTGCTGGTGACCGTTGAACGAGCAGTTATGTCACTCTCACCATTCATTCTGACAGGAACCTGGCCTTATCCTGAAATAACTGCGAAGACGGCAGCAGAATGATGAGTCCTGCCTAAAAGGACTTTGCTGTTACTATGGACAACAGCACAGTGTATAGACCACAGCAGCTTTGACTAAAGCCACCGGCATTTCACTGTATTTCCCCCATCACATTCTCTGTCTCTAAATCAGTTACAGGGCTTCCATTAATCCACCTGGTTCAGGGTTGTTTCTCATACTGAAATATGTCCTCATGCTCAATGAGAGCCACAGGCATCAATAAATGAATGAAGAGGCTGTTTCAGCAGGTTACTTTATTGAGTCAAATTAAAATGATGTTGGAAGAAGTCAATTTCCTGATTGAGCAATAATTAATGTTTTCTGCTCTGGGTGTTTCTTTTATGGTTGTAACTTGGTTTTGTTGTCAAAGTTTGTGTTATGTGCAGTAATACATATATATAGGTATAGCCCTTGCATTAAAATAACAATCTATTCACGTTATAGTAATCAAACTAAAACTAAACTAAAAATCAAACAAATTCTATGTATGAAGTCATTTCAGATTTAAAAAATATGCAATTATGATTAAAATAGAGCACATATTTCTGCCGGCTTATCAATAACCGATATTGGCAGCAGGTAGGGAATGTATCAATACTGATTCTTGTTTTATTAAGAAATCTTATTTAAACAACATTCATGACCTCAATCCACCTACAGGATGGTGCGTGTATACACACACTGTTCCTTCTGAGGCAGAGTGATGAAAGGCCTGTCGGTGAGTCACAGGAGCAGCTGTCTTATCCTGTCCAGTGCTCTGCAGCTGTGCACTTAGCTTTCACAATGAATTATATCACTGACCCGTGTGCCAGCCTAGGATGGGTGCAAGGCCAGTTTGGGAGATTGAAATGAAACAGAGGTGGAGGTTTGCATGTTCGAGTCATGCGCAGGGCAGAATCATGTTGGTCTGATCCCTAACGAGAGCTCGGAGGCTAACATAAGGACGCTAATGTGCTCTGGTCATTAATATTGAATCCTCCCACTCTCTTCACATAATTCATAGAGGACTGCACCAGCTTCAGGCAGATTGGAGTTTACACAATGCAAATTCTGTTTCACGAAGCTCAAGTGTCCTACGTTTTTAAATGTCCCGTGGGCAATGGAAATATTAACCAGTCCTGCTGTCAATACACAGATTCTTTCAAAGAGAAGGCCTCTGTATACACCAAATAGCCACCATGGCGATATCATGTTAGGGGCACACCACAGGAAGGGAGTTCCTTGGCTTCTCTGTCACAGTGATGTGTGATTTCACACAGGAACCCCGAGGGGGAAGCCCTTTTTCCACAGCTCACCCTTCCCACATCCAGGCCTCTGAAACCGCTGGAATCCCTTGGTCAGTCTCATGCAAAGATAGAAAACAAGCTTTTCCACTGACGTCTCTGTGTGAAGCGGCAGCCACAGACCTGGAATATATTATACACAGTGGTGACTAAACCCCCTTTTATTCTCTGATGGTGCCATCCATATTGACACTAAAGAGGTACAGTAAATTTCAGCCAACTCGGACCCTCAAATTTGCACGTCCTGCTAGACTGAGCATAAAGATCCAAAAATGCATTTATTGATTTAATCATAAGAAAAGAAAAAAAAGAGATGTAGTACAGTAATACTGATATGTTGCAGATATTGTATAAATATTTTTTTCCTTTAAAGGATAATGTGATGTGCGGCTCAAGTGAGCAGATCACTGGGCCCAGCTTTAGGAAACTATAACTACTGAGTAACATTATGCCGATGTAATGATTAATGACCGACTACTCCCGTCAAATAACACCTGGTATGGGAAAGAAGGCGTGCAGCCAATCACCCACAATGCTTTGCTTTGTTCTGAAATAAGCAGTTGTTTGTGTGGGATTGAAAAATGAGACTTTCCCAGATGTGCACTTTTTTCAAATATAGTCAAACAGCTTGTCCTAAACTTTTGCTTCTTGCACAGATAACTGAAGTACTATTTGTATTATTAATAGATTAAACATCCTAAACATGCTTGTGCATGCAAAATCTAATCCTAAAGTGTTTCCACGCCGACACGCTCCCTGTGACAACCTATAACTCACATGTCAGAGACAAGAACAGCGAGCCGCCACAGCAGCAGTGAGCAGCACCAAACTTCACTTTCACACGCAACATATTAGGTTACAGGAATAACAGTGAGGAATATTAATACAAACATTTATGAGTTTACCATAAGCGAAGTACAGAATGCTTCTAAAAACTACAGACACTACATGGTCAAACTCACACATTTATCTGGAAATAGGTGCAAATGCAATTAGTCAGTTAATTGGTGGTGCTGATTCCTAAGTTCAGACCCCTTCAATGCAACAGGACACTGCACCATTCCACTGCACTGCTGCAGGTGTATTTATAATCAAAAGCAAAATAGTAGTAGCGTCTTTTAATACCGTGAAGCCACTCAGATAATTAGGCCAACTTTTTATTTTGGCGATGGCCTTGTAGATGAAGGGCGTGCCTGTAAATTTTTAGAATCAGCAGCTTCCACTGAGTTGTGGTGTGGTATGAGGACACATTTCTGTTTGCCAGCCAAGAAGCTGGATGAAAAACTACAACCGTTCAAAATCGAGGGGGCGACCTGATCGGTGTCCCAGCTGGTAAATCCTGTCTGCTCTGGTGGGATGGGGATGTGCGTTGAGAGGGGAGGGCAGCTGCAGCCTGAGATCAGGCGTCTGGGAATATAAATGTATTCTGATAGGAGCGGTAGGAGCATGTAATATTGTGGAGCAGAAGAAATGGCTCACAGCAAAACAGCTGGACTGCAAAATGTTGGATACATGCAGATGTGCTAGTGTATGCAGACAAGTGGATTTTGATGGTGACTGACTTGGAGCTAGTTTTTGTTTTTTTAAGTGCAACACAGACCAATGAACCAACATCAATCCAAGTTAAATTAACATTTTAATACCACATAGAATGTTTCACGTACAGTCATGAATAGATCTCAGTAGAAAAAGTACAGGTGTTACTTATAACATTCACACTGGCTCTGTCCCATTAACATATGACCATGAGACACTGGGCCAGCATGAAAAACACCAGGACCCTGAAGCTGAAGCAACTAAATGGAATTCAGCCATCACTCATTTTATTATTTGCACTTGTACTTTTTCTCAAAGTCAAAAATTTCTAGTGTGAAAAGGCCCATTAAATCAAGTTTGTTTTAGGTTTTGCTGATTAATGAGGTCCAACTAAATGAATACAGCAGACATATCATTTAAATCTATTTTTAGTCAATAATAATAATTGTATGCAGACACGTGCAGTTTTCACGTGCTGGAACAGCAGGGATCCTCTTTCTGCTGTACACGCTCTATAGCCTTATGACAGGAGCACGGAAAAGGCAACAGTAACACTATCAACAAGTTCAACTCCTATATCTCAGACACACACACACACACACACTCGATCATCTCACAGTGTAAATGTGTTATAAGTGAATATAAACCAGACCAGAAATGCCACAGCAATCATTATTACAGTCATAGCTGTTCAAAATAAAATAATAATAAATAATTCTTTTTATGACCAGATCAGCTTGAAAATTCACTACAAACACAAAGTGAACAATAGCAGAGGAATCTGGTCGTTATGTGTGGGTTTTTAAAGAAAGGACAATGGTTTGGAGCTTTACCAAATATGAAAGAACTACAAACAAACCTCTAAACACTTTTGTTTTTGCAATGAGTTGAACTCACTTGTTCCTTATTCCATGAATGACAAGTGTGTGACCAGAAATGTAGTTTTGGCTCCAAGATGTCACTGAACACAGCTGAATGAATTAAATGAGAGGGATGGGAGGCTCAGAGGAAATAAAAGATTGACTTTAAAGGAATAGTTCAACATTCTGGGAAATACAATTAGTACTTAAGTAAGTAGCATAAGAAGATCAAATCTGTACAGAAAATAAGAAGATTAATGATGATGATTTTGGGGCAAAAGTGTTAAACAAAGAGGACAAAATGTTTAGACAAATTTAAAAGTCTTTAAGCTGAGCTATTCTCTTTTTTTATTCTTTATTTTCATGGCAGCCATTTATGTTACAAGGCATATATCAGGACAAGAGCAGTACGATTTCTTCTGCTGTCTACAGATTTTGAACAAAATATAATGCTATGTGAACATCTGCCTGTGGAACCTTCCTATTTACCTTACCCATCCAAGAGTGGTTTCTGTCTCTTGGCTGTTTTCTCCGATACCTGGTCCTGGATGATTGTTGGCTGAAAGTAATAGTTCACAATCTTTACTGTAATAAACACTGTATATCTGAAATGTCTTTCTGTATCATGTGTGCCATTATCTGACCACAACTTTTTATCCGAGCACAACTTTTTACCTGCAGTGGATCACACACACACACACCACTGAGTACTGGAACTTGACTGGCTGGCTCGACACAGCAGCTGACATGCAATAGTGAAATGTGGAGCCTTCCAGATATCTTTCCAGTGGCCTAGAGAGCAGCAGAGGAAAGATAGCGAGGGGAGACTAGAGAAGAGCAACATAGTGAACATGTACTGTAAGCAAGCAAGTACTGAATGAGCCTCGGCCGTCACTCCTAAGTGGGGGTTGTGGGCTTAGTCGATAGTGAGAGTCAACTGAGAAGAGGGGAGAGGAACAAGTGGGCATGTTAGCAGGATATGCACAGAGATGCCAACGGGATGAATCACAACACTAACTTGGTTCTGCTACAGGCTTGTGCTTCTGCTGCTCCTCAGCTGCTCACTCTTGCCTGCAAGGGGTCGGCTAAATGCTTCATGACTATACCATCCCTGTAATGAGGCCAAGATCTGATTTGTGCCTGGAAACAAATATTCAGAGAGATGGAGAAGCCAGAAGCTTTAGCTGGACCACTGTGTCTGCAGAAAGTGGAAGTGAGTTATTACACAAAGTCTGGGCTGGGCTGAAGCCAATAAAGAAACTTGGGCTGAGGCTTGTTGGCGGCAACCTGAGCTCTGGAAGGTCTGTGAAGTCGGCGTGGAATAAGTAGACTGAAAGTGAGAAGTCTTACATCTTCCTGATAGAGTTGAGCACATGGCTATATCAATGTCCTTGAGCTGTAGCCATGCAATGCGCTGATTCCAGACACAGGGCAGGACTGTCTCACACTCTGATGGACAAACACTATCACGTTGCACAAACTCATTTACATAATCCAACAGATAATGTGCATTATGAAACACACACGTGACCCCTATCGTTTTTAAGGCCAAGTCACATTTTGAAGTCGCAATGGAACTATGTTACTTAACTGAATATGATTTTGGGGTTCTATCAATTCATTTGCAGATTCATTTTTCAATTAATAATTATGCCATCACCAATCATTACTTCTTACAGCCTATGTTGATCATCAAATGTTTTAGGTTCTCTAAAACCCTAAGATATTCAATTCACTGAAATGAACTTAGGGAAAAGTTGCAAATTCTAATGAGGCTGCAACATGATATATTTGGCAGTTTCACTTGAAAAATGAATAATTATAAATTGATGCGCAAAATATCTGCCAATTAATTTTTCTTCAAATCTATAAATTGAGTTTATGACTTATCTTTGCAGTTTTACTATGTAATTCTGCAGAATAATATTCAAATAATTTAATTGATTTACAAAAAAACAATACTGATTATTAACAAACACAAAATGTGTTTTATCATTTTTTATCTGATATGGCAATGTTGATTAGGTGGTCAAGTTCTAACATGTTTCACACCAAAGTGAAATACATCTCCTATGGGCTCTGGGAATTGATTTGTAACTATTTTCAAAATTTTATTGACAACAATTAATTTATTGATAAAGAAAATAATCCACAAAAGTACATTTATTAGTTTCCTTTAATCATGCCCAGCTGAGGCTGACACCTTTTAGCTGTCCCTAAAGACAAACTCAACATAGAGCTGCTGTGAAAACCCTCTTAACCGACACTTCTAAATCATACATCATAAAATCTTCAGTTTCATTTATAAACCTTTTCACCTTTTCACCAGAATTAAGTCTTGTTGTTGTTATCAGCCTCCATCTTGGTTCATTTCCTGACAATTTCTGCTGTCAACAAGCAGGAAATGAGGCATGTGAGGCTAAAATAGTCGCATGCCTGGCAATGTGAGACTAAATAAGGAAATAAGCTTGCAGTCAATTAGAATGTTTGTGTTTGATTCTTTGAAGAGACAATTGGTCTATTAAGGACAAGAATATCATATGAAACATGGTGAGGGAGGGTGTGAACAACACAGGACTCGCTCGCCATTTGAGCTGTGATGACAGGCTGGTCGTGCAGCAGGACACACAGTCAGAGGTTTGTTATTCTAAAAGCTCAGTGTCACAGCTGCAGAGAGACACCACCCAGTTGTACCTCACACGCTTTTCAAATTCTAAACTCTCAAAATGTAATTAAAATCCTTGAACTGGAACAAGAGGAAGCACATTTTAGATTCTAATGAGAATTTTCTCTGTTTAAATGGGATCACAGTTAGACTTTGGCTCCCCAGCTGTATTCTCATATCGGACATTATACTATGAGGCCAGGTGGATAAAGTCGGCAGAAACTGCAGAGTGCTTGTCTGAAAGCAGCTGAAGTAAAGATGGATGACATAATTGCTCCTCAAAAGTGCAGCCAAAACATCTGGATCACCCCCTGGTGGCTGGCTGCAGTATAGATCATAAAGCCAGCCTCCTCTATGTTAGTGGATGGAAAATGGGCCAAATTACATGTTAAATACAATGCTCTGTCATTTTAGTTCGATCTTATCACACCAATGTTTGTTCAAGTGTTTCGATAAGCTTAGTTTTGATTCGTTATTTGACGCTATAAAAATGATGCAACAGGTCATAATTGACAGCTGAGACTTGTGATTAGTCGAGCACGTGTATCGATGGAATCTCAATACCATGGTTCTACACCACGATCATTACTGAACACACTCCATCTTCGTATACAGTCTATGATCAGTAGCTATGATCCAATAATATAATATAAATGATTCTGAAATGGTTAGACTTGCTGCTAATATTCACTTTTATTTAAATATAAAAATCAATTTACTTGTAATACTATTTGTGTAGTATTTTCTACACTGTGGATTTGTTACTTCTACTTAAGTAAAGGTTATGAATACTTCCACCCCTGCTGATACATGATTACTGCCACACCCTGCTGTTGCCGGGGGATCCTGTGCACCACCAACATCGCAGAGTTAATTATAAAGCACCACTGTCAAAATCTTTCCTGCTTGAAATCCTGAAGTATGCGGTTATTCTCAGAGTACGCAGACAGAATGCAGTAGAGAGTGTCAGTTTGACAAAGCTGAGGATACGTCACTTGTCTTACTCAATTCTGCCTCAGTTGACACTAAATTTGTGGTTGAAATCAAGTACTGGTGAGGAATGGCCACACACCCACACACACACTGGTATGACTAAACTTGTGAGGACACTAAGCTAGCTTGCATTAATTCCCTAACCATATAGAAGCCTAACCCTGATCTCATCCTTAACCTAATTCTAAACTTATCCCACTCTAACACATTAACACACAAACAGACTGCGGAAAGTGGTGAAACATGTCGGGGAGCCAGTGTTGATTTGCAATGCTGCCAATATTGGAGCAGCGCGTCTGTCAGTCATCTAAACTGGACACTGTGCGGCCATCCTCTGGCAGTAAATATAGACCGTGGGAGCCCAAAACTGCTACTGCGCCATGGAAGCTGTGCACAGTTCTTACAACTGCTTTGTAAACGTGACAGAGACCAACTATAGACAGAGATAAGAGCATTACATTTGCAATAACACAAACAGGGACTGGTTTATGCCGGTTCTCTACCAGTTGTAATACAATCCAAACTCAGAATAAAAGCCTTCAAATGTCAAACTTCATAAATAGCTCAATATCTTGACTTGACTCCTGCACTGACAACTGCTTGCAGACCTTCGTGACTGTTAAGAGGCTCAAGCAGCAGGAAGCCACTGCTTTACAGAGTAATTTAGTAATTTAGTGTATGATTGGATTTCTGCTAGATGCCGATAGTGAAACCTGCTCCCACAAAGGACATCCCTGGAGGGGGAAATGAAAAAGTTTTGGCCTGCCAGTGCAGACCCAGAAAAGCTCTACTCACGAGAGGCTTGCAACTCTGAGATTTACTGTTACTAATGCTTTTAAAGAAAATCTTCAGCCTTTAACAGCCAGCAAAGATTGCAAATGTTATGATGTGACATGTGCAAACTCTCAGGAACAGGCATTTTCTTTGATTCGTGGCGTTGAAAGCAAATTTCAGATCATTCGACACTTCCCACTTCTGAGAAATTTTCATAATGAAGATCTTCATCTTACAAGTGACCGGCCTGCCAACTATCTGCCCTCTGGCCACTCGGAGGTTGGGGCGTTGGTTCTGTCTCGAGTGGCCCCATCATGTCAGTGTTTATGAGGTTTGTATTTTTATTTACACCCACAAGCCTTTCTTTAGTTTCATTGGGTAATCATGAACTCCTGTGGAATGAGAGAGGTCACTATACCTGCCTCAGTTTTTTTTTTTCCCCATGGAAGTCTGGCTCTCCATTGCGAGCATGAGCACAGATTACACAACAGCTTCTAAATAGAGGAGCACATTGTCGGACGCTTCACAAATATCACAGCCTCATTCAAGTTTCAGGAAAAAGTGATCCTGGCGTTTATGTCATGGAAACCGCAGAGGTGGAACCACCGGGAAAATACACTCAGATGCCAGTTTATTAGGAACACCGGGCTGAAATGAATGCAGCAGCCCTGCATTAATCAAAGCTCCACAGCAGCTCAGTTTGTGTTGATCTAACTCTACGGTTATTTTAGAGGCTACAGTTCTTGCTGATGTACACAAGCCTCTTTCTGTGTGATGCTATTTAGCAGTGTATTTCCATGAAAGGTAAGATTTATTGCTCAGCTCCTTTTCATTTGGGGGTGAAACTCTCTCTTGTGAGATGATGTCAATTGGCTTTTCAGGTGCATTTCACTTACTCAAAACTTTTATTTGTAATGTGGGGAATGCAACCGGGACTGTGAGTGTAATTTTTTACTGTGATGATCACATTCTCAAACCACTATTACTTGCTATAACATGATGAGACGTATAATACACACACACACACACACACACACACACACACACACACACACACACACATCTTAGTGAGGACACTCATTGGCATAGTGCATTCCGTAGCCCCTTACCCTAACCTTAACCATCCTTTCTAAATGCCTAACCCCGACCCTAATCTAAACCAAATCCTAAACCTCATTCTAACCCTGACCTGAAAACCAAGACTTGGTCCTCAAAAATGTATAAATACAAGAACAAACACACACACACTGTCATTTCACCCCCTATCACCTGGTAGATGAGGACTTTGAAGTTGCGTCTCTTCAGCAGCTCGTTCTCGTTGCTCTCCAGCTTCTTGATTTGGCCCGCCTGCTTCTCCAGGTTGCTGCGCACCGTCTTGACGTTGACGCTGACCTTGCGTACCTTATCCAGCATTTTGTTGACCGTGTTGGCGGTCCCCACGTGGTTCTTGGACAACTTGGCCAGCTCCCCCTGGATGGTCGACACAGACTTCTCCATGGATTCTTGCCGGGCCTCAAGGCCGTTCTGGGTCTGCTGGATCTGGTCGACCACACCGATGATTTTGTCTAGCAGGGACAGGACCATGACCCCATTCATCTGGGCTTCGCTTGGGCCTCCGGAGGCCAGCACCAGGTCCACGTCCCCGGTGGGGTCATCGTCATCATCATCTACTGCTGGTTCTGTGGCGGCACTCACCAGAGCTACTTCCTCATCGTCGTAAGCCACCTCTGCCAGGGCTGTGTGCTCCTTCATGACACCTGTGTCTGCCATGGCTGTCAAACCGCTTGCACGCCAACTACAGATAAAAATACACAACTGAAAAACAACCTGCAGGAGCCACTCTGCACAGAAACTCAGTCCCTAAGGCTTTTTCAAGTTTCAGTTCCACTTGTTTGCCTTTTCCTAGTCTACTTTCCACGGTAACTTTCTCTTCACCCTCCGTCTCTCACACTCTACCCTCTCTGTCTCTCTCTGCCTCTGCTCTGGGATGCCAGCCAGCCAAGGGGAGAAGGGCCTCTTACAGCTGAGGCATGTGTGCCCTGACTCAAATGCCTCTGCTCCCTGTGAAACCACCCCTTCAAACTTTTCCCTCCCCACACCCGCCCCTATCCTCGGCTTGCCGCAGGGGCTCCACCCAATTGTGTCTCCAGGCACAGGGCAGCATATCTCCAGACTCCCCCTATATGTGACACAACTCTTTTACAGGGAGCAGTGAGGGGGCCATCACAGGTGCAATCCAGTCCCACAAAAAGTCTTTGTTTCTACAGTTGATAATTTCTCTGTTCTCATATGTTATTATGTTAAGGTGGATTAATGAACAAAATGAAATAAATAAATATTAGCTCTGTGAAAACATGCTTACCTGTTGACCTTCTTGGCTGTGGTGCGATGACTGGCCCAGCTTTGTTGGGACGTTCACCATAACTTTCTTATGGCACAGGGTTAATATTAATTTGCGACATATTGTACGACAATTAGCGAACTACACAGGAATAACTTGGGATTGCGTGGCCCTTAGTCACATTCAGCTGCCACAAAACACAGAGACAAACGCTGTCGCGTGTTAGTTCTGGTTGACACATTCAGAATAAATGCAACAACAGACCAACAAAGCTATTGTTGTATGATTGTTTTTTAACATCTGCTGTTGGTCCCTAACATCTGATAATATCAACAGGTGGTAGGCAGGTAGGTATAGAGGTAATGATGTCTGATCTACTGAGCGGGCCACATGGCTTTCTAGTGTTGCCATACAACCCAGTAACCAGTCAGATTTACCTTTAGCCGCAGCGTACCCTCAAGTTTGGCCTGTATCATTGATTACAAGGCCAAAACACTTGATGACGCTAAGGTGTACAACTGAGGTTATGTCCCAAACATCTGCCAGTGGCCTCTAACATCTGCTTGCATCTTCTGGTAGTTTGTAAGTTAAACTGTGCAGAAGAACCTTCAAACATACAAACGCTGTTGACCATCTTGTACAATATTCTAATCTTATTTCGTGTTATGTATATTATCTTTCAGGTACTTGTTCTTCTGTGTATTTTAAAGCACACTGACTGTATATAAAGAAACAACGCCACTTTCATTAAAATATTTTTCCATTCCCTGTTAGATCCTTCTTTTGTTTTTAGTATGGATTGAAGTTGATTGTGTCATATTGTTAATGGATGTGTACTGATGTGTGTGTGAATCATATAAGTTCATCTTATTCTTTCCTTCAGCCATTAAAGGTTAAGTGTGTAGAATTTAGTGACATCTAGTGGTGAAGTTGCATGTTGCAGCTGAGTAGCCTACCCCTCACCTCATCCTACACTTCCAAACATGACAGAGAACACGTGGTAGCCTTCAATTATCATAAAAACTCAAAAGGTGTTTAGATTGAAAACACAGTGGCCTCTGTAGAGAGGACCCCTAAATATAAAGGGTCCATTCTAGGGAAAAGAAAACAACAATTTGTACAATTTAGATGATTACACACTAGTGATTATTTATATTCAATTTCTGCCAATAGATCCCTTTCACCTAAATCTTACACACTGGACGTTCAACATTTCACACAAATATAATCGAATAGACCTTTTTACGGTTGTTTTGCGCACTTGATCCACTGGGAGGCGCTGAACACCCGTGATCACTGTTGATGATTAACTTCCGCAGGCATCAAGGCGGACAAAACAAAACACACGAGCGTTTCCGGTACAGACCTTCAAAATAAAGGCGATAGAAGAGGGCTGGAGCTGCTGGAGCTGCTGGTGTTCATGTGAGTCTGCGTCTGCTCCACTTCCCCTTTCTTCAGACGGTCAGAGCAGTCCACAACAAACAGAAGAGGAAACCAGGGCGGAAATCGGAGTGTGGCTGAGAAGAGGAGAGACAGGATCTGCCGCTGAACAGCAACGACACAGAGGTACAAACAAAAAAATAAGAATATGGCTGAATTACAATTACAATTAACTGACAATAGAAACTGTTGGAGTCGCTTCCATGCTATGAAATGGGCTCGGTCAAATATTACAGAGCAGGTGCGCTAAGTTAGCATTATCCGTCATGTTAGCTCATTACAACTCAAGTCATTTAAGTGAGCTAATTTAGCTAACTGGGACCAGAGTCATCTCACGATAGCATCGAATGAACTCATATCTTTTATCTTCTTCGCCATGTTGAAGTTCTACCAGCATGCTAACACGGCTAACTCCAAATTGTGTGTTGCTTAAGTTAAATAAATAAAACGCTGACGCCTTCTAATTAGCCAACACAACCTGTCACGGCTATGCTACGTTATTAGCACGATGTGTGTAATAGTGTTGTTGCATCAATTCGTAAGTAGACGTGACAGTAGCTGTTAGCTCTGTAGCACCTCCAGCTTTGACAGGCGAAGCTGCATCAGTCAGGACGCTAAGCTAGTCAGTAGCTGTCTGATGTGTCAGTTTATAGATTCACTGTTAACAAAATGTTGAAACTGTATTTTTTACTTTTATTTAATGGTGTGGCAATGCAAACCTGTGTTACAGCGTTAGGTCTGTGAACGAGCACTCAGCCGTGGTGTGCGTGGGGCTTACTAGAGCTACAGGTCACATGCTACCTTGTAATCCACAGTTAAGCCCAGTGTGGTGGTTTTTACAGAAGGAGGTTATTTTGCTTGGCTGCAGGATATCCTGGGAAAACTTCACCGTTTAAACTACAAAAAAAATACAATTCAGCCTACTAGGACCACCAACTTGTGCTTTACTTCCACAATAAAAATCCATTATACACACACAGGTCTTTTAATGGTAGAGATCAAACTCTTTCTAAGCATAAGAACATTCCTGTACTAATCATGGGATCAGTATGGGGCAGGCTGAAATACTTTTCTTTTTTTAAAGTCACAAGGCTTCTTCTCACACTTGTGCTAAACTAACGCAGAACCGACACAGGCCTCCCATCATTAGTGGTTTTGACACGAGCATGCCAAGTAGAGAAAAGTGTTGAATGTTGAACAAAACTGAAAATGGGGTTTGCTTTTATTCTTGCCACTGACGGGAAAATATATTTTTCGTTTTCTAGAGGTGCTGCTTGATTCGAGGCGACGCAGAGCTCACATCCTTCAGCAACATGGGGGAGCTCTTCAGAAGTGAGGAGATGACGCTGGCTCAGCTCTTCCTCCAGTCAGAAGCTGCCTACTGTTGTGTCAGTGAACTGGGAGAGATTGGGATGGTGCAATTCCGTGATGTAAGTCCACCTCTATCCCTTCCTGTGGCCCCGTTTTCATAATGTCTTAGTTGTTTACTTGTGAAACAGACCAATAAATCAGTGGGCTGATTATTCAAGTTGATATTAGTCATCGGCTTCTTCACTCACATGGCTAATAACAAAAAAGGCAGCAGACACATCTTTAGACATTCTTTTATTTTTTGAGTGTAGATTTTTGATTACTTACATTTTAAACAAGTAGAACGCACTAATACATTGGGGTGAAATAAATCTTTATTTACACATTATTTACTTCAGATTTTGCGTGACATTTTCTACCAACTAAAACTTGGTGGTACTCACAGCATAAAGCGTAAAGTCTTTTGTGGTGATGTAAAAAATGATCACATCAGTAAAACTGTTGAGAAAGTGCATGCCTTCTGCATCATGTTCATCATGTGCTCACAGCTGACTCCTCATTCCGCGCATAAGAAAACCCATTCCTGACGAGCCGTGAGAGAAGCTTTGTGCTAGAGTGTTGGTTGAGCTTTAACAAGAGTAGGTCCGTTCACCCACAGTGATGTTTTATTCATATGATCAAATTACACTACACCAGTGAACAAAATCAATATTAAATCATAAGAAAAAAATGTTTTTTGAATCTCTGAAAAAGTTTATTGATATACTCTAAAATCAATGGAAATGTTGTTTCAGCACATTATTTAGTTACAGATTCTGGAGCTGTAGGTTGCTGATGAGAATCTGTGTACTTGGTCTTACATCTTCTCTGATACAAATGTTACTGGAGCATAATTTTAAAATTTCTTAACTGCCATTCCTTTGTAAACATGACGAATCCATGTTGTGTTGCTCGACCTTGAGTTATGTTCTATTTCCTTGCAGTTAAATCCTGATGTGAACGTGTTCCAGCGAAAGTTTGTCAATGAAGTGCGACGATGTGAAGAGATGGATCGTAAACTGAGTAAGTGAAGTTAGAGCACTGCCTTTTCACTGAGATTTTAACTCTCAATCACTGACAGATTTCCTTCAGGTGGTTTCCACAAAGGCCGCACATAAGGTCAGTTTAGATGTGAAAGGATAAAAAAGTCAAGGGGAGCAGGATGTGTCACATCCTGAGCCTGGCAGCGGTATGAACGTTTGCAATGTCGAATGTAGCTTTGCTGTATCTTAAATAATACAGACATCTTCCTTTTCTTTAAAAACACATCCATACAGTGACTACACACAGTGGTGTACTGGCCATCAAATATACAGAGACAAATCCTGGTGGGCCACTGGAGAGTCAAAATATAAATTAAGTTTTTACCAGCCCTGTCAGTCCCATCTCCAGCCCCCCCACCCCCTGTCAGTCAGAAGCTTCTGTGTTTTTGCTTGAATTCATGGGTGGACATGAAAAATGCTGCCACTCATACAGGCAGGCCCTTATGCTTATAAGGAGAGATTCTTTATTCCACATAAAACAACTATATGCACGCCTGTACCCTTCTTTTCACCTTTTTAATTCTCACTTACAGGATTTGTAGAGAAAGAAATAAAGAAGGCAAACATCACAATCATTGACACTGGAGAAAACCCAGAAGTCCCTTTTCCAAGGGACATGATCGACCTGGAGGTGACTGCTCTCAATCTCTCTTTAAGATAAACATTGAGCTCTACCATCCACTGCTACCTGCTACTCACCGCTCTGTACGTCTCTCCACAGGCCACATTCGAGAAGCTCGAGAATGAGCTGAAGGAAATAAACACCAACCAAGAGGCCCTTAAGAAGAACTACTTGGAACTGACAGAGCTCAAACACATTCTGCGTCGCACGCAACAGTTCTTTGATGAGGTCAGCTTCAATGAAAGTTATTTAATGTTGTGTCCCCTGAAAGAGAAGTGAGACTTTTCTAGTTTTTTATGCCTACGGGTCAAAATTACAACGGAAACTCAGCATCTCAGCTTTGCATTGGCAGTGGTGTAATACTTGCTGATGTCTATGCTGATTTCACACACATGCACACACAAGGGAACATTTATTTGTGCTTGATGGGTTTTTGCACTC
This sequence comes from Paralichthys olivaceus, assembly GCF_024713975.1. NCBI lineage: Eukaryota > Metazoa > Chordata > Actinopteri > Pleuronectiformes > Paralichthyidae > Paralichthys > Paralichthys olivaceus. The sequence continues at coordinate 8,611,697 of NC_091097.1, forward strand.
ATGATTCTTTATTTGCTCACATGACATAATCTATTCACATAATTTAAAACCGCTGTATAGCATTTTATTAAGGCTCAGTTCTGCGTCCTCTGTTCATTTATCTTTTAAGTAAAATTCTTTCCTCCACCTTTGCCCTACTTCAATTCCACTTCACTGCCTTCACAAGCAAACCTGTGTTAACTTGCAATGCCAAATGATCTTTTACAAGTTGTTATGGGCTTAGATTGAGGTGAATCATTTATCTAAACATGTGCAGTGTCTGTTTAGCCATTAACCAGTGAAGCTCACTGTCTTTGCTGTAAACAAACCCTTGCTAATTATCTTCCTTCTTTCCAAATCTCATGACCTTTTACAGTATGTGATTAAAATGTCTTTTTAATATATCTTCTTTATTAGATATTTTATATTAGCACTGTTCATGTGTATGTGTGTCCGGGTAATGCTGTGGCATAAGTGAATATGTTTCCATTATAACTGATGATTTAACTGACTCTCATCCAGATGGAGGACCCCAGTTTACTGGAGGAGTCAGCAGCCCCCCTGGATCCCAATGAGGTTACCAGAGGGACTCCTCTCAGACTGGGGTGAGTCCGCTTATATGGAATTTTCTTATTTATAAGGATTAAGCTCTACTGTTTGAGATTTCCATTCTGTGCCATCTGTGTCTAAACTGTTACAACCAGCCAATCAACTCCCACACACCAGCTCATGCCAAAAAGCTTAGATATACAGCAAAGGTCACCTGAAGTGAAAATTTCAATACATTCACAGAATAAAGAAGAGCGTCCTTTAGCAGACAGATAAAAAACTCTCAACCTGTCTTTTAAAGTCAGGAAAACAAACAGAATTTATTTAAGTACACTCAAACGTCTAGTGTGTTTTATTTCATACCATGGAATGCACATGATGGAAAACGGTTTTCATTTTGTTTAAGAAAAGACTAAAGTTGTCAAGGCCCATCCCAGATTTTACGAAAGGACTAATGGCCAGGGCTTTATATATATATAATACATGTAAATTATTTTGAGACCAATTGGAATGGATATCAGCGGACATATTGCACATATTTTTATGTTTCCAGTAAAATCACATAAGATATGGATGAAATTTTCATGGAAATTGATTAACATTTACAGTAGCCATGTGACCGTGAATGTTTGTCACGCCCCTGTGCCAGAGTTGACAGTAACTAGTAACTCTCTGTTGTCGAAGACATGTTGCTGCCACCTTCGTCTCTGCCTGCGGATTAAACACCACTGAGTGCAGGATGAGCCATCAAACTGTTGAAATCGTAAAAGAGTAAAGATTGGGATTGTATATTTTTATAACAATAAAAACAGAGACACAGGATTAAAACTATGAACATTTACTTTTCATTTAATGGGGCCTTTAAGGTGCATTTTATTAATAGCAGCCAAAGGAACCAGTAATAAGTGACAGATTATGTTTGTTTTTTTAGATTTGTAGCTGGAGTCATTGGCAGAGAACGTATCCCCACGTTTGAGAGGATGCTCTGGAGAGTTTGCAGAGGTAACGTCTTTCTGAGGCAGGCAGACATTGAAGATCCTCTGGAGGACCCGACCACGGTCAGTTAAATCAATAAACAAAATGATTTGTAGTCTGTGAGATATTGTACATGCTTCACTGTTCTCCTTCCAAACTCCAATTTCATTTCCCCACAGGGTGACCAGGTCCACAAGTCTGTCTTCATCATCTTCTTCCAGGGAGACCAGCTGAAGAATAGAGTCAAGAAGATCTGTGAGGGGTAAGTGAATCAACAACCTTTTACACCTGTACAAAACAATTTTCTCAAGTGTTCTCAGCCAACAGATCCTCATCTGTAATTCTTCATCTGTCCTTAGCTTCAGAGCCACTTTGTACCCTTGCCCAGAAACACCACAGGAGAGGAAAGAGATGTTAGCAGGAGTGAATGCTCGCATTGATGACCTGCAAATGGTAAATGCACTGTCAGGGAAAACACCCACACACAGTTGACTCATGAGCTTGCACACTTAAACTTTTTAGTCCTCTTTTCTTTTTGCTTTTATCTGTTTCGTTCATCACAGAGAGTCACTACAGGAAGTTTCATAAGACAGGAAGTGATCTGTTCTTTGCAGTTTGCTCTCAGACGAACGTCTAAGCCGGACATCCTTATCATAAGTACATTTATTAGATTCATGCACAAATGATACCTAGATTGTATAATTTATGGGAATTTAAATTGGCTCAAGTCTCTCATATGCTCCTAAACTCAGTTAACCAGTTGTGTCAGGTTTGTTCACGGAGGATATACTCAAATATTGTGAGATCACTGACCGTTTCAGTAACAGCTTGTATGACTCAGATACATGATGCCTAGCATGCCTCCTGTCTGTATGTATGTATCTTGGCACCTGTGGATGCAGTGTTATGCTTGTCGCTACGTGGGCATGAGAACTGAATGACAGAATGGCATAGAAGATGAAGAAAGTTGAGCTATTTGGCCAGCAATCAGCAATGTGCGTGGGCTATTAAGTCTCTTGACAGCAGGCAAAACCGTGCCTGTAGGCAGACAGCAGAGTTCAAATATACTTCCGTTTACCGATAATGGGCATCGGTTTTAAATCTGAGTCATAGAGCCGCATACCTGGTAACATCCTGTTTTTCATATTCGAAAAATCTAATGGATTAGATGGCCTGTTAATGTTGACTAATCATGCCGGTAAATGAAAACTCTTTCTATGAATATCGAGGAATGCGTGATTCATTGCTGCTATTTTTAGTTTTCTCGTTATGATTGCCTTTTTTGGTTGTCGTGGACATTACCATCCGCACAGCTGTGACTATATTTAAAAAGATTTATAGATGACAAATGTTTAATGATTTGATTTGTAAAAATCTAGCTGATATGTAAGAATAGTGTCCCGGCCCGGATAGGCAGCACAAACTATGAGCTTTCAGACATGTGCTCAGCTCTGGAAGTTCCGGAGTCCATGTATAAAAACAGCTTAAAGACAAATCCACATAAGTCATGCAGCAATATAAGCAGCAATATCAGATAATGCAATCTTAAAATACAGACATTTAAAGTATGTTTTCTGTCATTGACCCACATGACTCTTGTCCCCAAAGGTGCTGAACCAGACAGAGGATCACAGGCAGAGGGTCTTGCAGGCTGCAGCCAAGACAGTCAGAGTGTGGTTCATCAAGGTGAGGAAGATGAAGGCCATCTACCACACCCTCAACCTCTGCAACATCGATGTCACTCAGAAGTGTCTGATCGCTGAGGTGTGGTGTCCCGTCTCTGACCTGGACTCCATCCAGTTTGCCCTGCGCAGGGGGACGGTGAGTAACTGAGCAGTAGTTTATAGAGACTGTCTTCCTTTTACTAGGTCTAGCTCGTAGCCTGCTTTTTTTCTTAGATGATGATAATAATAAAATCATAATAATTTTTTCAGACAAATTCAAGCTTTGCTGTGGCTTACTTAAATAAAACAGAACCAGATTGAAGACTTGTTTTTCTAGCACGTGCTTGATCAGACTGAGAAGTGGAGAGGCCAAGGCAGTAAATTTGCTTCCACAAACCATTGCTAAATTATTTTTTGGACTGTGGCAGAGGCCACTGCCATTAGGAAATACTGTTGCCATGAAGGGGTTCACTAGTTCCAAGGAATAATGGTCTGTAACACCCTAAATCGTATGAAGTGAGAAATATCTTATTTCTGTGCAGTTAGTTGTAAGTATTCTCAAAGCATCATTCCATTTTTTGGCAAGACATGATTTTCTCCATCATGTGCTGTTTGCATAGCTTCCTCTCTCGCTGTCTGTTGCATGAGATTAAAAAGGAATAGAAGATCTGTGGGAATAAGATGCTTGTCTGACATCATTATGCCTTTTGTGACATTGTTTTCTGCACTGCAGGAAAAAAGCGGCTCCACTGTGCCTTCCATTCTCAACAGGATGCAGACTAAGCAGACCCCACCCACCTTTAACAAGACAAATAAGTTCACCTCTGGCTTTCAAAACATCGTCGATGCCTATGGAATTGGCAGCTACCGAGAGATTAACCCTGGTAAGCATTTGCTACACTGTCGCTCTGGTCATATTTAGATCCTCAGTGTTATCCTTCATCATCTGAGGCAGGTTTTTGTTCATGAAAAAGTCTGTTTACTCAGCTGCCTGCAGTATTAAACTCCAGTCACTGACAGGCTTTATGGCCTCAGCTGCCGCCTCCTCCATTATCACCTTGTTGTGATGTCTTTCATAATGCGTGTCACTCATTTGTTGTTTCACTTCCCACACCACCTCCCTCTCATGTGATGCCTGCCTCCCTGCCGTCTCGTCTCCAGCGCCATACACCATCATCACCTTCCCTTTCCTTTTTGCGGTCATGTTTGGTGACTTTGGCCATGGGGTGCTCATGACCTGTGCCGCCCTGTACCTTGTGTTGAGAGAGAGCAGGCTAATGGCCCAAAAGAACGATAATGAGGTATGGAACCCTTCATTCCCAACTCCCCAGTCCTACACCATCCTTACAGGTGAAAGACTAGCCCCTGGGCTGTAAAAGACTTTGGATTTATGCTCATGATTGCAGAGATAGAGCTTCAGTACTTATGTACTGTAAATGTTCATTCATTTTTCTTCTGCTTTGGGGCAGATGTTCAGCATGGTGTTTGCTGGGCGCTACATAATCCTGCTGATGGGAATGTTCTCTGTCTACACGGGCATCATTTACAACGACTGCTTTTCCAAGTCCCTCAACGTGTTTGGCTCTGGCTGGAGCGTCAGGCCAATGTTTGACCCTCGAGCAGGAGGCAACTGGACGTAAGTGTCACTGACGATGACTGACGGGTGCTATTACCCAGTGACTGTTGTAGCTGTGCAGCCATTCAAGTCAGATATCTGACTTGTGTTTTCATCTGTTTAGGCTTGATACACTTGAAGGCAATAAAGTTTTGCAGCTGGACCCAATGATAGAGGGAGTGTTCAAAGGGCCATACCCCATTGGCATCGATCCGGTGATTATTTTAATATGTTTTCCAATAATTCTGCTTAGTACAGACAAGCCATGTAAAATCACGTCCATCTAACAATTGTTGGTATTGCTAATTGTGACATTTTATGTAACTTGATCATCTCAGATATGGAATATTGCGGCCAACAAGCTGACATTCCTGAATTCCTTCAAGATGAAGATGTCTGTGATCCTAGGAGTCTTTCACATGCTGTTTGGAGTCTCTCTCAGTCTCTTCAACCACCTGTGAGTTTTTCCATCAAAGTGTATCCTTGTCTTTTGTTCCTGTTTGAAGTAGTTCATAATTGCTATGGCTGTTTGTATTTTTCTGCAGTTATTTCCAGAAGCCCCTGAACATCTACTTGGGATTCATCCCGGAGATCGTCTTCATGGCCAGTTTGTTTGGCTACCTCGTGATACTGATCTTCTATAAGTGGGTCGCATATGACGCACTCACCTCCAGGGATGCTCCCAGTCTCCTCATTGCCTTTATCAACATGTTTCTCTTCAACAACAACGACCCCAGTAACAAACCTCTCTACCGTGGACAGGTTGGGTACACATGTTGGTTGCGTCCATCCATTCTTTTGTCCTCAAATGAACCTCAGATAGATCACTCTCCTTGTTTTTTCTTTTCTGTGTAGGCGGTTGTACAATCACTCTTAGTGGTTATCGCCTTGGCATGTGTTCCCTGCATGTTAATAGTGAAAACTTTGATTCTGCGGAGGCAGTACTTGTGGCGGAAAAATTTGGTAAGATGAAACCTGCAACCACTTTCACTCTGAAAAATATTTAATACATAGTAAATAAAAATATTAAATATTACTTTACCCATCTTGTATGACAGGGTACACAGAACTTTGGAGGGATCAGGGTGGGAAATGGACCCACTGAGGACCAGGCTGAAATCATCCAGCATGACCAGCTCTCGCAACACTCTGAGGAAGAACCTGAGGTATAAATAAATAAATAATTAAAGACTTGTCCACGTCAGTAATGGCGTCTCCTTGGCAATTGCATTTTCCTTTTCTTGGCCACTAAGCAGGAGTAACGGCAGGCCGACAGTTACTGAGGTTATAAGATCTACTCAGGTCTTTGAATAATTCAGTCACTCGGACATGGTCGGAAACAGAAATCGATACCTTATGTCTCCACTTCCACTGTGTCAAATCAATCAAAAACATCAATTATGGATTAAAGTCTAGTTTGACCAGAGAAGGTTTAACGAGTGTCAGTTTTTTAAATATAGTTCACTCCTTAGTCATTTTTAAATGCTGTTTAGAGATTTTAAGAAATGTAATTTACTCTGGTGTTTACTTGGTTTCATAGTTAGGTTTCTTCATTCCATTCAAATTTGTTGACACTTTTGTAAGAATACACTTTTTAGGGAGTGTCTCAACACTGCCATAATACAGTCAATGACTTTTATATGAACCTCTTTAAAATTGATTTAATGATACAGTTTCGTAATTACCTTCGCCAAGGAGGGTGTATTTTTGTCTGGGTTTATTTGTTTGCAGGATCAGGCAAAAAACTTGACAGATTTCAATGAAATTCTGTGGAGGGGTGGATCATCACCTAATGAAGAACCTGTAACGTTCTGGATCAGATCTGGATAAATAAACTTTTCTTTAACATTGTGAGAAAGGTTGTTAGCCATAATGGAGGTATGCACTCATTGAGTGCCCTTCTATTTTTTAACTCCAAATGCACTGACGTGTGAGAAGACGTGTCATTCTTTAATGTTTGGTTCCTCTTGTTTCTATTGGAGTGTGTAACTGATTTCTCTCATCACTGTTCTATTTACCCATGTCTGTCTGTCCATTTATGTGTGTCTGTGTGCTGCCAATAACCAAGAGTTGCCTTTTGTCACCTGCTTTCAAGGCCCATGAAGAGGAAGAGGTAGGACAGGAGCTCGTGCTACACCCCCACCCTGCAACCTATCCCCTTGTCTTGTTAAAGTGCATGCGGAGCCAATTCTGTCCCTTTCTGTCCCTCGCTTCGTATTTTATCATCCACTGACTGCTGCTCTTAGCTGTATCTTCTGTCTGTATTAGTTGGTGTGTGGTAGCGGCTGATTCTTTGGGTTCACAGGGTCTTGAGTCGACGGTGCATCTACTAATTTATTGGATTTGGCTTCAATTACCTGAATGATCATGTAAATACAATGAAGCAGCTCCTTCTATATGGACCCTGGGACATAGAGATGTTGTTTTCCAGAGATTCATGCTTACATACATTATGTTTTGATTTTATGTCTTGTTATGTCCCATAGTTCAACTTTGCGGATGTTGCCGTGCATCAGGCAATCCATACCATAGAGTACTGCCTGGGCTGCATCTCAAACACTGCTTCCTATCTGAGGCTCTGGGCCCTCAGTCTGGCTCATGCACGTAAGAACACATCCTTTGTCCTTTCTTAATAAAGAGGTTATACACAGACATGAAATGCATGCACCTTTAAGTGTATCTGAGCAGTGACATCTGTGTGTTTTCACTGTCTCATGTGCAGAGTTGTCGGAGGTGCTGTGGACCATGGTGATGCACATCGGCCTTTCTTCCAGCAGCGTTGTAGGTTTCTTCCTTCTGGCCATAGTCTTTTACTTCTTTGCTGTTCTCACAGTTGCCATCCTCCTCATTATGGAGGGTCTGTCAGCCTTCCTACATGCACTACGACTGCACTGGTAAGCTGAGTTTTGCCATTTTTTATATATGTATATTATTGTTTTTACTTATATAAACTTTCATCACATGATCTGCATGACTGTAAGCACTGCAAACTGCAGAGCTGTAGCGCCATCTGCAGGCAAGAGTTTTTTTAACTTTACTGGTTTTCAGTGGACCATCCCATGTTGCACAGAAAAAGATATAATAGAAATGAGAGTTAATCTGTTCTATTTATGATTTCAATCTTCTGTCTTTCAACTTACAGATCTTTAATCAAAAAATAGATTATGTAGTTCTAATATCCAGTAGAGCTGGACCAATTTGGACTTTTAGGGACCAATGTCAATAATCATTTATATATGTCTGCCAGTCAACTTGGCTATGTCCTATTTAGAATTCAAACAATCCCATTGCCCATCACTCAAACTCTTTCCTGGCTGGGGACCTGGAACATTTTTGGCTCATGTCAGTGTTGTGTTTTCCATTTATTTTGTGTTTGCATTGTGCAGAGCAGTCTCCTTAGTGTAGCACAGACCAGTCTTTGTTGTTCCCTCATTACTGTCTTTGTCTGGCTTTGGTGAATGTCATCCACGGCTCATAATCCACTGGCACATTTACAAAGCATGCCTGTGCTGCAGCCACTCCTCTATAATTGTCCCTTATACAAGAATGCTGGTTGAATCAGCTTTCATCAAATGGGCTTCAAGGACAATTGGATATAATTTTGAGCAGAGGGAAGCTTAAATAATAACTCGTCATAGTTGTTTTCTATTTACATGGCTCTTGAAATCATTTGATAATTGAATGTATGATTTGTGCATGATTTTTAGAATCTGTTTGCCAAAGTAAAGGTGAACAAAATTTAAGTTTTAATTAGTCAAAGGACAAATGTCTGCACTTTTAAGTGCTCATCTCTTTTAAGCTGCCTTCAGACAGCATTGAAGTCCAGAAATTTCCTGAAAATTTCCAGAAGGGCTGTATTTGTCAACACAAACCTCAGAGTCAGTTAAACCCGCACATTTCGTCAAACTTTTCTTGCCACCCACTAGTAAAATGCCAAAAAAATATCTTAGTGAGCCCATGTGAGAATAAGGCATGAAAATGACAGGAAAATTCACAGCTAGCGAGTTGTCATGGTGATGATGTTTCTAGAACACAATGGCTGCAAAAATGAAAGAAGAGGAACGAAATTTGAGATAAACTCCAATGCAGCTGTTCTGGAAACAAAAATACTGCTTTCCACAGCGGAATGTTTGCATCATGTCTAGCCTCCTGTCCCACCGTTCAACTGAATGCTCTGGACATTGTGAAAATGTGAAAAATGTCTGGACCCAATTTTACAGACATTTTTCAGAGTTCATGTCCGAAAACGTGAAAAGATTTTAGCGCTAGCTGAGAAATCATGGAGACCATAACCATCAAATGTACTATTTTGCAGTGTATGCATCATTTAGCTAGAACAGAAGTTAGAACAGTAGTGAGCTAGTGTTTATAATTTTAAAAGAAAGTATATCTATGGGACTAAAAACAAACTGATAAGACTTGAAAATAATTAACTTAATTCAACAAATTACTTATTTTTCATTTTGAACACGGGCACCATCTGAGCTTTTTTAGAAGAAAACGCACAGGAAGTTATGTACAGCACTGACAGGCTATGGAATGACAGGTATCTGTGGCTGCTCAGTTAAAAGGTCAATCAGCCATCACTTAGCATTGGCCTTTTTTAAAAATAGAGCCCGATCACTTTCCAGAGTGGAAGAGGCTTAGGTATCTGGCCCCACGACCGATCCAGGAACAGAGCTGTAGACAGGAAGGGGAGCAGACTGTGGAATGAGGAGCAAGGGTCACAGGCTACAATCCCTTCACTCAGCATTTCCTTACCTGAAAGTCATCACTGATGTGTACCTGACCGTGTTATTGTGTGAAAGGCTTCCTGGTCATTGTTTTTTAATCAGATCTTTATTTTCTCTGCAGGGTGGAGTTCCAGAACAAGTTTTACTCAGGCCAGGGCTTCAAATTCCTCCCCTTCACCTTCGAAAGCATCTTGGACGGGAGGTTTGAAGACTGAGATCTGACGCCTCTTCTTCTTCTACTTCAATTACTATCTCTCATCTGAGAATCTGTGTGGTGTTAAACAGTGATTTTTGAGTGAAGCATTTTTCACAACTTTTCTGAGTGAGCCAAGATTATCTGTCAGACTGTCGCTTGTTTTGAACCTCTTGTCATTTTCAGAATCAGTAGCTAAGTCTTGAACACCTACCTATTCATTCCAGAGAAAAAAAAAAATAGCACTAGCTGTATCTGTCATGTGTCTCGTTTCAATTAAGTCATTTTGTTTTACCTGTGTTTTATTTAGTTTACTATTATTTATGCAAAATTCTTTATAAAACCTACATTTTTCCTATGTGGGAGTGTTGCAATACTGATTATTACAAGCAATGCTATGTGCAAATTTCTTGACTGATGATGCTGATAAAAGCTAGACAAGTCTTTTCCACATTGGTGTATGCTGATTGTCTCTTTCTCTTGGTATACAAGTACACCTATCAAATTGCATACTGACCTCGCACATCAAGCTATAAAGGTCTAAAGGGAAAACAATGAAACATCTGGATGCCGGTTGATTCTTTCATATCTGCATCTCTTGCGTTGTGCTCTGACGTTATCGAAGCCCTTTGTGCTGAGTAATCTGAATAAAGTGGAATCTGTTGGTGGTTGTTCTCAAACATCCGAACACACTGAAATTACTGTCAAGTAATTTTTGTTCCTTCTCAATTTTACTAAAATGTCAAAGTTTGAAATGTTTTCCTCAAATTTAAAAGGGAGTAAGAGCGACACACAGCAGTCAAGACCAAGTAGAATTCATTCAGCAGAAATGAATGAGCACCGGCATTCATTGTGCATCTCTTTGTCAATAAAGTAGAAAGAGCTGGTTTAAGTTTTGGTGTTGGTTTGATTATTTTTTTCCCTCATGTACTAAAGCAAAATTATAGTCCAGTAATAGTACAAAAATACACAAGTAAAATTCCTCTTATCTTTCTGAAATGTAAATACAGACGTTTTATCAGCAAAATGTACTTGCATCATCAAAAGTAGAAATACTTATTACATATACAATAGCAGCTTAATTGCTGTTTATGAATGTTTCATATGTATTTGGGCTTTGAAAACTATTTTCTTAAAACGTGCAACAACAAAAAACACAGCAGGAACTATAATTTCCTTTCTTTTGAATTGAAACCGATTTATTACAGAAGCTGCATTAGAATAAAAGCAGATTGAATGCTTAATTAACAACAGAGGTAACTTAAGCAGTTTTTGATACGTACAGCATGTAGAGTCTTTCTCTAAAATAATGTGTAACTTTAGGAGATGAAGTAAAAGCTATTGTCGAATTAACAAGAACCTTGTACACTTTAGAGGCAGCAGTGAAAACAATTATTGTGAGCTAAAATTCACAAGCACTAAAATAGTTTATATATATTACATATAAATTCACATTAAATAAACACATCACTAACATGATCCAATATAATGAGTGGTGAGGACCATGTGTCTCACAGTGTTATTGCTCCTCTTGGTGGCGCTGTTGAATAGGCTGAACTTTATATGTGACAGCTCCATGAGAAATGACAGAAATGAGAGTTCCCCCTCTTGTATGTCACCAGTTGTAATAAAAGCACTTACAGTGTTTCAGTCCTCGACAGATGGAGTATTTTGATTACCTGCTCTACTGCTGGCATTTGTGCCTGAAATTGGATATTGGAGATTTATTTGGCGACCCATGAGGAAATAACCCATAAGAACACCGACTACACTGGAAATAGATGGACAGCTATGTATTATCTACATAATGGTCCTTTTCTTTAGCGTGGCTGTAATTGCCTGGGTTCCCTCAGTCTTACAGTCGCCAGGACGTTGAGTTACAATGCCCCAACAGAAGTGTCAATTTGTCTCTCCACCTATTTTAAAAGGGTTTGGTTGACTTTTCTCAGGGCTTGTTAAAGGCAGCAGGAAACAATCAGCTTCACACAATATTACTTTTTTATGATTCAGCAGTGATGGAAGAATTACTCAAGGGAATAGCACAGTGTAAACACAGTTTATTCTAAGGGTTATTCTTTCAAACGTGTTGGCCTGGAAAGAACCAAAACTAAAAGTATTCAATATGCAGGATGTTGTGTTTCATAATAATCTAAATTATATTATTCGATTATTATGTATCTAATTAATGAAGCTGGTAAAGGTGGGGCTAATTCAATTTTAATTACTTTTACACAAAATTAATTTTAATAGCTTGTGAAATCTCTCCCCAGGGATTTCAAAAGTCTAATAAAGTCCTTATTGTTCTTTTACTGGTCAGCTGAAGGAATGGCTTATTGATAATCAGAGTGTGCACATTAGACTACTGACTGCCTGGAGACTTTTGCTGCTTGACTGCAGTTTGTCTTTGTTGGTTTTAACTTGCTTTGCTTTGTCTTATATGCTGTGTTGTTCCTTATTGTTATGCATCGTATCTGAATCTGTATATATTGCTTGCATGTGTTGACTATAAGTCTCATATACAGTCATCCTGATGTTGATTAATGAGCATTGTCCCTGTCAAATAAACCAATTAAATGAAATTGAATTATAGACCACAATTTGTTTGGTGATTATGTTTTGTAGAACAACCTGAAATTGCAAGGGAACTAGTAAAGGTTTTTCGATAGTAGTGGAGTAGTAGTAGATTTCTCAAACTATACTTGAGTGGAAGGAGGGGTAACAGGAAGTCCACCAAACCAGGAAAAGGGGTGGAGACTATAAAAGGGGGTGGGACCCTCACCTGGCCTTTCTTCCTGCACGGAGACACACATGAGGTCAGCTTTGGTTTGGTGTTTTATTCGGTGTTGTGTTTAAAATCATGACTTAAAGTGAAACTGTAGAACAAAAGATATGTTAAATTTAAATGTGTTAATGGTCCAGTGTGTAAGATTTAGGTGAAAGGGAACTATTTGCAGACATTTAATGTAGAATAATCCCCATGATGTTTTCACTAGTTCGTTTCATCTAAATTGTATGAATTGTAGTTTTCTTTATGCCAGAAAAGGTCCTTTATATTTAAATGCTTTATATTTACATCGAGAAGGTCCTCTCTATGGAGGCCGCCATGTTTTTTTACATTAGTCCAGACTGGACAAACAAAGCACCTTTTGAGTTTTGTGACAATTAAAGGCCACGACAGTTTCTTTTTCATGTTTGGAAGGATAGGATGAGGGGTGTTCAGCTGCAACATGCAATTTCAACACTGATATCACTAAATTCTACACACTGTAACTTTAAGTGTGCACATGTTTGGTGAGGGATTAATGCTTGAAGTAGTTGTTTAGGCCTGTCAGCCTTAACAAGGTGCTTAAACATAATGGAAATGCTTTTAAACAGATTTTTTCGAATATGTGTGGATTTAAATGCTGGGATGGACATGGATGTATAAATGGTGTTGATTATTTTACCTATGATGACCTATATTTTTTTTCTATGAACAAATGTGATAATCCTGTGAGGCCTGATCGTATTCATTACAATGATGCCTTGTCCTCTGGTAATTTTAATACTTGCCATAAATGCATTTAAGCAGTTTCACCTGCAAATTAAACCTGTCAATCCCTTTTTAATTTATGGCTGTTTTATCAATATACTTTTCAAACAAAGACACAATAGGAAGAACCGAACACAGTTTTTTTCCCCCCCGTCCATTTTATTAGAGTCTTATGTGCCATTTGCTAATCTGGGGCGGGGGGGGTATGCTTGTTTTCCTGTAGTGTTAAAGGTTACTGAGTGGTTCAGTTGCAGTTCTCCATGTCTGTTAAAGTGTGGTTGCCTAAGCTTTGAATTGTTTCACATTATGTACTGGTGGTTTATTCATAATTTGCAGACATATTTTGATACTGTTTTACCTGGCCATACTGCTTATTTTAGGTTTGTTCATTTAATAAATTGGGTTTTTGTGTTATTTGTAGAATTTGTCTTCATCCCTATTTTGCTGTGACCTGCATTTAACCCCCAATTAAATGAAATAATTTTGGCACAGCAATGTGTGGTTCTGGTTTATTCCTTTATCACCTGGACTCACTCTTAAGTAGAGTAAATGTTTGATTGTCGCAGGATTATGACAATCAACAATGTTTGCTGGTGGAAAATCCCACAGTGAATTTTAAATGTTTAATTTACACGTTGTAAAGAATGATTGTACATATTGCTTGATTGGTTGTACACTATTTTTCATGATGCATTATGGGAAACAATGAGTGCATTATGTAGGATATGAAAAAAGCTCACTAAACATTTGGACATACAAACTACAGAACTACAAAATGGCAAACTCACCATATAGTGATTAGTGAATGATTTTGGACACAGCCAAAATTTAAAGTTTTCTCCTGGTAACACCATGGGGGGAGGCTGACTGTAAAACCCTTCAGCTGCTCACCATGAGGAGCATCATGTTCACTGTATATTTTTTAAAAGGGGGGTCTGCTATTAGCCACAACAGCCCTGAGTAATAATACAGCTATTTATTTATCATTTTTTTCTTTTCTTAAGAAGCTCATTTAATTTGATATTTCCCAGTGTGTCAAGTATGAACCTGGGTGAGGGTAAGCTTGTGTGAAAGCTCCAGAAATCCTGTTGTTTACACATGTAGGGACTTATTACGCTGCAGTTCAAAGCACCAAACCCCAATGAGATCGAGTTTATTATTTTGCTCCTTTATCTAACGCAAATATTAAATGCACTTTAGTTTGGCACAAAATGGCCCAGAGGAATGTTGTGTTTCTTGTAAGGTTACACTTTTTCTTTGGGATAACAGAGATGCTTTTGCAGCTGTCCCAGGGCGGCAGGCGTTGCTGTCTTCTTGTTTCAGGCTCAGAAAACAGGGTTGTATAAACTGAAACTGCTGCTCCGGTGGCAACTTCAAATCTTTCTTCATGTACTTGGTTTGTCGAAGACAATTTCTCACTTGGTTTGGAATGGTTTCTAGAATTTTGAGTCATTATCGCTCACAATGTCATGTTCTTGCTAATTTTTCTGAAAATGTGTTTGCTTATTTGATTCTATAAAACCATGATGAATGAGAGCTGAGACTTGTGATTGGTTGAGCATGTGTATAGGTGGGACCTCAGTGTCATGGCTTCACTTCAGAGTAACAGACTCTGACTTCAAATGATGTCTGAAGAACAAGATGGCATCACAATATCTGAGATATTTTGGCTTTATTTTTGCACAGTGGGAGCAAATGATGATGCATCGTCTATCTTTATATGCAGTCTGTCTATGCACTAAACATGGAGTTCAGTTCTGGAAGATACCAATCAAAGTAGCCTATTGAACAAATTTGAATTTTGACCCCAATGATGGGGCTTCAGGGGAATCTGGCCAATGGTATTTTCAGATATGAAATAAAACTTCCCAACTTGTTTTTTGTTGTTTTTTTTAGGGGTAAAAAAAAGGGAGTGAGTCAGTGTACTTGCTGGTCTTGATCCCTCTCGACATCCACCTGCAAGGCAGCACAAATAAACCCTGTCAGAAGACTGCCACAAGCTGTCACATCAGGAGTTATCGTGGCTGACAGATGGAGAAGGTAAAATTGTTCATGCAGTCATGAGTGACAAGCCAATACATTCTTCTAATAGAAAGTTCAGGTGAAACTAGGATAGCGGAAGGCTTTCTTTACTCAAAAGGCTTGTACCTTTCCACACCATCAGGATTTTATTACCAGGTCTGCTGATAACATTGTTCCTCAAACAGTTTTCCCTCAACCTGTCTGACCCCTACCTATTGTTTCCAGGCTCTTTTTTCAGACACCGATTTGGCCGATTACATCAGGAAGCTTCAGACAATATGAAAATATGGCAGCAATGACTCTCACACGCACCCACATGCACACATCTTCATAACTCTGGATGAACGTTACATAACACAAACGGCCAGGGAAAGGAGGAACAGAAGGAGAGAGAAAAAAACAAGTGACAATCACTTAAAACGATGTGACAGTTGACTTTTTTATTAATTAATTCTTCCTGGCTCCAGGAAACTTTCCTAGAGGCAGAATGTTCCACACAAAAGTCTCCAAGTTCCAGAGAAATACATTTCCTTCTGTCATCAGTCAAGATTAAGTCACACATGCAGAACTGCTGAAAGATTAACAAATGGCAGCTCTCTCTGTCAACACTTTAGAGACAGGAGGTGCCAGACAAATAATCTTTTCTAAATACAACCTCTCCAGTAAAACAAGTGCTTGAATTCACTGAAATATCTCATGTGTTTGATGATTTGCTATAAAAATTTGAGAAACAAATTTGTGGTCCCCTGAGGATGAATCCTGCAGACTTTGGTGTTTTCCTGACTTTTCCTCCAGGACCACTGTGAGGCTGTCTTGACAATTATGAGTTGGACTGCTACTATGATTTGGAGCAGACACTCTGACTTTTCTTGAGCACCAAATAAAAGTTTTATTCATAAGGAAAAAACGTGTTCAGTGTGTGAACTGTCCACAGCTGAGTAGGTACTATGATGCACCAGCGTGATATGCTAGTTTGCTGTTCTCTCATTTAATATAACGTCGTTACATAAAACCTTGTCTCAGCACCCTCAGCTTTGACTCATCATCCTCGGTTGTATTTGTTCACAGCTGATTATCAAATATTTGAATGCTAACAAGCTAAACAAGGCTAAAGGTAGCTATGGACTCTTTCCCTTGTTGTTGTAGTGAATCCTAAACTTTTTGTCAAAATAGGGGAATTGTCTGCCACAGTTACCTTCATCCCTATTTTGCTGTGACCTGCATTTAACCCCCTATTGCTTTAATTTATTGTAAATAAAATAATTTTGGCACAGCAATGTGTGGTTCCGGTTTATTCCTTTATCACCTGGGCTCACTCTTAAGTACAGAGTAAATGTTTGTTATTGTCGCAGGATTATAACAATCAACAATGTTTGCTGGTGGAAAATCCCACAGTGAATTTTAAATGTTTAATTTACACTTAGTATTTTAACTAAAAACATGTTGAATTATTATCGTTATCTTTATTTCCCATCTCTCCTAAGCAAACTGATTGGGTTTTAAGAAAAGTGCATCATGCTGCAGTAAATCAGAATGTGTCAACATGTTGATGTTGAAAGAGGAGTTGTAGAGATTATGACATTTCATAAACATATTACATCAATGTGGAGAAAAAGAGGGAGGTAATAATGAAGGAAAAAATAAATTAGACTTATCTTATCCCTGCAATTGAGCGTGCGTGCGTGCGTGCGTGCGTGCGTGCGTGTGTGTGTGTAACCCTCTAATCCAGTACCATAGTAAACAAGGAGAGGGCTGTGGGTTGAAAATCCAGCGCTCGAAAAGATCCAGACCACCACAATCTGTTCCCTGCCGGTCCGAAAACCTGGACCTCCTCCCGAGCTTGAAGCGAGTCAGCGGACAGAGTTCACTGTGGGTACTCTGGCAAGTGTGTGTGTGGGTGTGTGTATAAACTACAGTGTAAGTACATGTGAGTGGGTATTCGTGTGCACCGCGTCCTGCAAATCCAAACAACAGAGCTGGCAGTGTTTTTGTTTCTTTCCATGAGCTTACCCACAGTGAAATTGAAACTTTTAAGGATTAACTTAGCCGTGTCCCTTGTTTTGGTTGGATTTTTTACATAGCTTTTGAGTTGAAAAGTTCTCCCTGGGCTCAGTGTGCCTATTGTGTGGCTCTTTGAGCTCCAGTTGTGCCCCCACGTCGAGGGAGGATATGGTCGCCACAGACAGAGGAAAACAGGCAGCAGCATTAGGTCGTGCTATCCTTTGTTGAGAATGCTTATGTTGTTCTTCAACTGTTTCCAGGCACAGAATAAATAGCTCGGCTTGACCAAAGGCATTTTCCTTTCTCGCTGAATGCACCACCATGAGAAACATATTACCTGTGGTTACGAGTGTTCTGCCTCTTCTGGAAATTCTCCCTTGCTTTTTGTTTGCAAGGATTTCTGGGAAAAAAATGTTTTTCCATTGCTCTCCCTGTCAACTTAGTAAGCATGAGTGTAGAAGATTTCAGCCAGACAATGGTAACAGTGAGGATATTTGTGCATTTTCCTCCTTGTAATATTCACTTGAAAGAAAATATGTACTAGTCTAATGGACCAAGGTTTTTAACACTACTGCAATTCCTCTATGTGCCATGTGCTCAATTCCCTCATTCACATCCCACATAACATATTTCAAACAAACTAATCCTAATGTGATTTAAACTCATGTAAACCTGAAATACACTCAGCCAGCAACATGTTTCTTACATTTACTAATATGTAGAGCAACATGCAGGACACAATAAAAACCTGCACCACATATCTCTCACCCTCAACATTCACCATCTTGGTAGCGTAGAGCAAGTTATAATAATAATAACTGAATTTTATAGCACTTATCTAAACAAAGTTACAAAGTGCTTCACAGGAAAAATAATCAAATCCATGACTAGAAGAGTTTAACCATCACATTTGAGCTCTTTAAAACTGGTGGTCGTAATAATAATAAAAAAAATTCAGTTGTACCTTGTTGTAATCAAGTATTTCAGCCTATTAATCACAAAAACATTGAGAGAGGCCAAAAGTAAATCTGACTGGCTACTGGCTTGTATGGCAGTGCTATGAAAGCCATGTGGCCCCCTCGATAGATAAGACATCATTATTATTTGTTTTTAAACTAAATTGAACTAAATACCTACTGTCATAGGAAGCAGAGTCAGAATCTGTCATATTAAACCCATAGACTGTATATAAAGAGATTAAACCCAACAGATCCCACAATGAGCAAGCTCTTTGACGACTGTGGAGAGAGAAAAACTTCCTCTTTAGCTGGGAGAAACCTCTGGCAGAACCAGACTCAGTGTGGGTAATCTGCCTCGACCGGTTGGGGTGAGTGGAGAAAAATGGGGAAAGAGGAGGTGGGTGGCAATTAGGGAGTACAATAGAGAGAGAGATGGGGTGGTGGGGTCAGGGGAAGGGAGAGGGACTTCAAGAACATCATACGTGAACTCTGTAAGTGTCATTATTGTGGTGCAAGTAATTAAAGGTCGCATGTTAGAAATGCTTTCCTATAAAAATAAGTTTTGAGCAGTGATTTAAAGATCGGTATTGAGTTTGCAAGCCTAATCTCATCCGGCAGCATTCTCTGCAGCCTGCTCTTTCAGTGCAGTGATTTCTGCAGCCGGAGCAGTGATTTCTGCTGCCTCCTTCCTCACAGCTGTGTTTTGTTCAGTCAGAGCTGCATTATTATCATCCACCTTCCTTCTCAGAATACTGTACACTGCAGCTCTCTCTTC
Organism: Paralichthys olivaceus; assembly: GCF_024713975.1. NCBI lineage: Eukaryota > Metazoa > Chordata > Actinopteri > Pleuronectiformes > Paralichthyidae > Paralichthys > Paralichthys olivaceus. The sequence continues at coordinate 8,630,694 of NC_091097.1, forward strand.
AAACTTTGCAGCCTTCTTTTGCAGAGCAGTGTTTTCTGCAGCCAGAGCAGCATTTTCTGCAGCTTGCTCTTTCAGTGCAGTGTTTTCTGCAGCCAGAGCAGTGTTTTCTGCAGTCAGAGCAGTGTTTTCTGCAGTCAGCTCACTCAGCGACTGAAAGTCAAGAATAAACATGTAGCAGGTAAAAACACAGTCCCATCCTCAGTTCAGATATATTCAGACAGATTATTAATACATTTTAGTCATTTACACATGACTGCTTTTAAAGTCTGTAAAACTACTGTAAAGTAAGATGAAGAAATAAAAGATAATTGTGTCTTCATGAGGTATGAAAGTAAAGTTTAACCTGAAGTCTCTCCAGCTGAAAACAAAACTTTGTCTGTAGAGCAATTCTTCTTCGTGTTGGATAAACACAGGTGATCCAATGTAACAAAGTTGTTTTAAAGTATTTTGGCCGTGAAGCACTGGTCTACTGACAGTTGTCTGTGACGTTTTAAGGACGTTGTCAAAGAGAAGATTCTCACGCAGCTGTCATCTTCTAATGGTCGTAGAGTCTGATTCTGCTGAGAAATGTTTCTCCTTTATATATAAGTTAATTGGCTCTAACCTGTTCTGGCTTTGATCTGAACTGGACTGAAACAAGTGTTACGTGAGGGTTGGATGTGTGGTGGTTGGATCACTCTTTATTAGGAACAGCAGGATGACGACGGATAACTTTCTCAAGCAGCACTTTACTCGATTCCACACTTCTTAACATTTTTCACTTCCTGCTTCGCACTACTCACGTGACTGAACTAACCAATCAGAAGCTAGGTCTTCAATTAAGGTGAACTTGAGGGAATCAGAAAGGCAGATTCAACAGACTTAATCTTAAATGTCTAAAAGATGCACTTTTAAATATTTAAACATGTAAATAATAAATGTGTAACATAAATATGTAAATAGTTAACTAATGTAAATTAAACTTCTGAGCCTTACAGCTGTCAAATATAAATTAACTTCACTTCTTAACCTTACATTATTATAACATAAATTGTTGCTGCTATCGTTAATAACATATTTGCATCTACTATTCTCTTTCTCTCTCTCGTCTTTTCCATCCAGCCCCCCCCCCCCCCCCCCCCCCCCCATTTTTTCTCCAGTCACCGACTGGTCAAGGCAGATGTCGTCCACGTTGAGTTTGGTTCTTTCTTCCAGTTCATGAGGAGTGTTTTTTATTTCATTTCAGTTGTCAGAGCTGTTCATTTTGGGAATTGTTGAGCTAATGTATATTATAATTTAAAAATTTGATTCAATGTTTTTATACATTTTATTTATTATTGTAATTATTGTTAAAGGTCCAGTGTGTAAGATTTAGGTAAAAGGGATCTATTGGCAGAAATTCTATCTAGAATAATCCTCTTGATGTTTGGACTAGTTCATTTCATCTAAATTGTTTGAATTGTAGTTTTCTTTACCCCAAAAAATGCCCTTTATATTTAAATAAAGTAGATTTCAATACTTTATATTTACATCGGGGGGGTCCTCTCTACGGAGGCCACCATGTTTTTTACAGTCGTCCAAACTAGACAATCTAAACAGCTTGTGAGTTTTTATTACAACTGAAGGCTACCACAGGTTATTTTTAATGTTCGGAAGGGGAGGGTGAGGTGAGGGGTGTTCAGCTGCAACATGACACTTCACCACAAGATATCACAAAATTCTACACACTGAACCTTTAAATACACATTTAATGTTTTAATTGATTTTACTGTGTCATTTGTTTGTCTTTAGATTTAAATCAGTTTGGTCACGTCCTCTGACTCAGAAATCTCTTCTTCACCATAGTCTGTGCATCATTTATATGATTTCTCAAATGATTTTTTACTAGTTGACAGGGTGTTCAGTTTCCTGAAAGAACTTTGTAATAAAACAAAATTTCTCTTAGTCATGTTTCTGCTCTAATGTTTTTATTTTTATCAAGTGTTGGATCATTTTTTCCACTTAAATAAAACATAAGAAGTTTAGACAGAAATATCTTATTCAATATGTCACAAACCATGACTTAAACTAAAAGAAGTATCTTCAGCTATTAAAGATAAATTAGCATGAAGAGAAAAAGAACATTTTGCTGTGAGTAGAAACAGAGAAGGTATAGAAAGAGGTGAGTAATAGAAAGAGGTGAGTATTCAGCTGCAACATGATAATTTACCACTAGATATCACAAAATACTACACATTGGACCTTTAAAATCAAAATAATACAACTGCTTTTTTACTGCAGTTTTTTCTGCAGCCATAGCAGAGGTTTCTGCAGCCTGCTATCTCTATGCAGTTTTTTCTGCAGCCAGAGCAGCATTTTCTGCAGCCTGCTTTCTCTATGTAGTTTTTCCTGCTGTAACTGTGCAGCCTTTTGTGTTGCCTCCTTCGTCAGATTTTCTGCCGCCTGCTTTTTCAGTGCAGTGTTTTCTTCTGCCAGAGCAGTGATTTCTGCAACCAGAGCAGTGTTTTCTGCAGGTAGAGCAGCATTTTCTGCAGACTGCTCTTTCAGTGCAGTGTTTTCTGCAGCCAGAGCAGTTTTTTCTTTAGCCAGAGCAGTGTTTTCTGCAGCTAAAGCAGCACTTTCTGCAACCTGCTCTTTCAGTGCAGTGTTTTCTGCAGCCAGAGCAGTGTTTTCTGCAGGTAGAGTAGCATTTTCTGCAGCCTGCACTTTCAGTGCAGTGTTTTCTGCAACCAGAGCAGTGTTTTCTGCAGCTAAAGTAACAATTTCTGCAGCCTGCTCTTTCAGTGCAGTATTTTCTGCAACCAGAGCAGTGTTTTCTGCAGCTAAAGTAGCACTTTCTGCAGCCTGCTCTTTCAGTGCAGTATTTTCTGCAACCAGAGCAGTGTTTTCTGCAGCTAAACTAGCACTTTCTGCAGCCTGCTCTTTCAGTGCAGTATTTTCTGCAACCAGAGCAGCGTTTTCTGCAGCTAAAGTAGCACTTTCTGCAGCCTGCTCTTTCAGTGCAGTATTTTCTGCAACCAGAGCAGTGATTTCTGCAGGTAGAGCAGCATTTTCTGCAGCCTGCTCTTTCAGTGCAGCGTTTTCTGCAGCCTGAGCAGGTATTTCTGCAGCCAGAGCAGTGATTTCTGCAGCCAGAGCAGTGATTTTTGCTGCCTCCTTCCTCACAGCTGTGTTTTCTTTAGTCAGAGCTGCATTATTATCATCAATCTTCCTTCTCAGAATACTGTACAATGCAGCTTTCTCTTCAAACGTTGCAGCCTTTTGTGTTGTCTCCTTCGTCAGATTTTCTGCAGCCTGCTTTTCCAGAGCAGTGATTTCTGAAGCCAGAGCAGTGTTTTGTGCTGCCTCCTTCCTCAGAGCTGTGTTTTCTTCAGTCAGTATTGCATAATTATAATTCACAATACTGTACACTACAGCTCTCTCTTCAAACTTTGCAGACTTCTTTTGCAGAGCAGTGTTTTCAGCATTCAGCTGAGTCTTTGACTGAAAGACACAAATATACATGTAACAGGTAAAAACACAGTCCCATTCTAAGTTCAGATATATTCAGACAGATTATTAATACATTTTAGTCATTTACACATGTCTGCTTTTAAAGTCTGCAAAACTACTGTAAAGTAAGATGAAGAAATAAAAGATAATTGTTTCTTCATGAGGTACAAAAGTACAGTTTAACCAGAAGTCTCTCCAGCTGAAAACAAAACTTACTTTGTTTCTAGAGCAATTCTTATTCATGTTGGATAAACGCAGGTGATCCAATGTAACAAAGTATTTTTGCCGTGAAGCGCTGGTCTACTGACAGTTGTCTTTGGCGATTTAGGGACGTTGTCAAAGAGAAGATTCGCATGCAGCTGTCTTCTACTAATGGTCGTAGAGTCTGATTCTGCTGAGAAATGTTTCTCCTTTTTATAGAAGTTAATTGGCTATGATCTGTTCTGGCTTTGATCTCAACTGGACTGAAACAAGTTCACACTCTATGAAGTGCTTTTGTAAAAAGCAGTTGAAAGATATTGCGTTTCTTTGCAAAGTGTAGAGACATGTAGGGTTGACTGCAACATGAATTTGACATGTAAATATAATCACTTTATTCATAAAGCACCTTTGAAAACAGTTGTTACAAAGTCCTTCACTAAGAGGCCAAATGAAAACAAGAAAATAAACATGAAAGACAACAATAATGTCATCATCATCATAATTATTATATACATTGCTGTCATTAATGCTGTCATTAATAACATATTTGCATCTACTATTCTCTTTCTCTCTCTCATCTTTTCCACCCCCCCATTTTTTCTCCAGTCACCGACTGGTCAAGGCAGATGTCGTCCACGTTGAGTTTGGTTCTTTCTTCCAGTTCATGAGGAGTGTTTTTTATTTCATTTCAGTTGTCAGAGCTGTTCATTTTAGGAATTGTTCAGCTAATGTATATTATAATTTAAAAATTTGATTCAATGTTTTTATACATTTTATTTATTATTGTAATTATTGTTAAAGGTCCAGTGTGTAAGATTTAGGTAAAAGGGATCTATTGGCAGAAATTCTATCTAGAATAATCCTCTTGATGTTTGGACTAGTTCATTTCATCTAAATTGTTTGAATTGTAGTTTTCTTTACCCCAAAAAATGCCCTTTATATTTAAATAAAGTAGATTTCAATACTTTATATTTACATCGGGGGGGTCCTCTCTACGGAGGCCACCATGTTTTTTACAGTCGTCCAAACTAGACAATCTAAACAGCTTGTGAGTTTTTATTACAACTGAAGGCTACCACAGGTTATTTTTAATGTTCGGAAGGGGAGGGTGAGGTGAGGGGTGTTCAGCTGCAACATGACACTTCACCACAAGATATCACAAAATTCTACACACTGAACCTTTAAATACACATTTAATGTTTTAATTGATTTTACTGTGTCATTTGTTTGTCTTTAGATTTAAATCAGTTTGGTCTCGTCCTCTGACTCAGAAATCTCTTCTTCACCATAGTCTGTGCATCATTTATATGATTTCTCAAATGATTTTTTACTAGTTGACAGGGTGTTCAGTTTCCTGAAAGAACTTTGTAATAAAACAAAATTTCTCTTAGTCATGTTTCTGCTCTAATGTTTTTATTTTTATCAAGTGTTGGATCATTTTTTCCACTTAAATAAAACATAAGAAGTTTAGACAGAAATATCTTATTCAATATGTCACAAACCATGACTTAAACTAAAAGAAGTATCTTCAGCTATTAAAGATAAATTAGCATGAAGAGAAAAAGAACATTTTGCTGTGAGTAGAAACAGAGAAGGTATAGAAAGAGGTGAGTAATAGAAAGAGGTGAGTATTCAGCTGCAACATGATAATTTACCACTAGATATCACAAAATACTACACATTGGACCTTTAAAATCAAAATAATACAACTGCTTTTTTACTGCAGTTTTTTCTGCAGCCATAGCAGAGGTTTCTGCAGCCTGCTATCTCTATGCAGTTTTTTCTGCAGCCAGAGCAGCATTTTCTGCAGCCTGCTTTCTCTATGTAGTTTTTCCTGCTGTAACTGTGCAGCCTTTTGTGTTGCCTCCTTCGTCAGATTTTCTGCCGCCTGCTTTTTCAGTGCAGTGTTTTCTTCTGCCAGAGCAGTGATTTCTGCAACCAGAGCAGTGTTTTCTGCAGGTAGAGCAGCATTTTCTGCAGACTGCTCTTTCAGTGCAGTGTTTTCTGCAGCCAGAGCAGTGTTTTCTGCAGGTAGAGCAGCATTTTCTGCAGCCTGCACTTTCAGTGCAGTGTTTTCTGCAACCAGAGCAGAGTTTTCTGCAGCTAAAGTAGCACTTTCTGCAGCCTGCTCTTTCAGTGCAGTATTTTCTGCAACCAGAGATGTGTTTTCTGCAGCTAAAGTAGCACTTTCTGCAGCCTGCTCTTTCAGTGCAGTATTTTCTGCAACGAGGGCAGCGTTTTCTGCAGCTAAAGTAGCACTTTCTGCAGCCTGCTCTTTCAGTGCAGTATTTTCTGCAACCAGAGCAGTGATTTCTGCAGGTAGAGCAGCATTTTCTGCAGCCTGCTCTTTCAGTGCAGCGTTTTCTGCAGCCTGAGCAGGTATTTCTGCAGCCAGAGCAGTGATTTCTGCAGCCAGAGCAGTGATTTTTGCTGCCTCCTTCCTCACAGCTGTGTTTTCTTTAGTCAGAGCTGCATTATTATCATCAATCTTCCTTCTCAGAATACTGTACAATGCAGCTTTCTCTTCAAACGTTGCAGCCTTTTGTGTTGTCTCCTTCGTCAGATTTTCTGCAGCCTGCTTTTCCAGAGCAGTGATTTCTGAAGCCAGAGCAGTGTTTTGTGCTGCCTCCTTCCTCAGAGCTGTGTTTTCTTCAGTCAGTATTGCATAATTATAATTCACAATACTGTACACTACAGCTCTCTCTTCAAACTTTGCAGACTTCTTTTGCAGAGCAGTGTTTTCAGCATTCAGCTGAGTCTTTGACTGAAAGACACAAATATACATGTAACAGGTAAAAACACAGTCCCATTCTAAGTTCAGATATATTCAGACAGATTATTAATACATTTTAGTCATTTACACATGTCTGCTTTTAAAGTCTGCAAAACTACTGTAAAGTAAGATGAAGAAATAAAAGATAATTGTTTCTTCATGAGGTACAAAAGTACAGTTTAACCAGAAGTCTCTCCAGCTGAAAACAAAACTTACTTTGTTTCTAGAGCAATTCTTATTCATGTTGGATAAACGCAGGTGATCCAATGTAACAAAGTATTTTTGCCGTGAAGCGCTGGTCTACTGACAGTTGTCTTTGGCGATTTAGGGACGTTGTCAAAGAGAAGATTCGCATGCAGCTGTCTTCTACTAATGGTCGTAGAGTCTGATTCTGCTGAGAAATGTTTCTCCTTTTTATAGAAGTTAATTGGCTATGATCTGTTCTGGCTTTGATCTCAACTGGACTGAAACAAGTTCACACTCTATGAAGTGCTTTTGTAAAAAGCAGTTGAAAGATATTGCGTTTCTTTGCAAAGTGTAGAGACATGTAGGGTTGACTGCAACATGAATTTGACATGTAAATATAATCACTTTATTCATAAAGCACCTTTGAAAACAGTTGTTACAAAGTCCTTCACTAAGAGGCCAAATGAAAACAAGAAAATAAACATGAAAGACAACAATAATGTCATCATCATCATAATTATTATATACATTGCTGTCATTAATGCTGTCATTAATAACATATTTGCATCTACTATTCTCTTTCTCTCTCTCATCTTTTCCACCCCCCCCCCCCCTTTCATTTTTTCTCCAGTCACCGACTGGTCAAGGCAGATGTCGTCCACGTTGAGTTTGGTTCTTACTTCCAGTTCATGAGGAGTGTTTTTTATTTCATTTCAGTCGTCAGAGCTGTTCATTGTGGGAATTGTTGAGATAATGTATATAATAATTTAAAAATTGAATTCAATGTTTTTATAAATGTACATTTATTATTGTAATTATTGTTAAAAGGCAACATAATACAAATGCTTTTTAGTGCAGTTTTTCCTGCTGTAATTGTGCAGCAATTTGTGCTGCATCCTTCTTCAGAGCTTTGTTTTCTGCAGCCGGCTTTTTCAGTGCAGTGTTTTGTGCTGCATCCTTCTTCAGAGCTGGGCTTTCTTCAGTCAGAGCTGCATTGTGATCATCCACCTTCCTTCTCAGAATACTGTACACTGTAGCTCTCTCTTCACACTTTGCAGTCTTCTTTGTAGTTTTTAAGATTATGAGATAGGATATGTTTCACTGATTTCTCAGATAATAATTAATGAATCTTGAGGAAAAAAATCAGATGATTAAAGGACTAATATTTATGATCTAGTGAATTAAAATGTGGTGTTATGAGGAGACTGTTGGGCCTTGGGATGGGGGAGTCAGGATGAGGGGATGGTTGAGGGAGAGGAAGGATGAGAAAGGGGATTAGGACAAGATCTGGCCCATAAAGAGAAAACTAGGGAACATCTTCATCCTCTCTTTCTTCTCTCTCTTCTTCAGTTAATTCCTCTACTTCTTCTCTCTCTCCAGTTTCTCTTTCTTTTCTTGATTCTTCTATTCTTTCTTCTACTTTCTCTCCATTCCATTTTCCATTCTCTCCATTTCTTTCAGCTTCAGCTAAAATGATCTGATGTAAAGTACCTGAAGCTCAAAGTTGTGCAGGATCAGGGGTTTTACTTCTTTCTCCATCTTTCTCTCTTTTCACACTAACAAGTGCATATAGGGAGACACACACACACACACACACACACACACACTCAGTACAACCATCAGGTGCAACTTGTTGTTCAGTATGTTGTCCAAGGACACTTAGACAAAGGAGTCAGTGTTCGAACCATTGGCCTTCTGATTAGTGGACATGCCTCAGTGAACCATGGGCTGTAGTCCTTGACCTTATTGTGGAAGTGTGGAAATGTAAAAGATCTATGTGAATTATTGGGTTCAAACCCTCACCCTGGGATGTAGCAGGAGTGAACTCATTTGGCGGTAGTGGCTAAAAGGTTAAGGTGTTGTGGACGCCCATTAAGCACATTCCTAAAAGATAAGATGAAAATCATTTGATTAGCCATATGTTGCAAAATCAACAAGATCATATACGGTTATGTTGAAGAAAGCTGAGGTTATAGAGTGCTACGGGTTACAGGGTTTCCAACCCCAGGGGATAGATCATGTTTTCCTGACGTTTTCTGTGTTCTTTCTTGAAATAATCAGAAACACAAGCGTAAAGGAATTTCCTCCATTATGTAAGGTGTGAGGGGAACTATAGTTCTGAGAAAACTAGTTCACTGGGAGAGATCTAGAGATTGAGAGAGACAGGGAGAGCAGAAAATACGACAGTGAGAGAAGGAGAGCGACAACCATAGTAGGAGGTCAGGCAGATGGGGAGAGAGAGACAGGAGCATCTGTGAAGAACTGGGAACGCTCCCTTTTAGTCTTTCTAGTGATAGAAGTAGGCCATTCATAGAGGCAGCTGGCCGGGCCTTGAAGATCAGCTTTTAATTGATATCCATGTGCATGCACCACAGAAGTACTTTTAAGCAAGGCATCAGCCCCTTAAACTGCTTTACAGGAGTGTTTGTGCAGTAGAAACTAAATACACTTGAATTCCAGTTCAGCGATCGCGAAAAGGTAAAAACTAAAAGTACTTTGTACTATTTGAAGAAATGAAAACATGAAAAAAGTTGGTTGAACAAAGGCATCACGTTTTTGCAAATTTCATATTTGTAGTTCTTACTGCAATTGTTATCTATCGGGGTCTGTGTGGTGCTTTATGTAAATGTGTGAAATTTAAAGCCCAGTCATTATGTTCCATTTTCAATTCCATTTTGGACAATTTAAGTAATATGAGACAAAAACAAAGTTCTTTACATAAACAGAAATTCTATTTCAGCCATGATAGCATTTTACTGCATGTTCCTAAACTTTTAGTGGCACTAAGATGGTAATACCACAGTCGAAATGTTTCCATGCTGTCAAACAATCTGCAGTTATGTTCTGATAGTTTTGACCTTTACAGTGAAGATTACAGGTTTTCCAGTTTCCAAAGAGATTTACATTTAAAAACACCAGTTCAGGATTTTAACTAACTTCAGGCGATCAAAGTGCGGCAGCTGGAACCAGACTTATTCTTTAGGATGTGCCGTGGGTCAGTGTAAGATGAAACAAGTGCCTGTAGCAAACATCATCAGCCTAGTTTTTAGATATTGAAAGGAAAACCAGAACTCAAGAGAGACAAATTGATTTTTTAAGAAAAAGTGCCTCATTGTTGAGCTCAACTGGAATATTTGTTGCTTTCAAAAACCATTAAGTCAGACTTCATAGTTTTAATCCACGTGCATGTTGAGAGCAGGTTATCTGGACAACACAACAAGCTTTGGCTGGCTCTTTGTGTTTGTTTGGATCTGTGGGAGTCAAGTGCTCTTTTGCTACAAAGCCAGATTTTGCAGTGCACTGTGGGTCAGCAGATGACATGAACTACATCCACATCTGTCTTAAATCATCTGTTAATGGTCACCTTAAATATCAAAGTGAAATTAATTGATTCCAAGAATCCCTCTGAGACACGGCCACTTAATCATCCACATCAACGACCATGTTTGTGTGTGTGGGATGAAACCCATAAGGATGGAAGAAGGGAACAGAAGCATAAAGGACAAGGTTTGAAAAAAGGAAGGAAGCCAGTTATAGACATTTCTGGCATTCCTTGGCTTCATGCAGCAGGATTTTCTTTAGGGGAAACAGCCGGTCCAGCCAAGAGCCACCAGAGCAGGACCCTGCAGGGAGCCCCGCTTTTTCCTGGCTGGCCACGACACAGCTGAACTGGCTTGCTGCCAACCACAAGTGGAAGAACACATTAAAGCAAAACTTCAGGACATTGAATGGCAGGGATATTTTTTAACCTGACACAAGTAAACAAGAGTGTGAGCACGAGAGAGAAAGTAACTTTACTACAGTGGAAAAACTTTGTGTTCCTCCTCACAGGATGCTGGCATTTCCTGTTCTGAGAGGCTCCTGAATATTTATGGCTGACCGGCTCAAGAGAATGCTTTTATTTTCTTTATGATACTCCGTTTCTGTAAATAGACTCACTGAAAGGAAAAGCAGATGCTTCAATGATCCAAGCTCACGTAATCTGTTTTGTTATGAGATCTGCTCTTCCACAGACTGCACACACACACACTCGCAGGTTAACTGTCAACATCAGAACAGAACAGAGACATTGAAAGATATTACTGTTGATCATCAGTCAAAATCAGAATTTGGGATCATGAGGGAGTTTACGGAGCAATGGCAATACATGCTGGGATGATTTGTGAGTACTGGTCTCCAGTCTGAGGCCCCAGATGCTCCAAATTGTCATCATTAATATGCTAATATTATAGACCATAGTATAAAATCTGAAAATGTTATCTACAATTTTTAGTTTTATGTTTTTTTGCGTCTGACAGAAGTAGCCTACTTTAAGATCAAGAGGACACATCATGAGTTTTACTAAATTTTGTGATTAGGATATTCTTATGTAAGATTAGTTTCTTCTATTAAATATAGGTATATATGTAAAGAAGTATATTTACAATTTTACTCTGCGATTTTAAAATTTAGTCTGTAAGGAAGCTTATTCCTCAGCAATAGATTTAGTTGAAAGCTTATCATTCCGGTTGTAGTTTCATTTGTAAACAGTGATTGAACCTGACAAACCCATGAGTTTTTTGTGTGCTTTGAGCTTAACACTAACGTCAGCATGCTAACATACTCATACTAGTGCACAGCTTAGTTTAGCATTTTAGAAAACTACCATTTTTTACAATGTTCGCACTAAACGCAGCTCAGGAAAATCATTAATTTTGCACATATTTAGTTATTTATTTAAAGTTGTGTCCCAATGATGGTACTACAAGAATAAAAGCAACAGAGTTGTTGTGATATATCATCCAAGGCAGTCTCATAGCCTCTAGTAAGACTTGAAAACTAACCACAGACTATTATTGATTAACTTTCTTAATCCAAGCAAGTTCACTAGTAAACAGTTAAAAGAAAAAACTGTGGATCTATATAACTATTTGGAAAATAAACTAATGCTCACAAAAGTTTGATTTCATAACTATTGGTGCTTTAAAAATAGTCACACATACGTTAGTTTGATACAAAATGCACATGTATTTGATTTTCTTCGTTACATTTTGCAAGGCATGCCATCAACATTCAATCATTTAAACATAATGTCCACAAGGACAAGTGCAAACCTGCCTGAAATTCATGAGCAGACAATAATAAGTAAAAGTACAAAATAAGACTTGATATAATGATGTTAACATTCATACACTGGTAAACAAAACAAAACAAAAAACATTATCCTGACAAATAAATTTTAATACTAACGCACAATATACATTTCAGTACTTTTTTGAGAAATCAAAAACTATTTCTCTGCTCCCGAGCGTCTGCAGGCAAATATCACATATTTATTCAACTCTGTGCTCTTCAGTTGACCATGTCATTGCTTATCTATTACAATCCTAATCATAAAACCGAACTGTTGCATTCAACCCCTGCCATTCCTGAGAATGAAAGTGTGGCATCATTGCAGTTAAGTACGAAAAAAAACAAAAAACGTGTGCAACTTGTGCAATAGCCAACAAAATAAAACAAAATTTAAGTAAAACTGTTTATATTAACAAAGACTTGAGGTTGACACAGTGGCACTTTGTGAAAAAAAAGGTTGTGTGACAAAATCAGTGGATGGTGGATAAATATGAATATGTACAGTACATTGTGACAGCTGACTGTGCTTGATGAGCCTTTGGTTTCTTATGATTACACACACAGATAACGAAATGAAAAAGTGCTTGATTGTCCTTAAAAAAGAAAAAAGAATGCTACCATCTCCATCTAAAACTGTGGCATATACGGGGCTTTTGTTTATTCAAGGGACTGAAGTGGTATTATAAAATCATAAATTAGCATATCAAACAGTGGAGAAAGTTAACATGTGGTGGCCTCAGCGTTGCTTTTAATTCCTTTGTTAAGAAGAACCATCTGTCAAAACCCTTCAGTTCCTTCAAGAGAACTCATCACAGAAGGTATGTCTGGGTCAGCTGAAGCATAACATGTTTTGATGAGAGTGCACAGTGAGTGAAGTCATTTCCCAAAGAGGCAGGAAGCTGCCTCTCCTCCTTCAAAAGGAGAAACCAGTGTGCGTGCAGGGGTGAACCAGCCTCAGTGTGAAGCTGAGAACAGTTCTGTCACTTTTAAGGCAGCAGTGCAGTCCTGCGACAGAATCCTCATGCGTCTTTCTCCCACATCTTCATTCCTCTCACTTTCCTGCCGTGCAATCATAAATCAGCACGCAGTAGCAGGTATTATTCTCACACACACAGACACATTCAGAGGTGTCAAACAGCCCAGCTCACAGACGTCACAGCAGTGGAAGCAGCCAGCAGCAGCAGGCGCACAGCATCCATACAGCACGGCGCTGTGCCACATCCAGTCTAAGAAGCTGTAGGCTGATTCGCTCTCAGCGTCCGTCGAGATTGAATATGTTCAGTCCCTGTCTTTCCCTCCAACCTGTGAAGCATCACTCAGCAGATCAGCTCCTGCTGTATTTCAGGCCGCGTGGGGAACGGGGTCTCGCTGAAGGAGAAGGCATCGCGGCCCGCCTTTAGTCCACCCTGGCCCGGGCACCCCAGGAATGAGCCGATCAAGTCCAGCTCCGGGGAGGGGGCCGGGCTCTCTGGCTCTGACTCGGACTGGCTTGTCTCTGGTTCGTCCAGAGACGAGGCTGACCTGGAGTGGAGGTGCGGGTGGGAGTGGGGATGTGGGAGTGGGTTCAGCCAGGGGTGTTTGAGGCATTCCTCTGCCGTGGCTCTCTTCCTGCACACACAAACAAAATAACAGTGTGGATGAGTGGAAATTCCAGAAGAGTTTACATAACCGACAATTCGCCTGGATCTTTTGATTCACTCAGACGTCAGCCATATTACTTTTCAACATTTGGTTTGGAAAACCACAAATAATAAAATCACTTTTTTGCTCTCAAGATTTTTTCCCCCCTCAGTTTCTCACCGATTACTCAGACACTAGGGAATCTTCAATCTTTTTCCAGTGACACCACTAATCTGTGGCATTTAAATGATACTGACTGGAGACAGAGGCTGCTGCTACTCTTCATCAACAAATTGTGGTGACAAATTAAATGCTCCGTGTTGGAGAATTAGGGTTAGAATTAAGTATGACTGCTTGGCTTCCTTTGGAAATCAGCTTAGTTTACCTTCTTCATTTTTTTCATGGTGACACTTAAAGCTGATGTTTGGGGAAATGTGAGAACAATGATAATATCATATCTTTCAAAATGAGGTGAGCTTGCAACCACATTTTGCAAAAAGGGAAATGTCTTCCTGCCTAACTGACGTAAATCTTGTTACCACACATGCTCATTCAGACGTATGCGGATGTACTTCCGTGCAGATATGGACATGACTCACATCCTCAGTGTGCAGTTTTATCCATAATCAGAGCATCTCATCATCTTCACTGTTCATTTAAAAAACTGCCTCACCTGGGGTTTTTAACCAACAAGGACTTGATGAAGTCAACAGCCGGGGAAGAGATTCCTTCAAACGTGTCCTGCGAGTAGTCTACATTAACTTGGGAGATGTTGAGGAATGTCTCCTGCTTTTCGTCACCGAGAAAGGGAGACTCGCCCGTCAGCATGACGTAGGTCAGGACCCCGATACTCCTGATAAAAAGAGAGGAGGAAAAGAAATGAGGCAATTTGTCTTCTTTGACGGTTGCAGAATCTGAATTGCGACAGTTTGTGGCACAACGGATTTGGTGGACTTCCACAATGTCATGAAGCAAAGATGAGCTCATCATCAAAATTTTAGACAGAAAAACTGTTGTTTGCATGGCAAAGTGATGATGTCACTGTCCTGAATGTCTTTATTCCAAGAGGTAAAGCACAAACTAAGGGATTTCTGCATTGCATGCATTTTAATGAGTGGAAATAGTCTCATTAACTATGCCAGTCAACTTACCACATGTCTGTCGCAGTGCTAATGGGTTCATAGTTCAGGATCTCTGGTGCTGCAACAAAGCACATGGCTCCCATTAGTCATCATAAATGACACTCAATGAGAAAAGACACAGGTGACACTGGGCATTAAGCAGGACTTACCCACATACTCTGGCGTACCCAGGATCTCCCTGACTTCTGTGATGTTGTCCATGCGTCTGGACAAGCCAAAGTCCACAATACGAATGTCCCCGAGAGGCCTGGCACTGGTCAGCAAGACGTTCTGGGGCTGGAGATGTGGAAACATGCACACGTTAGACAGAGGTTCGTTACTACATGTGACTGATGACTATTCAAGGAGCCTGAGGACTGACATGTGAGGTCATTAAAGCGCTTGAGGTAACTGGTCTCAAGAGGATCTGGGGTCTGTTTGGTCAGTCAGCGTTCTAGCTGCTCCTCAGGGCTAAGATCATCCGTTAAGCCTATCAGACGATACTGAAAAACGGTACGGTGTTCCTGCCAAGTAAGTGCCTAATGCATTTTTGTGTGCAAATACTGTGGTATACCATTAACTGTGCTTCATTCTGGGTCAAACTGGCTTTGAGCCACAGTTGGTTGGAACATATGAGATAAGACAAGCTAACTTCAGGCTTGGGCCACAAAGTCTATCAAACCACAGGAGCCTCACACTGTGTTATTAAACACCAAAATGTTTTAAAGTGTCACTCCTGCTAAACCATGGGCTTGGAATATTTGAACTGAACATTTAATTTAAAACACATGCACTTTTTCAAGGCACATATTCACTTTTGACAGAATTGTATAACACGTAAAGAGAAACCAGGTTCATTTTTTGAGACAGACAACGTCAATGATGACGACCTTGTTACCTCAGGGCCCATTAAATAAAACATGATAGGGCAGTGAGGTCCCGTCACAGGCTCATTCCTCGTGGGAACAGGGTCATAACACACTGAATGAACTGTGCTTGCATAACAGAAATCATATCTCCCCCAGTCTGCCACTCGGGGGAATGCACTGTCCTACATCGCCATATCACGTTTCAGTGCACTTACTTTCAGATCCAGATGCACCACATTGTTTCGATGCAGGAAGGCAACCCCATTCAGGATCTGCTTGGCCAGCCGGATCACATCTTTCTCTGTGAAGGCCTCGTCATTATCAGCCACACACTGGTTGAAGATTTCACCACCGGCGGCGCTGGAGGGAAAGCACAGGAAGGAAAACTGGGAGTTTAGTTTGGCTCACCTTCATTTTTGATTATTCATCTTAACTTGTCATAATAAATTTTGCCTTAAACCGTACAAATACACCCTTCCTCCGAGCTTGAAAGTTGACAATGGCGAATTCCAAACCATCAGTATGATTGTAGGCCCAAATTATTTCCACTTTCTTTGAGATTATGTAACAGCCTGTCCCCTCATTAGTGCACTTTACCTTGGAGGAACAAAGTACATCCACATCTACAGAAATTATTATAATTTAAGGACCCCAACCTCAGCATGTACTTTCCCCTTCTCAGGAATATTACTGGAGATATATCAGACATATCAGCTGACAGCAGGCTAAGATAAGGACTTATATGGGACTGATATATAAGTTAAATTAATAAATCAAAAAAAGGGAAGGCAGCAATAGAAGGGGGTTAAATGATTCATCATTTAAAAAATTACAGTTTTTAAGTCATAAAAAAGACAGAGAAGGTGCAGAAAAAGGTGGCAGGAGAGAAATGTGTGGTTGGTAATTGGATACTGTTCTGAATGAGCCCCAGCCTGAATAGTTTTCTGCTCTAAACAACTTACAAGCACTGTATAAAAGGGATTATCCTTCTTTTGGAATTCAGTAATTATACAACCGGATGGACTCACATTTTCTGCACATGAAAAAGTCAGAGTCCTGCCCGGTCTTGCTGCACTTGTGAAATAACATTAGGGAAAAAAAGTGGAGACATGGTGGACTTATGCTGGGAGCTCCGTCAGTCAGATCAGTGCCTGAAGCTGACAGTTCACCCAAAATATGAAAACCATGTGTGGGGGATTTAGATGGCCCACATGCTTTTTATCTTCAGAGGACAACTTTAGGCCCTGGGCATGTCTCGTTACATAACCGCCCACCCTGAGCTCTTCACTATCCTCAGCTGTGAAAATAGTGCCCCTGTTTTTTTGTTGGATTTCGAGGATATCCTTGCTTATAATCTTTCCCTTTGCTCCAAACAGCAAAATACTTGACCTGCCACCTACCCTACTTGTTGCAAACGTGCTCAAACCCACCAAACAACCCCCAGAGAGTTTAAGAGCAGCAGAGATGGACAATAAAATGTTGCACTTAATCTGCTTATATTGATCTGCTCTGAAATCCAAATGCGAGCAAGCCTGGTGTTAGCGTTTTCATTTGGGAGAGGAAATGAAAAATGTGTGTATTGTTAAAAAATGAAATGGGGAAAAAAACCTGTGCCCCTCGCTGAGTTGGTGTTAAATCAAGAATAACCTTAAATCTGTCAACGTAACGCGGCCTGTGTTTCAAGCTGTCAGCAGAGCGCCCCAGAGGATTTAAAATCTTGATAAAATACCATCTTGTTTGAGTTCAACAGGGTGCACACATTCTGAACGAGCACTTAAGAATGATCCTACACTTCCCTGAACTCTAAATATCGTCTCTGCGTTCTCCCTCCCTCACTCCATCTCTCTATCCTCCCATCAATCCCTCCCTCCAGGAGAGTTAATGTGCTCACTCCTTCAGTGCGTAGGCCCGAAATCCTCCCACCAGACCTCAATAATACCCACAAACACGAGAGCAGGCATAAAACAAGCTTACAGACGAGCTTCAATCTTTGAATAAAAAGAAGAAGCAGATATAGTTTTCTATCTTTTAGCCATAAACCAAGTCAACCTCCTTTCTAGTTTTTTTTCCCAAAGCTATTCTTGGCTGACCACCAGGCTGGGTGATCATTGACGTCACCCTCACAGCAGCCTGGCAGCCAGTTCCCACAAGCGTAACCTGTCTGTTGGCTGAATTTTCTGGACAGCGATTGTGTTCCTTTATAGTCCAATTATAGCCCTGATGGTGAGAACATTAGTGCTCCGGGTTACATTATACGCAAGGAGGGATATTGAAATCGGAATTTACATGAAACATGGCTCTCTAAAAAAAGAAGAGAAAGCAAATCTAAAGGAGGAAACAGAAAAATCTAATGAAATTCAAGTCAGGCCATATTAAGGAGAGTTGTGCAGAGATGTCCTGCGGTGCATATGTAATGAAAAGGAGACCGAATTTTGAATAAATGATACCTTTTGAATATGAAACTCTTTAGATTTACAGAACACCAGGAATGTAAAGGGCTGAATCTGTAGTTTCTGTAAGTTCATCACTTTCCTTAAGCACACAAACTAATTAGTGTGATCTTCTTTGGCTATATGCACAAAAAAGTGCTCAGAGGTGATGCCTGTTCTTTTTTCATCAAAGTGACCATCTCTCACATCAGTCACACACTGTGGTTTTCTGTGAAACTGACACACGATAGAGCTACACTTAATCTAAAGATGATTCAAATTCAACTTCTTGCCTCCAGTTCACTAAGGATGTGGCTGTGGTTATGATGAGTGCATGTGTTTGTGTCGGCATGTGTGTGCAACACTTTATACGAGCACGGCGCTGTGCTACTTTTGGGAGTTTTGCTTGCTGCTTACATTTAAACCCACAGGAAATGGAAAATGGTTTGCGATTCTCGAAAACTCATGCTGAGGTCAGACAGTTTTTGGAGATGCAGCCTCTCAGCCAAAAACTCTCGCTGCTTGGTTACTGCAGTTTTTAAAAAGGACGAATGACACTATTAAAGATTATAACTGACGAAAGAATGAACTGACATATAGAACGAAGCTTTTAAAATTGCTAAAATATCATGCATGTGCAGGCCGCAGCTCCATTTGGCAGCTGGAGAGGAACTGCGGACTGGTGCCGAGCGACCTCCTGCTGTGTTTTCTCTGCAGGCATGCAGGGGTGAACTGCGGTGCTACTTCCCCTTTCACACTTCAGTCAGAGGTCAAACACAGCCCTACAGAAAAGGCTTTTGTTCTGCAGAGGCATTCCATGTCTGGGATGCGGACGACTAGCAAGGTCTGGGCAGGAGGCTGCTTCCTGCTGGAGTATAGCGAGCAGTTCAGAAACAGGGTCAGGCTACCGCGGTTCAAGTGTAATTGTCTGGTGTTATCTCCCTACTAATGAGGCGAGCGAGGTAATAAAGACGCCAAGTGTCCTTTCAAAATCCCAATTAAAAGCTGTGATTGGATACATCATTGCATTTAACACCAAACCACAACAGAGCAACAGCAGACAGCCGGGACGACCTTTGCTGGGGTCACTGAACGAGCAGATTCTCTCAGCCAGATCACCTGCATGTCAAAAGACAACAAACCATCCACAGAACTGAGGAATTGGTTCTCACAGCAGCAGAGTTTAAAAGACTCATCTTGCCCTATATTGTTTTTTCACACAGTAAGCATAGTGCGCTTATAGCACGTTGGTATTTAAAGTTCCTGTAAACATTCAGTGCAAAAAGAGAGGTGTCGAGGCTGAGATGAGCAGTGAACCGCAAAGAAAAAAAATTCCATTTAAGGCAGAGTTAGTGTGATAGCAGTGTGACGGCTGTGCATTTCACACATGTATGTTTTTTTTCTTTCTTTGAGGTGACAGGAAATAAGTGACAAGTGAGCAGTTTTCTCAGTAAGTAGCACGTAACACTAAACCAGGAAGTGTCTTTTTCCCCCTTCAGATCAGATAAAAGCGGACTTACACAGAAAACCATACGCACTGACGTCACGCAATCGTTATTTGATTTCAGATTTTGTCTCCCAATCACAGAGAAAAAAAACTTTTCTTATGAAGTAGAAATGACTGATGGAATTATTTGAGGCCAGTTATGGATCCCTCAGACATTCTGCATGAGAAAAACTCCAGTGTTGAAAAGTTCACATGGAGTAATTAAAGGATTTTTCTGGTGTGGCCCTCGAACGTTTAAAAGGACATTAAATTATCAACATCATTACCTCCACCAAGGAGGTTATGTTTTGGTCTGTGTTTGTTTGTGTGTTCGTCTGTTATCTGGCAGGATTACGCAAAACCAGACAACCAAGAAACTTGGCAGGATTTAGTATGGGTCAGGAAAGAACCCATTAAACTTTGGTGCAGATCGACATCAGGGGGTAGATTTTTTTTCCATTTTTGTTTATTTCTCTATTATTAAAGATGAAAAAAATATCTGGCATGTTTAGGGGATGGATATTTCTTGAATTTGGTGCAATGTGGTGCAGAAAGTGAATTTAAAAGTGGTTTAATAAGGGAACTCTTGTGCCTTGGTGGAGTTAAGCACTCTACTAAGGGGCCATTCTAGTTTTCTTTTTTTATGTGTGGCAGGGCATGTTTTATTTTTTCACTAATGCCTACTGGCTTACCACTCGAGGACGAGGATGATTTCAGTGTTGGTTTCGTAGACCTCGTGCAGGGCCACCACATATGGGTTGGCCTTGGCTGACTCCAGCACAGAAATCTCGTTCAAGATGTCCATGCGGCAGTCCTCACCCTTCCGCCGCTTTCGCAGGAACTTGGCAGCGTACTGCTTCCCTGTTGCCTTCTCGATGCACTTCTTCACCACCGCAAACTTTCCCCTGGGAAACAACAAAGAGGGGGAGAGAGCGAGAGAGTGATTAGTGAGGAGACAGAATAATTACAACCACACCACTGGCTTTTCAAATAGATTTGGTCAGCGATGGTTCTGTTCTGCATCCAAGTGGCCGACGGGACCACTGGATCGCATTTAAGCCATTTAAACTGCACACTCGTCGCAGTTTAAACTGCTGTGAGGCGAAACCTAGATTACAGTGCAGGACGTTTGGAAATTCCCACAGAGCAATGGGTGTAGGCGAGATCAACAGTTCAGAGATAAGAAGTTTAAGCACCATCGTTTGAAAAATGCAGACTCTGCTATTGACCGCTGATATGCTCAGCTGAGGAGGCGTCATTGGGCATTCGGTAAAAGATTACGCTCTCTCTCCTCCTTTTCCCTTAGCCCTCAGGAGGGTCTGACAGCAGGGAGATAAGGTTGACAGTTTTGGCGGCAGCTGCTGAACCGTGGGCAGGGACCCAATAAGGCTGATGCCACTTTACAGGTCGAGCAAAAGCAAAGAGATGCAACAGTTTGATTGCTGGATGTTGCAGAACAGAACATAAAACAGAACATCCGCTCTAACAACCTCCTTGCTGCCATTCATATTTCTGCATTTACACTGATGGATTCACGGGAGGTTTTAAAGGTCAGCCGTGGGTGTGGGCAGGATGTCCGATGTGTGCAGAATTGCCTCTGTGTCAAGCCGACCACTATCACCAGCCATCCCTCCCAGGCTGATAATGAGGCCTTGTCTGTTTCCCTTTTCTTTACAGCTGACAGCAGCACGGACAAATGGAATTGTGTCAACGCCTCCGCCCAGACCCTTGGCCAGAGCCTTCCTCTCCTTTTGACAGTCGTACAAAAGCTGACCAGTTGGTTAACTCAGCCGCTCCGAGACCAGGACCACCCACCTGACCACGGCTGGGGTAGGCCAGGCAGGGGGTCACTGCTGTTACAGTCAGGTTGGAGCCTGAGCAGCATGCCAGAATGGATATTGCAGCCTCAACATCTATATCCAATTGTTTTAATAAGCTTTACAAACCAGATGCACTTGGAAAAGCCTTGATAAAATGAACATTGGGTGTGAAAAGATGTCTCTGCACCCTGCAGAATCTAAATGAAGTGGCCGAGAGGTCCAGTCAGCATGGTGCCAGTCATTTTTCCACAAAGTGTTACTTCGAGCTCACAGCGCTGCACAGACCAAAAACAGCAACTGTTCTGGCCGGAGCCTTTGCCCTGTTTTGGCTGCCGCCCCGGCCTGCACGCTGTGGGGCCTGTTCCTTCTCCTTCTGCCTTTTCCCAGTCTTGAGAATGGTGACGACTCATTGTTCAGAATGAAAAGGCAAAACCCGTCAGAGCCTTTTCATCCTTAATTAGTCAAGTTCAGAGCAGCTCACTGTGGGCTGGGAACTACATATGGAGTGAAAAGGAATGACCGCTGGCGACGGAAAGGAGCAACGGGAGGCCTTTCAAAGGCTGACAACAGGTCAGAGGTTACTAAACATGGCTGTTGTCCAGCCGGCTGTGTTCACACTCTTTCTAGGCTGATGCACAGAATCTCCTGATCATACAAAACATCATGGGGCTTTAATGTAATATTTCATGCATGATGTTTCTTTCCTTTCAAGCTCACAGTTATAGCCAAACTCTAATGAACACTTTCTCAAACATCCAAGTACAGTGATGTGCATCAAACAGCTCATTTGCAAGGTCGTCCTCAGCCTGTCATCATTCATCAACTTCACTGTTGCACACAAAGCAAACTCCTCTCCAGCAGTGGAGATGGTGATAAGTAGATTGAGAAACCCCATTTCCTGTGGTGTCTGCGTTTTCTTCTCTCTCGGCGGGACACTGACTCACGTCTGACATGCAGTGAGAAATGACAGCCACACAGACAGACTGACACACAACAAGAGTTCCTTTCCTGCTTCTCGAGTTGACCGCAACATTTTTATTGTAAACAGGTCTGCAGGGGAGGACAGCTCATCATGCAAAGCTTGATGATGGGAAGAAAATAAGGCAGATGAGCTTTATTTTGTTTCTCTCAGCTTCAAGAGAGATGAAAGCAGCAACAGGAGGAATAATACAACTCAGCCACCTACTGGTTAAAATGTGATCAACATCCATCCTAATGTACAGACTACATAGCTGATCTCCTGGCATGCAGCGCTACATACATTCCTCCCCTTAATGCGATTATGAGGCCTGATCTCAGGATGTTGTTGGGTTGGGAGTCATGAGAAGAGGAGGGAAGAAGGATGAAGGGTTGAGGTCTGGGGGTGAGGGGAGGGTGGCCTAAACTTCACAGGCGGCCCCCAGCCAATCCACCCCCACTATGGGTTCTGGCTGCTGTCCCAGGATGTCCTAGGGTGTCCGACAAGGAAAACTGACTGCTCCTAATGGACTCTTTATTTAGCCCGTCCCATCACAGTATGGAGCGGCAGCAGACTAATGAAAAGTGGAGTTGTTGCTGGGGCAGAGGCAGAACTGGATCGAGTGGGAATCAAACAGCTGTTGCATTAAGCGGAACCCACTGCGGTTTTTCGTCTCGATTCAAAAAAAACTTTCTGGGTGGAAGTCATTACTGCCTGGCATACATCCCAGCTTAAGTGGCACTGGAATGTGCACGTAAGTCAGTCAGTCAGTCTGTCAGTCAGTCAGTGTGGCAACTCTAATGCGTTTGACTGAAGAGAGAGAGGGAGAAAAGCGGCTGATGGTACATGGTACATTAGATCCTCAAAGACAGGCACATAAATTTAGAGACTGTGTTCTAACTTGCATCAAAAATATCTCCTAAAGCCATAAGGGACACTCAATGTTTTCATAGTTATCTCTAATAATACTTGGTAATCTAACATCACACTTACACAGTGATAAATTGGAGGATGGCACATGGTATATTTGATCTTGCATATCCTGGATGACAGGAACAGAAAACTATATACACTGCCTTAGTAATAACTTTAAAATTAAAAATATCTCCAAAAGCCACAAGGGGTACAGTGTGTTTCCATGTGGGGATTTCTCTTCGTGTTGTATATTTTGCATCATTACATCACACTTCAAAATGTGACTCAGAAATAACATTGAAGCGCAGCTTGTGGCATTTAAGGACATCTACTGGACCACAGAGGTTGACAGCAACACAAACAGAGACACAGGTTTCGCAGTTTCAAAATACAAGGAAGAAAATTATGCCTACATTCTGTCTTCAGTTGTCAGACATAAGAATAGTGTGGGGAAAAGGCGACCCACAAAACTATATACCTCATTCTTCACAATCACAAGATCACAAGAGTCCCAGCACTTCTCAGCCAGGAGCAGGAGCGCATTACCATCATTACGCATTCTTGGTGCGTGGCTCCACCAGTGCCTTTCCCTTAACTCAGGTTGGAATGCGGGAATGGAAATGTTCAATTAACCCTCTCCCCATCAACACGTGCACAGAACAAACCTGACGTGATTAGCAGATAATCTCATCAAGACATTGTGCCAAAGTCCAGTCAGTAAATCGGTCTGCCAGGGAGCGCACGAACAAACCCAGTTTACAAAGATGATTCTTTTACTCAAACTCACCTGCCCAGCTCTTTGCCCACCAACTCGTAAGTGGCCGGGAACGGGTCACTTCTTATCCTCGTGTGGATCTTGGTCACCATTCCGTTTTTGCTCATCGTGGCTGAATCTAGCATTGAAGTCGCGTCTTGGAGCAAAACAATCTTCATTCGCCAAAACCAATGGACTGGCAACAAAGTGGACTTTCTACTATGATCAAGTAAAAACTTGCATGACAAAGAGGAAATCGGGTGAACAGCAGCTGTGTGAAGGCACCGGGAGATAATCCAGGCGGAGCACGTCTCCAAACGAGAGGATGATGCCCTGCGGGAGCGTGACACACAGACAGACAGACGGAGTCGGTGCGGTAAACTGAGTTTGAGCGCTACTACACATTCCTGACAATAAACTCCTCGTCCAGGACCAGAGGACCAGCCCCCCTGCGATGACGCGCTGCTGCGGAGGACCAATGGATCTGCAGAGGAGGACGGAGCCAGCTGGCGAGTGATGCGTTCAGGGCACATACTAGGGCAGGTACACTAATATAAACAAACATTTATATGTTATCATAAGTTTCAGTATGAGAGTTATTAGTATGACTTATGTGATGAAATAATCAAAACTCAGTAGATGATTAAACATGAGCATCCCTCCTATCTATCTATCTATAAGTTTTTATCTATGTATTTACATGTTGTTATCTATCTATCTATCTATCTATCTATCTATCTATCTATCTATCTATCTATCTATCTACAGGTTTTTATCCGTCTGTCTTTCTATTTACATGTTTTTATCTATCTATCTTATTATTATAATGATTCTGTAAATACTTATTAATTACCAATAAAACTAATCTTTATCAGTTTAGATTTTGGCATTTGGCATGTTTACTGTACAAATAAACTTTGATTTAATAAAGAAGAGTTCAAATGTGTTTTGAATGCAAATTATTAAGCTACTTATGTTAACCAATCCATCCAACATTTTGAACATCTCTGATGTGGGACCTTTGGTGGGGTTTTTCCTGCTCCTTCTTGGACTTGGATTTGCTGCAGGTGAGACTTGATTTGTTTTTTTCCCACACAATGCTCAGCCATTAATTTGTATCTGCCCTTGGGCTATGAGAGCATTCTGCACATGTTTTCTTATTTCATAATGTGTGGGAGAGTTGTTTGTCTACCTGCGTGCCATTAAAGAAGAATTCAAAGCATCCCATCACACCATTCATCACTCAACACAGAGATGTTGATGCACAAGTGCTTCAGTTTCTCTCCATAAAATATTAACTGTAAATTAGAAATAGAAAACATGTTACCACTAGTTAGCCTGTATTGTGGATAGTTAAAATCAAAGACCAGACCAGTAAGGAGACATTAGTGTTGGTATTTACAGCCTGCAGAGGGGACCAGTGTGGGGAAGAAAGGCCTGGATGCCATGGGAAATGTGTCACCTAAGCTCCAAGGGCTTGTTGAAGCTAAAACTGTGAAGCTGTTAGAAGACCAGGGCCTGCGCTGACCTTAACTAAACAGAACCCCCCCACTACCACCACCACCACCACACACACCACACACACACACACACAGCTGAGAGTCATTCCCAGACAATAAAGGAACTGGTGGTGGAGGCTGTGGTTTGGCCTCAGTTTACGCCTCGTGTACAGAGGAGAACATATGAGACCATGTGAGATGTTTGCCTTCCTCAAAAACATTGTCGTAACGTGTAGCAACGGGCAAATAAAACCAAGACCCATGCAGGGAGTCATTGCCATTGAGGGCTACATCAAATAACTATTTTGTTTTTTTCATCAGGGTCCAATAATTTTTCCCTGCAGGGACAACAATGAAAATGTCAAAGAAACAATGTCCTATCTCGCAATGTTAAAGCAAGTGATTAAAAAACTCCCAGATCCACCATCTGATCTGGATCTGCACCATAATCCAAAAATTCCTGACCTACATTGCACCCTTTTACCAAATTTTGTTGTAATCTGTCCTTTAATTTTTGTGTAATTCTTTTTAAAGACAAACAAACAAGAATGACACTGAGTAGAGCGCATCCCTACGACAAGGCCCAACAGTCCCAGATCTGCACCAAAATTTAATCGACTCTTTCTTGGGTCAAGTCCCTCCCCTCCACAAAATTATTTATGGTGATCTATTCAGTTGTTTTTGCATATTCCTGATAACGAACAAAAAAATCAACCAATAAACAAACAGACATGCGTGAAAACATGATCTCCCTGGCGGAGGTAATAAATGATTGACAAATATCTGTGGGTTAATGACTCATTCTGTTGGGCACACTTGGTATCATCATTACAGGCACATACTTTCCCTAAAGAAGGGAGAGACTCATACCAGCCTCTCAACTGCATTTTCCTTAAATGAACAGATGAGTATTTTTGCTGATGTGATGGAAGGAAAGGGAAGGGAAGGCGTGAAGAAAGATGACACAATGACACGTTCCTCTGAGTTGGCTTTATGTCCCATAGCTGAGCACAGTGCCAGTGGTTGGTCATATGCCCCAAATAGTCCTTATGTATCACATAGAGCAGGATTGGTCCAGTCTTACCATACCAAAGCCAATTTTGTTGCCACAAACAGCAACCAATGTAAAAGGGACCTATTGAGAGTGGACATTCCTCAGGCACTGCCGAGTCATTAGTGTCCAGCAACAAGGTTACATAACCTGTTTTGCCTCCTCAAATTGTTACCTTAAGTCTAAGTGAGCCCACTCTGAAGACTTGACCCTCTTTCTCTGCCAGCCCTCCCATTAAAGCCGGGGTCGGAGTTCAGTGGAGCTGCGTTAGTGAGGGAGCGCTACCCGGGCCCCCAGAGACTTAATGAAAACACATACCGGTGAATTAGCCTGCCAGCCTACAGTTTAGCTAACATAAATATGAGAAGTTTGGCCATGACCTGGGGGAGCGCGAACGCTTTCTGAGCCACTGGAACAAATAGGCCTAGTCATGACTGGGTCAGAAAACATGGCTCTATGTTTTAACAGGCGCTCAGGGTCTTGTTTAAGAGATTTTTATAGGGTGGAAGTGTATTTGACGTTGTTTCAACTTATGCCTGAGTTTGTATTTATGATATGACCGTAACACAGAGTGCCTTTGTTCTCCAGTAATGGAATTAGAAGACGATGGTTCCGTTCCAGTGAACCCTTCATCTCGTCCACACGCAGGTCGGATAATCAGAGGAGTTGTTGAAGAAGGCAAGAGAAGGTCAAAAGGTTTTTTACGAGCAGCCGGGCAGAAGCAATCCGGCGTTAAAGAATCGACCACTGCAGGATCTGAGTTAAAGTGCACTGTTAAGCTCTTGTATGACTCCCTTAGGTAAATGTGTTAGAGAGACAGACAGTCTCTTGTCCACTGTTTCAAAGATGTCCTTTCTCTCCTTTATGTTGCCCAGGGGAGTGTTAAAGAAAGGGAGGAGTGGTGGGCTCTCATTATGTAAGTGTTTTTCTTCTTTGACTATGTGACACTGTGCTGCTAAATGTTTGCTGCCGTGCATATATGAGGCTGCTAAGGCCTGGGCCGTTATGTTAAGATCTATGACTTTGATAACATCCCAGACTTTTCCTTTCTGCTTGACTGACCACAATGACCTGTTTCCACCCGCTGCTTATAACACAGAGGTATGAATGATGAGGTGTCCTTTTTTAGTTTTTAGTAAAGGTTCGAGTCTCTTTCATTGCCTCATTTTTCTCGTATTTCTTGTTTTGCTCCATCTCTGAGCAAGGACACCATGACAGCCACCTTCGTGCAAGCAATAATTTCGTGAGAACAAAAAGGCCAACAATCTTTCTTAGGAAATGTGTCTTGTTAACAAGGCCTTAAAGACTACATCTGCAAAATTTCAAAATGCTGAATCCTTACAGAGCGTGATTGCTGGCTGTCTAAAGTCTCTGTTTATGCTTCTCAGTCATAAACCATTGTTTACGCAGTGAGAAGATTCAGTCTAATGAATAGGTTCAGGCCCAGGAGGGCTACTCGGTAATCTCACCTTAGTCGATAAGTGTTCCCTGTCTTCTTTGGTTGCTTAAACAGGGCTTCAGTACAAAACACATGTGTCACATGTTGTGCAATTTGTAATTAACAATCGACTGATGTTCTGGCGAAAAAGCTCTGCTCTATGTTTCTGCATCACGGGCAAACGCTAATTTGCTTAGGTAGATAGCGTGCATGTTACCACTTACAGGGTTAGGGGAGGCTAACAGCAGGCTAATTTAATGCATGATGTCATGCTTTCATTAACTCTATAAATCACCGGTGCGCTGGCGTAACAGTGGCGAGCCCAGGTCACACACTGGTGTGATCTCTAATCTGTTTTCGGTGACCTCAGAGTAAAGTGTCTGAATGCAGCGGCAAAGGTCTCGCAACTCATAAAACCAAACAGCCCAATGGCTCTGGTTGATTTAGATGCTCAACTCACCACCCACGTATCAAAGCCTCCCCCCCCACCACCCGCAAACTACTGCTGGTATTTCTGCCACATCAACAACAGCGGTGAAAAAGGACAAATGTCTTCCTCTGTGACCTGAAAGAGTTCCCAAACACTGGCGCTGGAAGTCGTACCACCTCGAGTCGTGCAGAGCTGACGTTGGAACGGTATTAAAAGATAAGTTCCTAATCCTTTTGGCAACTGAGAAAAACAGCGGAGGAGGGATAAAAATAAGACATCAGAATGGGCTCAAGATGTAATTGCCGTGATTGTGATCTAAAAGCGACGCATGGTAAACAGGCCTGCAGGGGAAGTGGTGTGTGGCCTCGCTGATTTATCATACTATTCTTCAAGGCGACATCATCAATGAGTCAGAGCTTTTCAGAGGTCCTCTGTGATTTATCTCCACCAAGGACGGTATGTTTTCGCCTCTGTCCATTTATTCACTGGTTGGTTGTTTGTATACAAGAGCACTTCTGAACGGATTACGACAAAACTTGGTGGCAGGATGCAGTATGGGTCAGGAGTGAACCTATAAAACTTTGGTCTGGATCCAGATTAGGGGACGGATCGAGGAATGTTTTTTTCACATTTAACTTGATTTCTCAGAGAATAATTCATGTGTCTTGATGATAAAAATCTATGAGTGTGTGAAGGGGGGTGCAGATCCAAATAAAAATATGGATCTAGTGATTTTAAATGTGGTCTCATAAGGGGCATTGTAAAGGTATGCACTCCAGTTTCTTGTTAATTTGTTTATTGGACAATTCTGGAATTTCAGTTTATTCAAATAAGCTGCTTGTAAAATGATTGACATTATGAGCATACTTGTATTTCTTTATGCGTTTGTTAAAAACAAAATAAAGATGAGTCTTTCTCAAATATCTTTTATCAATATTATCCATTTAAGTAAATAATCTAACCCTAATTGGACTGTCTAGAACAGGCATCCTATAGTATGACTTTCTCTTAGCATCTGCAACTAAGTAGGACATTTGCAACTCATACAAGTCTTACTAATAATTACTTTTCTCAAAACTAGCAGGACACTGTTGTTGCTGTAAACTTATTTTCCACGAGGACGTCTCAGGTGAACGAGAGAACATGTTTTTCAACTCCTCACAGTCCCGGTGGAGCTTCATTTGTCAAATGCGTCCCTCCAGGCTCTCACACACACACACGTACCTCTCTGTTTGCATCTCTGTCACAAATCATCCCAAAACAACAGCCCCTCTTTGACAGCCCTGTTGCTACAGTCAGCAGCAGGAGCAACGTCAGCCCCCCTTTTTGGTGGCCTAATATTTTGAAAATGGGGTGACACTTATGGATGTTAATTACATTCAAACAGCTGGTTTTGGTTCGTCTTTCCTGACCAGAAAACCGATGGGAAAAGCTGACATGATGCTCAGGATGAATGCACCAGATGAGAAACCCTGAGGACAGACAAAGTAGGGCACTGGGAATGCTTGTGTTTAAATTGCAGACCCACTGATTGCAGTGGAAAGCTTGAGTGTGAACTATACGTCTCTTTTTTTGTTTGGCCGCAAATATGAATTTGGCTTTTGCAGACTTTTTTTCCCTCTAGGTTGCAGCGGCTGATTTGTCATCTGTCAGGCTGCACTGTGTGGGCTGGTGCAGAACAGCAGCACAGGAAGAGAAGGCTGAGACAGAGAGTAGATGAAAGCTGAACTGCAGGTAGAGGCAACCGAGCAGTATGTTCTGCCTCATCCTGCCTCACTTTCTGGCAATGTGACCTCCCAGCACGGAGGAAGTCATAACTACAGCTCTGCACACGTCTGCGAGACGCTCTCTGCAAGTGAAGGCAGTAATTGCGGTAAAGTGATTATTTCCTTCAGGCAGCAGAAACAAAAAACTGTATAAACAAGACAAGACACACATAGACAAGCCTAGTGTGAGACAAAAACAAAATACAGCAGCTGCATTCACATAAAAATAAAAAGGCATTAGTCACATGCAAGAACTCTAGATTGGCCAAAATAGCTCCATGCATACTTAAGTATTACCCCGCACTAAAGGCCATTGGGGTGTTGGCATTAACAGATGCAGCCAGGCTTAACCACAGACACGCAGCACAGACAGACCAACTTAGAAACCGAAAGGGTTTTCTCAGCTGTTGCTTCTGTCTCGGGTCTCCATCCTCCCTCACAGCCTCATCATTGTCTCATTAATCCAACAATAGACACATAAACCCTTTCACAGCTCAATCACTGTACACGCTTTGTGCTGAACAGCACTTGCATTACTCAGATAATATCAAAGTGGATTAAACACAACTTGAGAAAAATTTGAATACCAGACACCTTCTTGGACCAGATGAGAAATTCTGCCTAACACCAGTCGCCATCCATCAAACCGTTATCTGTGTGGGTTGGTTGCCAAAACAAACTACTGTTGTGTCAGTTGGGGCTTGATGACACAGTAAAGTAAAGTTGTAAAAAAAGAAATAGCAACTGCAGTCTGGCCATAATGAATCGAATTTCCCAGCAACTCAAGATAAAGAAAATGGAGGAGTGAATTTGGCTTTTCACCCTTTTCTGAGATGCTCAGATAAACCTAAAACCAGTCAGCGAGGCTTGGAAGAATATGAATCGCTCGAATGTGAAGAGAGAGCGAAAGAAGACGTGCCAGCGGCTGGAGAAGAAAGACGAGAGAAGGAAACAGAGGAAATGGGGAAGCGGACAAATCCGTTTGGAATGTCTGACTCAGGAAAGAAATGGAAACAATTTATTTTGATTGGCGAGCGAACATGGGAAGCGGGGAGAGGTGGGGTGGTGAGTATTAAGAAATAGGGTGGTGTTAATCGTGCAGAAATGCCAGTGAGATTAAAAAATATGTCGAGAAACAAAGACTAATTGAAAAGGAGCTTGAAGACAATGAAGTAACTTGTGGTGCTTTGCAGAAAATCTCTTAGTAAAGCCAACACCTTGAAAGTAAGAATGGTAAACAAGAATTTGAATCATGATGAACGTCTGTGAGGAAAATCTGCAACAGTCATTTTCTAACATTTCATATATTTTTCATAGCCAAGGGAATTTCCAGATTATTTTTTAAACATTGGCTTTGTCCAAGAGGAAATATTTCACCCACAAAGTTATTGGACATGACAGAACACACGTGATACTTTTGGAAAAATATTGACAAATAAAAACCATGAGCTTCTTCTGCCTAAAACCAACTCACACCCTCCGTCTGAGTCTCCAGCATCTCCACTGAGTCTCCACTGAATAAAACAAATCTTCCTGGTCACCACACACAGTCACAGCCCAGTGACTCCAGCAACAGCAGGTAGACGCGACCATATGTCATCTGAGGAATGGCAGGGGTCAAAGGTCGGCTCGCTGCTAATGATTACCTGCTGAACCACGCCGCTTCGGTTATCCTTGTTTGTTTGCGTAGCTGTGGTTACGGTGCAACAAGCTGCTGCATTAAGGATACATGCCCACTCCCCTTCATCACCATGCCAACTTCTACCATCCTCTTGACAATGAGTCCAGAAATAAGGAAAACATAATAATTGCAAATCAATATAAAGTTAGAATCAAATAAAATGCACAGCCAACTTGAAAGCGTTGTGACGTCAAAATCTAAAGAGCTTTAGATTTTTTTCTCTCTGTGTGTAGGCAGAGTTTGCTTTAAAGCCGGCATAGCAGATTTTTTAAAGGAGTTCAGCCTCGTCCTTGTTTCCATCCCACCACAAGGCCATTAGTGAAAGCTCTGTGGTTTTTGGTTTATGGGCAGGTCTCGACTTCAAATGAGGTGAAGGACAGAAAAATCACAAGCCACCTCATAAGAGACACGACAGTCATGATTTTGCGAGGTGAAAACAGCACATAGGTAGGTTTCATGAGCTCAAGGGCCACAGCTTTGAACGTGATAGGCGAGCGGCCAGTGTGAATTAAGTCGAAATGTTCATTCGGCCAGTTGTGTGTGTGTGTCTATACATATGCATGGTGTGTGTTTGCCTGCCCCCGTGTTTGTGTTTGTCTTTGTGTAATCAGCGGGCAGCTTGCTCGGTTGCCTTTTGTGACTTGCACGAGGAGGGAGGTGAGGGTCAAAGGTCAAACAAAATCGATCAGTTCCTTCTTTGCTGCAAATGTCACACCTCCTTTATTCATATTGTGAACAGTTGCACTGTGTAATGCAAGAAAACCCCCCCAAGCCATTATTTGTCATGTGCTTACAGGAATAGTAGTGAGTTAACTTAGTTTAGCATCAACACTGAACTGTAACCATAGACTGTATAACTCACAAAAAAGAACAGTAACATAAGATGTCAAACCTTTTTCCAGTCCTGATGGTATGTCGCTGTTATTTGCATTTTTGAGATCAGTTTGGTCATTTCTATTTTCTGTAGCTGACACCGATCTGTTAAGAAGTTAACTTTTTTCAAAGTCACATTCCACATTATAAAAAAGTTGGGCTTAAAAAGTCTGGGTGAAGGTTATAACATTTATTGGCCTATGGGAGGTTATAGAGGGCAAAATGATTTATGAGAAGAAGGACATTTAGGTCAAATGCCTCAATGCAAATGATTAAACAGAATTTTATTTGTTGCTCTCAGCTCATAAATTATTTAATGTATTGTGTATATGTGGAGAATTTCAGCCTCGTGGTAGCAACAGGGGTCACTGGACTAATTGGGAATCAAATACATCCCCAGCAAAAGTGATGGAAAACCAACCAAAACGTTTTGATACATGTTGACATGGACCAAAGTGTTGGTCAGAGCCAAACTGTGGCAGTGGTGGGGGAGGGTTATGGGGTCTAAAATATGTAGGGATCATCCCCTTGGGACTGGGATCCCCAACCAACTTCAATGAAGGAGAAAAAAAATCTGTACAAATTCGCAGACACTAAAATCTGACTTATACATAACACAATTACCTAAATATGTTTGCAAAGCTCATAAACCTATTTTTATATTTCTTCTTCTCCACAGATATCATTCATCTCATTCTGTTGTACTGGCTGTGCCCAAGTGAGCTGCCACTGTTTTGCGTCTCACTCATACAAACAAATACTTCTCCAGCCTTGGCAGCTTGAATCCCCCATGAACTTGAGTCTGGCGTCTCCTTCACTCTCATAATTTTGTATTCTGTTCCCACTTCCTCACGTTCTTTGCCCTCTACAGGACCTCCCAGAGAGACACCTAAACTTAAGAGCGACTGCCCATACTTGTGTGTGTGTTTCCACCAACTTAGCAATCCCAGCTATGACTTATAGCTCTTGCTGACAGCCAGTTATTCATGCTTCCCTCCAGGCCTCTATGGTAAAACTGTTTTCTTTACTACCCCCCCTCATCTTTTCAGCTGATTGCATCACAAATCAGACAAGTGACCAAAATCCATGCACCAATCAATCAAACTTTTCTAAACATGCTCATTTTCCCCAGGAAGGAATTTATTCAGGCTTTTTTTTAACAGAAGTTACCCTCTGTTCTGTTTTATAATCTGGTGAAGGATTTTAGGTGTGCAATATAACCGGTCACAGAATATTGTAAATGTAAGATAAATTGCCCATTAAACAATATTTAAAGGGTTGGAGAGTGTCCAGCTTTCGGTGATCTGCAGCTCCTTCCTCACGCTGAATGGGAACATAAAACACTCTGGCAGGGATTCAGACTCAGAGTTAAACGCCCTCCAGGCCGATGTCTGTGGCCTCGCTGAGGGCGTGTCCCCGCTTTGAGGAGACAACCGCCCCTGACTCACCCTCCTCTAAATCCAAACCCTGAGACCCCACAAATAAAGGCACTGGTTAGAGCCATCTGTTGGTAACATAATCTTCCCTGTTAATTCAAGTGATTTGTCTGGGAATCTGGATGTCACATGTATTTGTGTGGGTGGTGTGTTGGGTTGATGATACATCCACATTTATATCCAAATTATGTGACTTTTTCCGAAGTTGAAAGCAGAGTTGGATTTTCGTGCATGGTCACAAATCTTACACATCTTCATCTTCATTCATAGCTTTGCATTTATCATAGACAGGGCCTCTTGTGTTAACAGACACTGAATTGCTCCTTTGTCTCTTCCATCCCTATTGAGTGAAGTGTGTGCTGGAGAGGGGACCATCGTCACCATGGGATGGATGTTATTTGGTATTCTGTGCCACCATTCGCCTCCCTGGACATAACTCTGAGCTCACTGAACATGTTTCTCACACCCCTCAATCTCGCCAGGGGGGACAGGAAACGTTTATGTCCGTCTGCGTCGTTGCGATGGTTATGCGTTGGGTCGGGAAGAATGCAGCACCCAGATGCTGAATCTCAAGGAATCTCCCTGCTGACGCAAGGCCAGGCGGATGGAATCTGCTGCCACATCTGTGTTAAACCAGTGGCAGGACTGGAATTATTTGGAAATGTTGATTCTGATTACTGGTTTCGTGAAAAACAACCTCAGGACCTCATTTACATTACAAGGTATCTTTACAAAAACAGTCTTTAAATAGGAAAGTTCAACAATTTTATATATTGTTAAAATTTTAAGATGTACACTTTTCCAGCAACAATTCAGATTACAAATCTCATGAAAAATACTATAGCGTGTACTTCTGTCATGCAAGGCACAACAGAAACCACATTTAAATCTACCAGATCTGGTGAAAAAAACACACCCTATCTTGTAGTATTAAAAAAATACCCAGAGATCTGCTCCTTTGTCTAGATAGCCAAACTTTAATGGGATCTTTCTGGGCCTGTATCTCATTCTTCTGCCATGGAAAAGTGTTCAGATGTTTTTGCGTAATCCTGCTGACAAACATATACAAACATGAACAGGGCTGAAAACATAACCTCCCTGGCAGATGAAATTAATAATATAAACATTTCAAGCAAATAAGTACAAAGTGCTTTCCATGGTCAAAATTGAACATGCCATATTAAAAAGGACAATTCTAGATAAAATTAAAAAAGTTAAGTGAACAGCTCATACAAAAGAAGTCAAATATATCAGTTAAAATAAATAATAATACGAAATAATTATAATAGAACAACAGACTTATTGTAATTCTTATTTGTTATTAGTATTATTACATTTTTTGACGAACATTTCATGAAAAATCAGACTTTCCCTTAATCTACTCTGACGTCTCTCTCCTCTGAGACTTTTCCAGCACCTTTGATGTAACTTCACTTTTGTCTGGGCAGTAATGTTAATGAGGAGAGCAGCGTATGTCCACTGCAGTATTTGATGTGAAGCACTGATCAAAGACCCCAGAGACAGATGAGTCGTACAATCCGGCCCAGTTTACTGAAAGAGTCAGACAGCCATGACGGTCATGAATTAAACCAAGTCAAAGCTCACATGGCTCAGGCTCCGAGGAGCGTTTCCTCAATGCTTTTATGCACTTAAATTCCCAGGAAAAGGTTTGTCTCTTTTTCTCAGAAGTGCACAGCCAGTGTTTGTAAGTGGAAGTGAAACATGTCCTGATGTCATCAGATGAAGCGCACACATGTTAAGGCCACCACCATAACCTGCTTTGCCTGACAGACTTGATAACTGAGAATGAAACAGTTTATTCAGCTGATAAAAAGACATCATGTAATTAGTTACAAAATTAATAAAGAATTAAACCCTTTTCACTTTACTAAAGATGTTTTGGCAACTTCATCCCAATTCCTTTCAGCCAAAAATATTTCACTCTATTTGTATTATTTCACACAAATGTATCTATTAGGTACTTTTTACATAGCAAATATAGTCTTAATAAACATTTGTTGTAAATTAAACCAGTGCCTCCCAGCCTCTTGGCACGTGACCTGTGGTTGGGGTCAGATTTCTTGGTTTTGGATGTCTGACTTGTTATCAGTTCACCTCAAAACTGCACATGATTTCATTTAGATCATTTCCAAGGGTTTAAAACAACCAATATGTCACAATAAAAAGCAAAGATTAGTGAAAAGCTTCAAAGCTTTTTTTTCTAATTTGTGCATTTCTTTCTTTTTCACCTTCCTTTAACTATCTCATGACCTCTTAGGTTTATTGTGACCCTTTTTAACCTTAAATCAAGCAAGGGTTGGACTCCATCTAATTATTTGTCTAATTACTTCCCTATGAAGCATTAAAATGATATGTAAGCATTCATAAAGCCCTTTGTTAGAATTTAAATATTGTAAATTATACATTATTTAAAATAATAAGAACCCTCTGATTCCTAGGACAGTTCGTAGGTCAGAATCAAGAAGAACTGTTTGCGTTTCTTGCATCTGTTAAGGAAATCATACATTTGTTTGTCAGCAGAATTACAGAAAAACTTCTGAAACACTTGCATGGAGCATGAATCAGGGAAGAGTTAAGTGTAAATCCAGGCATGTTGATGGTTAGAAGAAATTAAAAAATGTTATGAGTAATTTTTGTCAATTTCTCAGTAAATAATGTACGGCCCAAGATGTGAACATATTTCAGATTGTTTTGCTTTAGCGGAGGTATGTACTGTAGCTATTGGGTGCTATTCTAGCTGTAAGTATAAGGGTGTGAAGGGCAATGAGCAACACCCAAACATGTGACCTTCCAAATGAGCCATAAACAAGGAAGGAATGTGAAGGTGAGTTCACTGCAGCGCGATTGACAGAAACTGAGAGTGGCTGGAATGTAAGGGAGAGTCAAACTGGCCCATCAGCTTGGTTTAATGCCCATATTAGGCTGTTAGTGCCATGGCATTCCCGACATGCCCGTCTTGAAGAGTGCCATGCTTGTCACTCCCAGAATTCAACTTAATTTCTTGGGTTGGCCAAGTCACGGAAAAGCTGTCTTATATAACCAGCAGCTAATAATCATGTGTTTGGGCTCATCTCCTCCTCCTGACTACTTTATCTGCTGCCTCCACAAGAAGTCTTCTTTCTAAAACCCAAATTATAGACC
Source organism: Paralichthys olivaceus (assembly GCF_024713975.1). NCBI lineage: Eukaryota > Metazoa > Chordata > Actinopteri > Pleuronectiformes > Paralichthyidae > Paralichthys > Paralichthys olivaceus. The sequence goes on from NC_091097.1 coordinate 8,667,745, forward strand.
AAAAGGTTCTTACGTAATAATTGCCAAGTATGATAAACTGTCAGCAGAAATGTTTGCCCCAGATATGGCTGAATGCTCTGCTTATGTTGGAGGACCTCTGTGGATCCCGGAGGATCGTGCAACGCAGCACATTTCCCAGAGATTTCTTTTGACCTTTGCGCTGTCGTCTCGTAACCGCAAGACAGATTCAAAGGCTGTCAACCAGAGGGATGTCTGAGAAACTCTTCAGCATGTCACAGTGACCCCGCTCTATCGCTGCCCAACTGTACCTTAGCCTCTAACTCGTCCTCTTATCACTTTAAAAGACAGCAGCATTAGGGGCGTTAATACAAGAAAAGTAAGATAGGAGTAGCTCCTGCTACAGAACATGGAGGGATGTGTGATAAGCACGTAGCTTATTGGCAACATTTACCATCCATTCCCACACTTGAGGGACTTGGCTCCTGATCATGGTCATTTAATGTGAAGAAATTATGTTAAGACGAGATAAGACCCAGATGGTCTTTGCAAATCTTTCTTCAAATGCATCCTATAAGCATATACAAGGCTGCAGAAAAAGTTATCCGATCTACTGTAATAAATAACCTTTTCTGGTGCAAAGGTGGCCAAAAAGTGAATACTACTCTTCTCTTGATTGCTATTTTTATGGGCTAGTATCCTATTTGACCTTTGCTTATATAAGCTGTTGCATGTGGCACGACATTATCATAAATAAATCTTATTTGACACAGCATGTAGGGTGATACAATCACAACAGCAGAGATTTGAGCAGGATGCTAAATCTCCTCCAGCTCCTGTACTTTTAAACAAGAAGAGAAAAAAGAAGAGATCTCATGAGGCAATAATTACCTCCACCAAGGAAGAGATGTTTCTTACCACTGTCTGTTTGTTTGTTTTGTTGTGTGCAGGATGATGCAAAAATTGAGAAGGATTTTGATGAAAATTTGTGGAAGGATGCGGGATGGCTTCGGTGCAGGTTCCAGCATTTTCATTGTTTTCCAAGAGAATAATTTATGGATCTTAAAAAACAGCTGGCATATTTAAGGGACTGATCTATAAGTGTAAGCAATTTGGTGCAGCTTGAGTGAATTTAAGGGGACTGTGGGGCCTTGGCAGAGGTATGAGAGTTTTGCCTGGGATGTGATATTTCTTCTGTTTAGAAATTAACAGCCTTACTGTTGTTTTAATCATACTGACAGGGTATTTATGCATTACAAACCTAATCATTAAACTGTCAAATTTATCATGTGGTCACGTGAAATATTGAAGACACATATCTGGGTTCTTTAACAACCTCAAATATGACTTCTCACTTTCTCTTTGCCCTGTACATTAGTTTACTGTCATCACCTGTTGTAAAGTGAAATTGGCAGGAAGTGAAACAGAGGGGAAACAAAGCCATCAGAGCAAACAAGTTACTCAGAAACTCTACGTTGGCTTTCGCTGCAGGTCGACGCTCTCTTTGTTGCTCTGCAGCTTCTTTTCAAGTGTAGCTCAGACAAAACCTGTGAGGAGACAACCAATGAGAACACCACAGTGTCAAAAAAAACCTGCGCAGGTAAGTCAGAAATGAAGACGAACAACATTTCTCTTTATTCAGAAGTATTTGTATGGTAATAACAAGGAATTGCTCTCTCTGTGGAACATACTGGACCTGTGCATAGTGCAGATGACAAAGAGCGATAAGGAAATATGATCCATCAAAATGCGTCAGTTAGAGGGCGGGGAGGGAAATGTGCTCGCGGTGATTGGCATTTAGCAGGTTTGCATGCCACAGGTGTGGAACTCAGTGTCACTGTGTTCTTGTCAAGTCGAGGTTACATACAGTAACTGTGGTGTGGGCAGGGGATACATTCCCATTAGACTTCTAGGGCACTTCTAGGGTCATTGTCATAGACTGTCTGCCAAGGTTTCACTGCAGCTTCTCTCTGACAGCAAGCTTATGCAAAAATAGGTGGGGTATCAAAAAGCAACAAAGCCGTCTCCAAGACAAACAATAAATATGTTAAATATGTTCAGCCATGTAAGGACTGGATATGTTAAGTGTGTGGCAGGGAAATCTTAGTTTAGGTGAATTGGTTGCATTCAAGAGTCAAGGGGAGATGGGTTTGTTGAGTTTCTGCACATGAGGACAGAGCAAAATATAAAATGCATGTTAGAATGTAGCAGTTTCTGATGTTATGTGCGTGAGCATGTTTTCCCTCTTACTGTCATTTATGCTCATACAGCCAACCACATTGTGCCTACCAGGGGTGGGATGTAAAGAAATACATTTACTTTCCATGTATTTGCACTTTTATTTTCAGGTACTGTTGCTTTTTCTTCACTACATATATCAGCACATATCTGGACTTTCTACTCAACTACAATGCATTGCATACATGCCCACACAGTTTTATTTTAGCAATTGGTCCATTTATCCAATCAGATTGGAAAGGTAACCTTAGACCCCGCCTCCTTCTGCAAGAAACATCAAAAATGAATCCATGGTGTTTTCAGTAGCATCACCTGCACTATTCTTTATTATTAATAGAGTCGGTGTTATCCTTGTATTAAACAAAATATACAGTTTAAGATGTAGTAGACCAGAATAGGAAATACTTGGCAAGTACGTTTACTTTTAATACTTAGCTACTCACTTATTTTTACTCAAGTAGTGGTACTTTTACTTTAATTTGAGTACATGTTTGTCCATTTATTTGAACTTGAGATAAATGTTTGGTTACTTCCTCCACCCCTGATGTCTACACTTATTTCATTGTTTCCAGGCCCGGCTGTAAACAGAGTGTATCCAGGTAACCAGGTGGTGGGTGGGGTGCACCACTGATTCCATCAGTGTCTGTGGGAAGGCAAGAATGCACATGGGGCAGCGTTATTCAGATGTGATTCAGACAACAAGAGAGTTCGACTGACTGGAGGAGAAGAAGAAGAAAGAGGAGGGGCCAGCTGTGAGGGCAAAACAAAGTCATTTGGCGTGAGAACCGCACTCCCCGCCGACAACGATTTTAGGAGCATACCAGCACGGCTGAGTCACTTGCTGTGTCCCGACACTCCACCCATCACTTGATTTCCCCACATCACAGGTGAGGTACTGATGCATGGAGTGCTTGGCATTCTCCGCCTGCTGCACCTGGAGCTCACAGACAGAGAGCCAAGTCAGAAAAGATAAAACACTGAAGTATAAATACATTTGAGGGTTTCTTTTGTTATTCCAGATGCGTTAATGCATTTTACTCAGCCCCTGAAGTTTTGACGCTGCTGTCTCCACCGGTGTTTTCCCAGCTATACCAGCAAACCTCTCCTGGTGAGATCTGCAAATGCATCAGAATTCTCTCTTGTACGTTATCTAATGAATTTGATCTCACAACAGAACAACCTCTGATACAGAGTTCAGATACGTTTGTACCTCGCTAACAAACAACCAAATGATGGTGCAGCTGCTTGAGCTATGCGTACATTGAAACTGCTATTGGTGCTCTGAGCAAAATACAGGTCAGGTCTAGTCCTATGGCTAACCAGAGCGCCTGAAGGCCCAGAAAGGAGCAGGAACAGGATGTCCCCAATATAACAACGAGAAAGAATGCCTTGAGCATTCCATTCAAGACAGAAGGGACATTTCCCATGACACAATCCCCCACCATTTCCTGGAGCGTTGAAGTTCTGTGTACAAACAGGTCCTGTGGAATGCCTGAACGACCAATGCCACTAACCTCAGGCAGCGGCCCTCAGGGTTACAGCTGACGTCCAGCACATCGCCATAAACCCTGCTTGACCTCACACCGTATATCAAAAACTCTGGGAACTGGGAAAAATATACACGTATGACAGCCTTGTACCCTTGACCTTTGACCTCTGCAAATGGAAGCATGGCGAGACTCTTCCCTTGTGCCCGGAGCATGAAATATTAATGGCTGTTTATTTGTTTCCCTCTGTCATGGCTTTGCTGAACAATGAATTATAGACTTGCAGGTCTTTCATACAAAGGGCTCAACTTGCATGTAAATACAATTCTAAAACGATTAGGTAGATATAAATCCTGCAGCCATAATGCAATTTTACTTCGTACATCATAAACTGAAAATGTGCTGACTCTGCCCCTGTATACAGTATGGGTGTTCAGAAGCATTCATACTTTCCACACGTCTTCTCCCGTTTCAACCATGATGATTTTAGCAGAGAGGAGCGAACCCTGCTGCCTCTATATTACCTTGAGAAAAACACACTCTGCGCTTCTCAGGTTCTCTCTTCTCCCTTTATTGAAGTAAACCTGCTGAATCTCTGTGGTCGTCACAACAGAGCGATTTGTTGGGGCCAGATCTCTCATCGGTTGTGGTTCATAAGCAGGAATATCAAGATTTAAAGCTCCTTTAGTTTTGGTATTTTATCATCCTGGATTAGATTCTCAGAGGAGGGAATTATTTTCCATCTCGCACTCCAGTGTCAGTTGTCCTGTGTGCAGGAATGGTTTCACAGAACAGAGGATACTTTCTATTTACCACATATCCCTGCAAGTGTAATACACAAGAGCACAAGACCTCTCTCAAACATTGGCAGTTTACCTTGGAAACCTGTTCAGCACTGAGCTACATGCAATATATGCATATGTGTGAAAGTATGTGAAGAAACTCTGGAAGCACATGAGAAATATTAGCGTTCAGGGTCAAACACGTCGTGACTGAAACAGTTGAGAGGCTGCAGACGTTGATGAATTATCAGAGCCAGGAAGGAAGAAAAAGATATGGATTCAATGTATCTGCTGTGTGTTGAAAGGAGAGGCAGGAAAAGGTCATAGACTGTAACTCAACCTAATCACATGCAGACGCAGAGTTCTAATCATAAAATCCATCAAGTCCAGACCACAGCAGTCAAACGGTGGTTTTATAAAATGAAACAAAACTCTCTCAGACAGGTGGGGAGCAATCAAATTGATATCAGATGGGAATTCTGCTGTAACATGAACTGGTTGGCATGGTGACAACACCAGACAAAAACACCCATTAGGGGACATTCCTATTTTATTCTCATCTCTGTCACAAGCCTTGTTGTGGTCAAAACATTTGTCCGCAATTCTATCGACCTTAAACGTGTTTCGTCATTTTACTGAACTGAAGAATGAAAGATAATATGACCTGCATCTCAGGATGTCACAATGAGGTTACTAGTCTAATAGATATGTGAAAAAATTCATTTCATAATTTGAGACCTCAGGTGGTTCACAAACATTTGCCAAACTTATCCCCACAGCCCTGTCAATCAAGTAACAGCCCATCGACATGACCTGCCCCACATGTGTTCGTTTAAAAAGGGGTCAGTATCTATCAGTGTTATGAGAGCGGCTATAGGATGTTACAATAATGCAAATTTGAACTTTCAATATTTACGTTTGTGTTGCTAAAGTTTTCATGTGACCACTTGTGATAAGCTACTTCAGTTTTACTCAAGCAAATTGTGATATACATTTAGCTACCCACTGTATTTTAACCATTACTTTTAGCTCGCTTGCTATTTATTTCTCGTGTATTCTTAGTTGAAACTCAGTATATAGGCTTTTATAAATACCAGGTATCCAATCACACTCTTGTATCTGCAGAAATCCCTCAAGTAACCCCTGGCTAGGAATCTGTAACGCATATTCTCTTGGCATCATTGTTAAGATGATCAACAATTTGTGTTAATCAGCTTCAAAAGGTTTTTAAACAGGTTCAGGCAAACATTTCTGAGAAATGTATCTGCGTTCAGTCCCGCTGCCAGGTATGGCGTGCCATTTAAGCTTCACCGCATCCACCATGACTGGTTTCAGGTGTTTCACTTCTGCTCATCAGTCTCACATGGGACATCCTGTTGTGTACATCTGCTTCTGCATCACAAACCTCATACTGTGTCTACACCGTGACCATATTACATGTCTGTCCTGGAATAGCACAATGGGACTCGCTCAGCGTGGTCGTCCACAGGGCGAGCACATGAATGGACTCACACCAAGGAGCTGTTATGCTCTTTCCTCCTGCAGCATTAGCAGATACGTCCTTCACTGCAGTCACAGTGCAGAATTCATGCTGCTACGACTCATGCATATCACCCATGAGCACGAGGCCAGCCTGCTGCCTCCGCCGGCTCCAACAAATGCTTCAAGACACACAGCTGTGCACGTAGGACGTCCTCGCTCTTTCCCAGAGCAACTGTAAGGTCTTCAGAAGTCTCTTTACGCTCAGCACTGTGGGCCGAACTTGTCCACGAGGTGCTTTAAAGGCTTTTCCAGACCACTGTGTACCTCCCCTCAACTTCCTCTGGGTAATTACTAGGCTACAAGGCCACGTGAAGAAGAAAACAGCATGAGTGCACTACACTGGACCACAGTACCATGCTGCCAGGCCAGACTCAGAGAAAATTGATATATGTAGTGTAGCCCACTTCTGACTGATGCCTGAGAGAGAGAGACAGGAAAGGAGGTCGAAAGCTTCTGCTTTTTCACTCAAGTTACAGTAATTTACATACAGTAGCAACAGACACTTGGCTGTGCCTCATCAACTCTTCTAGTAACAACACAATATGCATGTATGCATACTGTAAAGCACAGTGTATTAAAGCCACACCACCACAAGCAAGATAACATTAGAAGAAAATAAACACACTGATGAATACAGTAAAGTGCTTAAAATTCCATATGTCTGAGGTCAAGCAGTTCAAGATTTTTTAATGATGCTCGAGGGCTGTAGATATTTGAAAGAGGTTCAATTCCTGGTACTATCTGTCCCGCAGACTCTGGGACCACAGCCAGGCTGATGCCATCTCAAGGGGAGGAATGCAACAAAATGGCAGGAAATTCCGACTTGGTTTGTTCCCAATCTTTTTTCAAATCATGCTGCTGAAATGTTGTATAACGTTTTGTTTTTCTTCCATCCTTTTTTGACCAGTCTGTTTTTGGCTGTAATGCACATGAGATGGAAACCAGTTAGCATGCAGAAACAAAGACGTGAGAACTGACCCAAATGATCGTGACACAAAGTAGGTGCAAGGTTTGTTTACAACGACAAATTGAAACTGCAAAACAACTTTCATGCAAGGTGTATCTGAACACATACATTCTACATGGGAATTCCTAGAGATGAATAACATATTTGATGCAATAATTCATCCAAACCCAGCACAGTGTCAAATATTTCTTGGGAGCCAAGAAGAATTACAACTTTACACACTTTTGAATAGGACACATATGTAGGCAAGCACCAAGGAGCAAGCGCAAAGTAATCTGTACCTGAGGTTTTGTTGCCACCTAGTGAAAGTTCACTGACATGCACATGATGTACCCTATAATTGTTACATGTCTGATGGATTACTTGAACTGTGTAAAAGACAATTGAACACCAGATATTTTTTCACTGAGCACGGTTTCCTCTTAGTTCACATTAACTACATTTTGAAATGTCCAAATCCTACAACCATGTGATCACAAATGACAAAATGATCATCTAGACATTGAAACATATCATAGTTCAGCTCTTTGTGATCTTGACTCCATTGACTTTCCAGACCATCCTCGACTTGAACACGGAAACTCATTCTTGACCTCAGGAACAGTATGCATGAGAAATTATTCTCAGCTTTTTCAATACTTTCATCAGTCGATAAAGACTGTGAAGTGCAGCTGAAACATTATTTGCTCACACATTCCAAGAATTGGTAGATTCATGACTGGATGACCCACTGACTGTTGTATTTGCTTTTTAAAACAACCACAGCTGAATGAACAATAATGGGAAAAAGGTGCAAGATTTCCAAATATTTTGTGAGCAACACAGTGATCGATCCTTCAGAATTCAAACTTTTGTTGTCAGCCTCATTCTGATGACACACATAGTGCAGGAGTGCTATTTCAGCATTTTGCTGCCACCTGCTGCTCAAGTCAGTGTTGCAATTCAAAGCACAAAGAGTACATCATTTACCTGGTTTTCTCAGCTATCATCATTCTCAGGAGGAGAAATCTCAGAGCCGTCACAGCAAAAGAAAGGAATGTTTCCCACGTCTCACTAGAAAAGTCAAACTATATAAACAAGGAGATAAAGCGGGAGGACTGCAGGTGGCTGATAACAGAATGATGTTTAGGAGACACTGGCCTTGTGATGGCATGACAACACTGGCAATCAGAGTTTTCACATGCCTCCATCCCGCTGACTGACTCCTCTCAAAGGTGTCAACCTCACTTTGCTCAGCCGCTCACTATGGAGCAGGAGGACTTTGGTGAGCCGGGCTCCATGGACAAGAGGGTGGTGCTGATCACGGGCTGCTCCTCGGGGATCGGTCTCAGCCTGGCAGTTCGGCTGGCCTCTGACCCCGACAAAAAGTTCAAAGGTAACAACAGGGTTAGACTTTTGCTTTGTGACATGGTGCATTACAAATCTGGAAGTAGCCAGTAAAAGATGAGTGTGGCCATGGACGGATGCAACAATAGTAATACAGGTGGTGGCATTCAGACAATGAGGGATTAGCATTAAAGGGGCCCATGGTGTGCAAAGAAAACACAGCCTCCACAGCCTTGACATGCTGACAAAAGGCATATGGATTCATGGATATTCAGAGAGATTTCTGTTCTCATCTGACAAGAGTGGAACCCACTGTGACCTCTCTGATCTTAGATGTGAACTGAAAGTTTTTTGTTTTCTATCTGCTTCATTTTATTCACTTCAGCCACATGAGTGACTTCTTGGATGACCACATGAATAGCTGAGTAAGTTTATGTGCTACTTGACTGAATAAACGTCTTGACAGCTTGTGTAAAGCTGGTTGTTTGCTTACCAGAAGGTCGGTGGGTCCATCCTCGGCTTCTCCAGTCCGTATGCCGAGACAATGAGTCTTAAACAGCTTCTGAAAGCTGTGCCAGCAATGCATGATTAAGAAAAGAAAACACTGTGTATGGAAGTGCTGTGGGAATGTGATTTGTATTGTTAAGTGCTTTGACTGGTCAATAAGACTAGAAAACTGCTATATAAATACAGTGAATTTACTATTCTATTTGTAAACCCTTTATTTGTACGGGTGATTTAGTCAGATGTGTGCATTTCTTTAAATGAAAATGTGTCACTGAGGGCTACTTTCTGTTTAGTCTATGCCACGATGAGGAACCTGGCTAAGAAGGAGCGCCTATTAGAGAGCGTGAAAGGCCTGCACCAGGACACGCTGGACATTCTCCAAATGGATGTGACGGAGCGTCAGTCCATTCTGGATGCGAGGGACAGGGTTGTGGAGAAGCGGGTGGACATTCTGGGTATGGCCTCATGACCGTGTGTTCTGATCAGGATTAACATTTTAGCATGTCATTAATCTTGTCCTCACTGCTTACAGTGTGTAATGCTGGTGTGGGTCTGATGGGGCCTCTGGAGCTGCAGTCCTTGGACTCCATGAGGCAGATTCTTGAGGTCAACCTCTTGGGCACCATCCAGACCATCCAGGCCTTCCTACCTGAGATGAAGGCTCAAGGTCAGGGCCGCATTCTGGTAACAGGGAGCACCGGAGGGCTTCACGGTGAGATAAGGAGTCGCTGCTGGTCAGCTAAGTTGCACATGTGCAGTTTCTGTAATGATTTGAATGGGAGTCATGTTAGCAAACCATGTCAAGACTTGCTGCCATGCATGAAATTGCCAAAATAACCTGTCTTGGCACTTGTCATCTCATCTCTCACAGGTCTCCCTTTTAATGAGTTGTACTGCGCCAGTAAATTTGCAATAGAGGGAGCATGTGAGAGTTTGGCTGTTCTCCTGCAACACTTCAATATCCAGTGAGTTTTAAATTGTGCTGTCGTTTGCTTCCTGTGTTTAGAGACTTATTGCTGTACAAAGTTTAGTAGCAAACAATTGATCAGGAGAAACTATTGACCCGATGCTTCGTCCTGCAGCGTGAGTCTGATCGAGTGTGGTCCAGTCAACACTGATTTCCTGGTCAACCTGCAAAAGGCGGAGCTTGGGGATGCATCTCTTCAACAGGTCGATACCCACACACTCGGCCTGTATGAAAAGTACCTGCAGCACTGCGACTCTGTTTTCCGAAACGCAGCACAGGACACAGAGGACATTGTAAAGGTGTGGTGTATTTTCAGAGCACATCATGACACACACACACACACATGCACACACACACATGCACACACTCTTTTCACAGGGCTGTGGTACAAAGTAGATTTTTCTTCAGGCAGTAATTATACTTTATTTCTTTTTCATGCCATTTTATACATTTTAAAATGTTTCTAATTAATAAGATGATATATGTATATTATATAAAAAGCTGCATTTTTCTGCAAATACTCTCTGTGAATGCTCACAAACTTTTTAACAGAGGCAGTTTGCATTGTATTGCCACTTGCCCGAGAAGATAAGAAAATTCATATAATGTATTTATAGCCTTTGTCGCTGTGAGTGCAGCCACACATCTAACTGTTGTGATGTGTTTGTTTTTCTCTCCAAGGTATTTCTAGATGCCATCCAGTCACCCAGCCCTGCGTTCAGATACTTCACCAGTGGTGTCGTTCCACCTCTTACCCAAATGAAGATCACAGAACCAGACGGCTCACGGTGCATCCGTGCTATGAGCAAAATCATTTTCTCAGCCGAGGAAAACTAACTTCCACTCTAGCACATGCAAGCCTCTGCTTCATATGCAGACTTTGCCTCCCTTTACTTTAGATACAGAGGTTGATCATTTTTTGTTTTCATTTTCATTTCCTGGAATAAAGTTGATGCTCTCTGACTCACTCTTGTTGCTCAACTGGAAAGGGCAGTAAGTTCAGTATTTTGTGGAAAGAGTTCACACAAGGGATGGACTCCATGCTTCTATATTTGTATGTCCCTTACCCGTATTCACATTTCTTATCACAAAAAAATACAAAAATAAACAGTTTTCTGTGGTTGGTGAAGAAATACTTGATAAGGATTTTGTGTTATGATACAAAAGCACTCCAGACATTAGGAGGTGTTCTTATTCACACACACACACACACACACACACACACACAGCATATTTTCACTGGGGAGTTTCTGGACACATTGTTAAAGAGAAGACTGCAGTGTAATTTTTTTTGTTTTCTATTCTGAGAAAACAAAGACAACTTCCTGACACCAAATAATAAAATAATAAAAAGGTTCCAGGAAACTTTCCACAGTCATGAATGACACTAAAAATATCAGTTGCCCTTCAGCTGACCAATTTGTTCCAAATGAAAAAAAATATTGAAATAACTAAATCTCTTGCAGATTGCATTGCACAGGTCTTCATGTTGTTGTAACTTCTGTCTCTATCAATAAGAAATAGTGAATATTTAGTATTCATAGTAATGTTAAAATGTGAAACTGGTTAGAAATTGGAAAGAGGCCATATGAAATCTATGGGGTTATCTGAAGTGCTAAAAGTAGGTTGTAAGGGGGACAATAACCATTTTGAATCACTTAACTGTATTACGTTCAGTGTTTTAAGGTGGAAAAGAAGGCCAGGCGTCTCCAGCTGGAACAGCATCGTTTCCTGTGTAACTTCTGGCTCTGTCTGGGGTTGTTAAGCCCTTGAGTGGTTTCTCTTTCTAACCTGAGACAGTCTGTCTTGTCTGTGCGTCGATGAGACACATTTCCAAGGCCAATCTTTGATAGGATTGACAGAGGTTCTAAAATACCTCCCTGATCAAGAGCCCTAATTCCAGTCGGAAAATCCTGAAATGGATCCAGCACTAGTTCTGCCACGTAATCCAGCAGCACTTACAGGTGTCAGCCTAGAGCAGGGGTCACCAACCTTTTTGAAACTGAGAGCTACTTCATGTGTACTGAGTCATACGAAGGGCTACCAGTTTGATACACTCTTCTGAAATAACAAATTTGCTCAGTTTGCCTTTAGTTATACATCATTATTAATGATAAATGATACTCATCTATGTGAGGACACTGATCACGTTAATGATTTCTCACGATAATTATCAACAATCACTTGACAAGGTGGGAAACAGATTATATCAATATTCAACACTTTATTTCTATTAATCTCAGCAATTGTTTAGAAAGTTTCAGATGATCACTTGTACAACATTTCATCCGAAAAATGTCCCATTTTCACTAGCCACTGACAAACCCTTTTAACAAATCAAAACAAATAGTCAACTTCAATGTGAGAATAAAAATTTGACAGTATAAAAAATAAATAATTAAATTGAATTAGAAACGCATATCAAATTTTAGATGCAGCTCACTGGTGAGTTGTGTTATTTTTAGAACAGGCCTGCGGGGTGTTGGTGACCCCTGGCCTAGAGCCTGTGGTATTATGTAGATCGGTATAATAAGGGTAAGGTAAAGGCTGTTGTAAAATGTTTAAATGATGGTGTTTCATACCATCATGTAAACATTTTCATTTTTTTATTTTTATCATTTTATTATTGCTCTGAATTGGCATTATGAAAAAGAAGGCCTTTATTCCAGTGTAGGACCAAAGTCCAGGTTTATCATGTGGACAGCATGTGCTGACTGGACTCACTGCTCACTAGCTCGCACACATTCACTTTGACTTGTTCACAGAAACCTCTCCTAACCCTGTGATGAGTTCACTGGCAAACATTTTCAGTGGTTGAATCACAGATGACTAAGAGGAGACAAACCTGTATTTCCTCCTTTTCTTATTTCGTAGAGTTTATTTCACGCAATTCAAATTAATTAAAACTAAATTTAATTTTGGGGTGATGTTAATGAGAACACTACACATATAAGCATAAAGGAGAAAAAAACGAAAGATAGGAAAATATATATAGATTTAGGGTTGGGAAATAAGAATATAAAAATATATCCATACAATGAGTATCCATTGTGTGTGAATAACAGAATCTAAGATAGCTGTTTATTCCAAATAAAATGTCTTCTGATCTAATTTAGATTTTGTGACACATTTAATTGCTTAATAAAGCTCAAACCATTTCACCATTTTGACAAATCACCTCTTGACCTTTAAACCTGTCGACCTGTCCCTCTGATTGGCCAGAGCAGGGCCTGCTGTCACGTCACCGTCCTGTACAGTCAGGTGGGGGCGCAAGTGACGCATCAGTGTGAACGAAGCCAGGTAGAGTGAGGCTGCTGCTGCTGCTGCTGCACAAATACACCGTCATCAAGAATCTCCATTACATCTGAGTTTAAAACTTCACCATGACCAACAAAACGACTCCTCTGCTGTTGAAGACGCTGCTGGAGCTGCGTGAAGCCCAGGCTACTAAAGTTCTGCGAGGAAACACGAGAAGAGCAAACTTCAGGTGAGTCACGATGAGACTTCTCCACAGGTGGGTGGAGTTGAAGTGGGCTTGTTTGGGTTCAAGTGTATTAGTTATTAAAGTGAAACCCATGGTATGATTTCCACCTGAATATTCTGTAGTTATTTTACTTGTAGTTATTTAACTTTAGCACATGGTAGGATTTCGACCTGAATATTCTTTAGTTGTTTTATCATTAGTTTTTTAAAATGTAGCCCATGGTAGGATTTAGATCTGAGTATTCTGTAGTTGTTTAATTATTCAAAAGGGTAGAGCCATCAGTAAGCTACCTTAAATGTTCTTTGGTTTCACGAACCAAAGAACATTTAATTAACTTGATCCAGATTTTTATATCTAACTGAACTTTGCAATTTTCTATCAATGTTGCAAAATGTTGCAGAAATCTTTCAATGTTTAGTCTGGATCTGCCCCCTGATATAGATCCACATGAGAGTTAAAAGGCTTCTTTCCTGACTCCTACCACATCCTTCCACTAAGTTTTGTAATAATCCATCCAGTAGTTTTTGAGCTTGATTCATTAATGTGCTCCAACATACTTATATTCTTAATTCCCCCCCCCTCAGACACTTGGGCTCCTGTGGGGCCCTGGCAGCGAGGAGGACCAGCCTGCCCCTCTGTCCCGCCACCTCCATCAGCATACCCAGCCGCAGCTTCATCAACCTGGTTGTTCCTATCAGCACCCGCAGGATGGAGTACACAGAGTGCCGGACATTAGGGTGAGTGCTCTGAAAACTGCAATAACATGCCTGTTACTCTATAGAAACTTTCAAAATTTGACTATTTTAGTGCTTTGGACTTTTAACTAATTGTCTGCACCCCCTTATTGTCCTGACGTGACTGTGTGCTCAGGTATACTCCAGAGCAGATGTTCAATGTGGTGGCCAGAGTGGATCAGTACCAGCACTTTGTTCCCTGGTGCAAGAAGTCTCGGATCATGAAGGGACGAGACGGAGGTGTCCGGGCAGAGCTCGAAATCGGTTTCCCTCCCATTGTGGATCGCTACACCTCTGAGGTCACGGTCATCCCAAACCACCAAGTCAGAGTAAGTCTTTGCCTTGGTAGATCCAGAAAAAACTCCATTACAAATACTTTTTTCCTCAACACTTGCTTGTTTCTTATGCAGAGTCCCGTCAACTATACAATGCATCTAATGTTATTGCCTTGTCATCACCCTTTTCAGCATTCAGTGACAATAAAGGCTTGTTTGTTGTGAAACAGGCTGTGTGCACTGATGGATCCCTCTTCAGCCATCTTGAAACAGTATGGAGGTTTGCCCCCGGAACCAAAGACCTAGCAGACTCCTGCAAAGTGGATTTCTATGTAAGTGTATAAAATAAAATAAAATTTTTGTTGTGCAATGAAAATATAATAATGTTAACAATGACAGGAATAAAACAGAAGTGAAAGTGAATCCATGAAATTAACAAACCCACTGATAATAAAAAACCCAACGATTGAGGGATAAGATTGCATGTGTAAAGAGAGACTAATTAAAAGCCTCCGCCTCTGTGCTGGGTGTGTTGCGTAAAATCTCATTATGCTGTAAAGTTAGCCTTGAATAGCATGGTGATGTCCTGGAGGCCTGAAATAGCTGTCAGGTTAGGGAACAGAATTAATGTTGACAGGAGTTTAACCTTAATGTTGGCTCACGTAACCTCAGGCTCAGCCAGGAAGTGGTTAGATTACAGTAAAACACACCAAATACAGAACTCAGGAGGACTGGTTATTGTGAACTTTTAAAAAAAAGTTTTTAATTTTGGTGATCTTCAAATTTTCCAATTCATAAATGATTTTTTCTAATAATAATAATCTATAAACAATTCCCAATACATGAATAATGGCCACACATTTGAAGCTGTATCACCCTGATTTGTCTGTGGCAAGACCCGCACATAAGACCCTGTGTTTCCCACAGAATTGATTCAGTCTGTGGCGGTAGTGTGGGTGCTGAAACTATCAGGTCTGACAGTCTGCATGTGCTGTAAAAACTATGGACAAGCATGAGTGAGAGCGATAGCAAGTGAGCACAAGGCAAATAGCTCTTCAAAAAACAATTTTAGGTTGTTTTTGGTTCATTATGAAACTCTGGCATAACAAATAAGAATATGCTGTGCAGCCACAGTCTGTTAATGATTAATGGAAAACACTGAAGAAAGACAGTAACACAGGTTATTTTTAATCTCAGTTGTTCATATTTCACTTTAATATTAAATAAGCTAGTATAAAGCTTTTTACACATTGAACTGTTGCCAGAGTCCCTCATTCTAATTGTTCTTTAACTTCTTTAATTATTATTAAGCTCTATTTCTCTCCCTCTTTTTGCTGATCTGAAAAATGATCAGAGCCAAGCTGTGTTTTATGCCCCGTTGCATCCTGCCTGATAATTGTCCCTCTCCTGTTTTGTCTTTAGTTGTCGTTTGAGTTCAAGTCCCTTCTGCACTCTCAGCTGGCCAGCGTGTTCTTTGACGAGGTGGCAAAGCAGATGGTCGGTGCCTTTGAGGGCAGGGCAGCAGCACTTTATAGAAACCAGCAGGAGGCGTCACTGAGGAGGCGGTCGACATAAGAACATCCCCTCCATCCCCATCCACATGGACCTTTCATAAAACCCTGCCAGCCTGCTGCACTTTTCCACTTCCAACACTGTTCTGACACAGGAGACTGGATTTTCCTTTTTGCACTCACTCATATCTCGTTCTTGAGTTGACATGCACAAGAAATATACTTTAAACTATTTATTTATAAGCCACAATCTAACTTTTTTTGTTCATATTTGAATATTTATTTTACAGCTTGGCATATATATTTTTTTTCAAATGATCTTTTTGAACACAAATGTTTTCTTTGTTAAATTGTAGGTTAATGTACAGTCACCTGATTCCTGCGCAGTGCTGAAACATCTAAAAGGGTTCAGAGCTTGTTCTTGTTCGGTCATGTAGTTCAGTGGTATTAAAAAGCTCTTGTGTTATCTGTCCAAGTGTCATTGGAGCTTTTTTCCTAATGTACTGTTTCAAACTAATAAGGTTTAGATTACATCTCTATCTCATCTGTTGCTAAAATGAATGCATTACTACTCTATATTATGTCATTTTCTTTTCTTTCTTCATATGAATTATTTTTCAATCTAAATAAGTTTAGGTCATGTCTATCCTCCTTTATATGCTATGTGAGATACCTTCATTTTAACAATAGCCTCCCAAGTAATGCGTCTATGTGTTGCTGAGCTATTTGTTACACACACACGGATGAAAACAATTTTTGTGTAGTTTTGCCAACACACAGGTAAATATAAGTTGAGGAGTAGAAGCACCCCTCATTTCTAGAATCTCAATAAGCGAAAAGTACAAGAAATAGTTCTGTTGGTGTTGAAACATATATAAACAAGAGCACTTTCACCAAGCACAGACATTGTTTAGAGAAGGGAAGTTTTTCTTGCCCTATCTTTTGTGGCTCTGTTTGAAAACTCAAAGGGCACGTCACATCTATGGGCAAGGCCAAGGGAGAGGAATTGGGACAGAAGTACTGAACTTTGTCACTATTAGACAATCAACTTAACTCAATTTCCCATTTGTTTAACCTTCTCAACTTGACATCAATAAAGGGGGCGGGCCATGGGTTTTGGAGTGTTTTTCAGAAGCAGAAGGAGACTCAGAGTCCAAAACCACAAGGATGAAGACGATTGCAGTGCTGATTCTTGCCTTCAGCTGCTGTCTAAGTGAAGCGCAAGTTAAAGAAAATGGGGACATCGCTGATCATTGTACAGGATCAAGCAGGTGCTGTGAAATATGCGGCCTCACTTCTGTAGCCCGAAACCTGGGAGCTGTGGAAGAGAGAATCACAAACATGGCAGAGAAAATAACACTTCTGGAGTCCAAGTTGCAAAATACTGAAAAAGAAGTCCTGGAGCTACGGAGCCTCACCACAAGTAAGACCGTTTTTATTAGTTTATGGAATACAAAAACTTTTCCTTCAAATCTTACCTCATGTTTGTGGTAATGGTGTTCTCAGGCACACCTCAGGTGGCCTTTTCTGTAGCTCTCAGGGAATCTGGCAGTGGAAACATTGGACCTTTCAACACTGACACCCCACTAAAGTACAAGAAGGTCTTCTCAAATACTGGCAATAACTACGATCCTTCAACAGGTAGTGTATGAGAGAAAGAGGTAAAGACACAGAAAAAAGTGAAGAACTCATTCAATGTAAATCATTATCTATTCTCCTTCCTTTGGCAGGCATTTTCACAGCAGTGGTCGGAGGAATGTACTTCTTTCGATTCTCAATGTTCAACAACTTGGCTTCTACTCCCAGCTCTGTTTTGAGCCTCATGAAGAACGGCCAACGGCTGGTATCTGTGTGGGACACCTCAGGGACTGACGCTAACGACATGGGCAGCAACGCTGCGGTCATCGCCCTCAGCGCAGGGGACAGTGTGCATATCGAGCTCCCGGCAAACAGGATAGTCTATGATGATTCCATGAACTACAACACCTTCACTGGTTTTCTGCTCTTCACCATGTGATTCAAACAACACAATTTAATGTCTGCATAGCTCTTCATGCTTTTGCAATAAAACATCCAACTTTATTATCTCTGACTAACTAACTGTTAATTATGGAAAGTGGAAAGAATAATTAATGTATCATAAATCAGACATGTTTAGGGGACTGATAAAGTGTGTGCAATTTGGTGCAGATCCAAATAAAATGTGGATCATGTGATTTTAAATGTGGTTTCATAAGGGGGCTGTTGGGCCTTGGCAAAGGAATTGACTCTACTAGTTAGTAATGTTAGTGTCTGTTGACTTACACACACAATTACACACAATGGTAAGATTGTAAATTATAAAGATAATAAAGTAATAAAATAAATACAAAAGCACTGGTGCCTGAGTTTTTGTACAACCATTGCTGTTTTGCATGCATACACAGATACAGTAAATATACCAATAGCTTTAGCTGTTCTCTGAGCCAACTCTGGACAGGCTCATCAGCTCTCTAGAAGCCTCAATGAAATATCGGTAACTAAGGGCACATGGAAAAGCTTCCACCAAGGCTATTGCCTTATCTCTCCACATCAAAGAATCTGACAATTTATCCAGGTCTGTTGCAAAATTCATTGGGTTCTTTCTTGGGTTGTATCCCACCCCTCCACAAACTTTAATGCAAATCAGTTCAGTCGCTTATGAGAAATCCTGCTGACAGACAGACTACCAAACTGTAATAAACACACAACCTTAGCGTTTTGTGTTTTGAAAACACTTGAATTTTCTTATTTTAACCCAAAAAATCTATAACTCATATTAGAAATCACAACTCAGATCTTTACTATGTGATTCAAACAGCATCATTTCAGGCCTGCTTATTTTCAAAAATGGAAGAATCCCAGTTTATTCATATTCAGGTGGTAGCTTTGAAAGAGAATCTCAAAATGATTCACAGCTGAAACAACATATTATTGAAGTATAATGGTCAAATGTAAAATAACATTTTATACATATACTGTATATATTATATAAATATATAATATATACAGTATATGTATATATGATAGTATATATATTATATATATTTTATGTGTGGCTCTGAAACAATATTCATCTGTTCATTTATTAAGTAACACATGTATTATATATTCCAAGCTACAGTACAGGATCAAGAGTGTTGTCCCAGTTTGTATTAAAGCAAGAATGTACAGTAGTGTTCAAGGCACTCAAGAACATTAATATTATATTCATATCTCTGTCTTGTACAGTAAGTTGACACCAATGTAATGAATCTACTCTTGAACAGTGAGGTTGGCTGAGCAGCACACCTCCCCATGCTCATTGGTGGCTCTACAGGTGTAAATATTGGCATCCATGGCCTCAACTTTGGCAAGGACCAGGGTACATCGGCCATCTTCCTCATACTCTATCTGCACCGTTGGTGTCTCCACTATGGGCTCCTTTCCACACAGCCACACCACCTCAGGGTCGGGGTATCCTGCCAAGATATAGATGGGATGAGTGAGAACAGGGGACAGAGGCAGAGGTGCCAAGTTCACATCCTGTCAAAAGTTTGTAAAACAAATTGTTAAATTCAAAATTGAAATGTTTATTTCAAAACTTTTAAAAATGGAACACCTAATAATGGTTCATGCAATTTGTGTGACAGATTTCACTCAATCAATACTATTGTGTTGGGAAGTCTTCCCATTGAGGGTGAACAGGGTGTCTAGTAGGAGTGTTGAATGCAACCCCAGCCTTGACTCCTCCTCCAGCCAAACCCTCAATCAGAGGCAGGCTATATGAGGCACCATGAGGAACGTGGGCCTTTGTTCCTCCTTTCTGCAGCTTGTCCTGCCTTGGTTGTAGCTGGTGGTGTTGGTGACACAGGTACAAAGCTAAAGTGTCAAGTTGACTCTGTTTAAGTCAATTTCTGTTGTATATTGTCTAAGTTTGCTGCCTCCATTTCAGTGACATGTGTTAAGGCCTCATACTAACGCAACATGATCAGCCTGGCTAATCATGATGTTTTTCTTGTGTTGGTGTCCCCTGCTGCTGTTTTGTTATTATTGGTGCTATTCTTTTTGGCTGTGTTTTGCCTGATTGTGTAGCTTTTTTAATCGTCAATTTTGTTAATTTGACAAACTTGGCTTATCTTTTGCTTGAGCTATATTTTGTTTTCAGTGCAGCTGAGTGCCACACATCTGGGTGGATAGGCACTCCTGGTTAGGCTCCTGCATTTTATGCATGTAAGAGCACTAAGACATTCTTATTTTTAGGGATTGTAGTTTAAGTTTGTTTTTTTCTTTTTTTACATACTAAAGTAAATGTAATAAAATAAGCCAGCGCATTGAATTTACTATTTTGGATTGAATAAAATCTTTGTAACTGGCTAAACGTGTCTCTGCCTCTGTCTGTGCATTTAATCTGTGTCCAAAGAATGACCTTGAGACAGTAGCCCCTGGGGTGCAATTGCACAGGTGGCATAGTTGTTCACACCTCATTCTGTTTATGGCCCCACCACACTTTCAAAGTCTTTGAGGAGTCAAGCCAATTACCTGCGTGGTGAACAAAGAACACCATGATATAGTAATGGAAAGTTAGATATAGGCACCAAAGCTCCTCAATTTTGCAAAGCAAACTGGTTGGAAACTGCTTTTAACAAATTGCCATTTCCACCTGCCTGATGTTCAGTCTCATATCACTTAAACAATACAAAGGGTCTGACAGCTGGAAAGTTTTCACACTATCCCCCATAAACTAACTAACATTCCTCATATGTAACCACATTTAAATTCAATTTATATTTTTACTTAGAGCTGCATACTGTATATGATATATATATTAAGATGAAAAGAAATGACATCCTAAGCACAACCCATCTAAATTTATTTGAACAAGATGGATAGCAGCATGTACATTTCTCGCAGCACCTTAACACTGAGATTTAGAATACGTATTGAAACACAAAAATCTGAGACACTGAATGCATTTTTAAATAGTGTTAGCAATTGTTAATTTATTCAAACTACCTGATGTCCCTTTTTTGTCTGCCTTAGATGCTTTTTAAGATATCTCTTGACATGCGTCGCAAGCTTGTGTGCCTATTCCTATTGAAATGTCAGGAAGAATACAGGGTACTTTTGGAGCTCTCGAGGGTAAGACGTCAGTGTCTACCTGTGAGGTGGCATGAGAGACAGGCACTGGATCCTCGAGTCACTGTCTGGTCCTCCAGACACTGGGTGAAGTGCGGTGGCCCCTGCATCTTCTTCTCCAGAGACTCGAGGGCATGCTCTGCTTCTGGGCTCAGGGGTGAGCCTGGAAAAGAGGGTAGTAGAGAGGTGGAAACAAGTTATAACAGGAAACTAAAATAGTTCTGAAAACAGTAAGATAATAAATTGTGTCTCTTACCTCCCCCAGAGCTGGTTGGAGATCCAGAGCTTTCGCCTTTGGATAGTAAAGTCATTCTCGTCAGGGCAAGCATGGCCTTACCTGCTTTCTATGAGACAAAGATTGTGAAGGCAAAACCAACAACACTCCCATGTAAGTAAAGTAATGAGATGGGTTACCTTCCACTTCTGCCTGGCCAGAAACCTCTTCATCTTCTCCTTAGACAGACACTTGGTGTTGGCACAATCTCCAGAGTCAAATGCTGCCATCCAAGGGTGGGCGAGGGCCTCTACACAGGACATCCTCCGTCTGACAAACACAGAGGGTTATGGTGGTTAAGTGAAGATTTTAACTGAGCAAGTGGCATTAGCTTCAAGTTTATAAATGTACCTGGTGTCCTTGTTGAGCAGTGAACTGATGAAATTCTTGGCCTCATCTGTTATTTCCTCAAAGCTCTCCTCATCAAATTCCCAATGAGCAGCTGTGACCGAGGCCAGGGTCTCTGTATCGCTGTCTCCCTGGAAAGGAGACTCACCACTCAGTCTGAAAACCAGAGACAGGCATTGAAGCTGCAGTGTCATTATGGCTGTTACAACCTATATCCATTAGGTGGCAGTAAAAGTGTAAAATTCAAAATGTTAATCCATCATGAATATTAGCACCAACACGATCCAAAAATCAAATCTATTCAAATCAATTTTTGGAGTTTTAAGCTTCTACAGGCCTGTTAGCTAAATGGATTAGATTAAATTCTAACTTGATGTGATAAGAATGTTCTCTCACAAGTTCATAAATGGCAGTATGCTGGATGTGCATGACACAAATTGGTAATGTAACATTTTGGAAAGCATTATTACTTAAAATTTTTTTTAAGGGTTGAGAAGTTTGCAGATGAAAGATGAAAATACCACTGGTGACTAGAACAGGGAGAAACTGTAATCCTGGCACAGCCCAATAATCTACTGACCAGTAACCTCTGCAGCTCACTGATTAATATAATATGTGACAAAGTATTATGTCACATTTTGAGTTTTCTTCAATATGACAAACGGCATTATCAATCATTTGGAGCTGTGTGTCTGGCCCGCTGATGATTGTTGGTCAAATATACATTTCAATTTCAGCTTTGTGTTTGGTCTCTACCAACTCCTGAGGAAAATATCTGGTTCTCACTAACTCACAAACTGTCTGCTGTGTCATGCTAAATAGATTATCCATGGTGGGTTTTAAAGCTTTTTGCAGAAAACAATATGAAATTTGGATTGTAGCTTGAAGATTGTTCTTGGGCTTAGGTATCAGATTGGAGAGACTCCAATAGCTTTAGAGATTCTGGTAGATATATTTTTTATATTACCTGTCAGGCTAGCAATTCCCCCCCGTCTCCAGTCTTTGTGCTAAGCTAACAGGCCTCTCCCTGCGGCATTTTATATTTCTTGCACAGACATGACCTTTCCGTCTCACTCTCACCACAAAGCATGACTCCAAAAATGTCAAACTGTTACTTTAATGTAGATAAGACTATTGGAGTTACAGTGACTTACAATATGTAGCAGATCACTCCAATGCTCCACATGTCAGTGGCTAAACACACAGGCTCATAGTTTATCACTTCCGGTGCCACAAACTCTGGAGTCCCATGCATTACCTTCAGAGGCGTGTTTGGATCTGTTAAACACAATGATTTGATATTGAAACATAACATAACATACTTAGATAAATATTATGAGACTTTAATTTCACATACCAAACTTGCTGGCTAATCCGAAGTCAATAATCTTTATGGAGGTACCAATGGTGTCAATGCACACAATGTTCTCAGGTTTGAGGTCCAGGTGGATAATGTTTTGCTCATGCATATACGCAATCCCCTCCAGGATCTGCTGCATGTAGTGCACACTGGCTGGCTCTGTGTGTTCAAAGCTGTCATCTACAATACGTTCAAACAGTTCCCCACCTGCGATACTGCACACAGACAAAACACAGTGACAGCAAACCATTATTTTATTTCTCTGTAAGAGTTTGCAGTTGTTATAAGAATTTAAAGGTTCAGTGTGTGGAATATATTGACACCCAGTGGTGAAGTTGCATGTTGCAGCCGAATACCCCTTACATTACCCTCTCGTTCCAAACCTGAAAGAGAACATGTGGCAGCCTTCGGTTTTCATAAAAATTCAAAAGGTGATTAGTTTGTCCAGTCTGGGCTACTGTAAAAAACATGGCAGCCTATGTAGAGAGGATTCCTTCCCAATGTCAATATAAAGTATTTAAATATAAAGTTCCCATTCTAGGGTGAAGATAACTATAATTTAGATGAAACACTAGTGAAAACATCACTTGGATTATTTTAAATTGAATTTGCACCAATAGATTAATTTTACCTAAATCTTTCACACTGGACCTTTAAACAAGCAGTGTGTAGCTTTAAGTGGCATCTAGTGGTAAGGTTGCAAACTGCAACCAATTGAATACCACTCTGGTGTATCTTTCTGGGTGTGTCAGAAAAACTATGAAGTAAAAACACATAAGGACCCATGTAGAGTGTCTTGGTTTGTCCATGGCACTGCAACATGATGGTTTACATGTATGAGCATCCTAAATGATTGTTCTAAGAAAACAAAAACACAATGTTTCGGGCAATTGAAAACAAATATTATGTTCCATTACTGCCAATAGATTCCACTAAATCCTACACATTTAAACCGTGTCAGGTTTTCGTCTTGATACTCACAATTCCATGACCATGACCATCTCAGGCTTGTGATCGTAGGCCGCCAGACAATGAACCAGTTTGGGGTGGTGGAGATAGTTCATCAACTCTATCTCTTTACGAGCAGCCTCCCTTTCCTTGGCACGTCGGCCTTTGTAAAATTTCCCAGCGCACACTCGTCCCGTCTCTTTGTCAGTTAGTTTGAACACCAGGCCAAACTTTCCCCTTCAACAGAAACATGAATGTTGTGTCATTATAAATCTTGAAAAATGTGGTCATGCAATGAAGTCAGCCCATCACAGTGTCTATTTACTGATGGAGGCTGATTAAAAATCCCAGAAAACAAAACCTTTTGTAATACTAGCACCATCTTGAACTGCAGCCATTGAAAACATTTGTTTGCTCAACAGAACCCTGTCTCTACATGCATTTGTTTTAATCCTTTGCCACACTTGGCAGGACTTACCATATTCCAGATAACTCTTCAAAAAAAGGCTTGAGGCTCATTGAAAATTAGCGCTTGGTTTGTCAGATACTCACATTCCCAGTTTCTCCTGCAAAACATAGTGGTCTGTGACTTTGTGGGAAGAGTCAATAGAGACACAGGTGTACGCCTGAAGGGCCTCCTCTTCTTGCAGTTTGTCTGAATCTATGCATCCAGACACAATAGCTGTAATATATGTCTTACAATGATTGTCAGCATTTTCCAATGTGGTATTTAGCTAATGACTCACCTTCCTGCTCCATCTTAACCACAGGTGACACTGGTCCTGGTTCGCTTACTCCCACTGCGTTGTAGGCCCTAACTCTGAAACAGTATTGCTCTCCAGGGGGCAGCCCAGCAGACACTCTGTATGAAGTACTCCTACACTGGGCAGTGAGTTTGGTCCAGTCCCCGGCCTCAGCACTTCCACGTTTCTTTACCTCAACCACATAACCCAGGATGGCGCTGCCACCGTCGTAGCAGGGTCCGGACCAGGACAGCACCAGGCTGGTGGCAGAGACACGGGAGATCACGGGGGAAGAGGCAGGAGGCTCTGGCCTCTCTGGTTGGGAAGGAGGGGTGATGAATATAAAAGTGTTTTTACAACTTCTCATGGACGTTCAAAGTGCAGAGTGCGTCATCTTACCTATTACAGAAAGTGTGATCGTGTTTTGCGCTGAGCTCTTTCGGTCCCTCACTACAATAGTGTAGCAACCTGTGTGCTGTGGTTTGGTCTCTGCTATCACCAGTGTGCTGCTCTGATCTGTATTTTCTGTCCACAGCTCTGGACCATCCACTATCTGCAGGGTTGCAATGTGTGAGGTTTACATACTGACAAAAGCAGGGGAGATAAAGTTGGAATGACAAACAGTGAATATTTGTGAATTAGCTTATAAAATAACAACACCTGTTCTTTGTTATTGATCCAACAGGACACCAGAGGGGGGCTGCCACTGAACCGAGACAACAGACGGGCGGTCTGTCCCACCTTCACCTTGAGGTGCTGTGGGGGGTTCTCAAAATGCAGTGTTGCACCTGCAAAGCCAAAAAATAGTGAGTGCTTTGATTCAAAGCACTCTGTTTGTTGCAGTGTCTTCATTCCTAAAACATGACGCTAGAGGAAGGAAATGATCCAGTGTGGTGTGTGTGAGTGAAGATAAAGACAGGGGCGCTGCAACAGGGTAGGCAAAGAAGGCAATTGCCTGGGGCCTGGGCTGAGAGGCCCGCCCCTACAACTGATTATGTCTCTCCACAGCAATGAAACACCATGATGAGCCTTCTTCTAAAAGTGTCATAGTTTTGGTTGAAGACTAAAACATCTAAATGTGTGTGTGTCTGGGATGATGGTGGAGGTTTGCACTCAAAGTTTCTTGCTTTAATATTTATGTGAATGCACAGTATGCACTTTATAATTTGAATACTAAAAGATTAATTTGGAAAGTGGAATGAGGTGGTGTGGTATCATGTCTTTCTTTTGGGGGGGGTGCTGTTCAGTTTGTTTTGATCCAGGAACCCCAGGTTTTTTTCTTTGAGCCCCAAAATCCGTTGGAACGCCCCTGTCTGTACTGTACTGTAAAACTGGGAGTGTATTACTTCCCCTGAGACCCTTATTATTGTAGTGCACTGCAGACGTAGTGTCTCAAGTGGAAACAAAAGACAAAACACAGTTAACCTACACCACAAGCAAAACCAGTCCTTGTGCAACCAACTGTGTTAAACACTGCTACACTAGATCACCTGTTCTCTGAGGAGACCTAAAGATTAATATTTTTCATAAACTTCGAACTAATCACTTAAACAAATATGCATTAAAAAAAAGCAAACAGAGCATGTATTTTAAGTCATGCACAGCAGCCTATCCCATATATGAGCTGAAGATATATCATGTCTGACGCTGCCAGTATTCAAATATAATCGCATCAGAATGGTCAATTTGACTGGACAATCTGATGCAACTTTAATATATTTACTTTACATGGCCAATTGTGCTGCCGTCTTTTTCATAGCAGTGTCTCAAACATTTCTCTTTGCTGCAAGAGTATGATGCATCCTGTGCATCAATAACAGACTGACTTTAGATTTTATTGTCCCCCAGGGGATATTTGATTTCACAGCCATTCCGGTACAATCAATGCTAATAGACACATTTCAACAGAGGCAACCGAGCGTTAGGACAGAACATCACATGCAACATAAACATAAACACTCTTGCACAATAACAGATATCCACAATTTATAATGTTTAGTCCTAAGGTAAGGTTCCCTTTTAATATATATGAGCACAATAACATTATAACAAGACCAAAGGCCAAAAAATAGGAAGTAGCTGCCAGGTAAAACCCCAGGATACACAAGAACAAACAGATTCTATGAAGAGGTTGGTTTGGACAGTTAACAAAGTGGAGTAGAAAATGTGTGTGTTGGAATAGACAGGTGTCAAAGATGGTGAAAAAGCATGAGTGTGTGTGTTTCTTACCTTTCCCTGAGTCAGCTCTCTTCTTTGGTATAACTTCTGCAGAAGCAGATGAGGTAGGTTTAGTCAGGATGTTTAGAGGTGTGGTCCTGTTCTGCCTATGGCTATCAGTTTTCAGACACTGCGTTACTGTGTCACTGTCCACTTCCCTACATGGTGCTCACTTGTGTTTTGTGGCTGTATTAGAAAGCTACATAGCTGTGAAAATCCTGCACTATTGCTGTTCAGTATACATGTTGTCTGACAGTCAATTACACAAGGACTGGAAATGATGTGTTTCCCTTCATTTATTTATGGATATCCGGTGTGGGAACAATGTTAAAGAGGCAGAGATATGTATATACAGTATATATTCAGCCCTCAAACATGCATGTGTAAGTAATAATGGATGTAACAACCTACATATGCTAAAATACTTTGGACCTACATGTGAAATTTGTAATTATATGATTACCTCTCGGAGATGAGACCGTTCTCTGCTTGTCAGACACTGGAGGAGAGGTACAAGTAGATCCTCCGAACTCCTGCAGCTCATCTGTGGGAGGTGACGGTGACCTTCCATTCTTCATAATGCTTTTGGATGCAGAAGTTGGGATCTTTGAGACCCAATTCTGCACACCGCAGATAGTTTCAAAGTCTGGATTGGTGGTAAGAGTGAGGGAAAGGAGAAGTAACATCAGAAGTGAAACTTGTTAGTTCTTATTTTTATTCTCCTTCAATGAGAAACACCAAAACGTGTGCATGAATTATCTTGTGGTTCAGTTTCTCCCTCACCTCTGACGCACACGGCAGAGCTGCAGGACGTCGTCCCTGCTCTGTTCGAAGCCATGCAGATGTAGGCTCCAGCATCCTCCGGCAGACACTCCGTCACCACGAAACTCACCTCCCTGCCATTGAAAGAGGGTTTCCCAAAACGGGCCACTTCACCTGCCCATAGGAGCAAACAAACAAACTAGAAACACTCTCCCCCACTGTAGTGTAACATCTAACAACAAACTCTTTTGGTTTAAATTACAAATGTCTCATGCAACTAGAAGAAATAGCAGAAAAAAAGATTGGCATTTACATCTTATTCAAATGTATGTGAAAAATCCTGTTCTAAAACAAACCAAGTAAATGGGAATAGCTCTGCTGTATTTACTTTCACTGACTGTATCTGGGCCTCAGGCTTCATCGAGCTGCAGCCGTGTACATCCCAGTGTCTCTACTCACCATTGTGCAACCATGACACTTTGATAGGCTGACTCCCTGTGAGAACCCCGCGCAGTCTGATGTCACTTCCCTCGTCCACATAGCAGTCCTCCAGAGGCTCTATGAAGACGGGTGGATCCAGATGTTTGGCAGAGGAGAGGTTGAGAGAACCTGAACATGAAAAGGAGGTGAGGAGTCACATAGCAACACAAGACTTACTTAACTGCATTTAATAAGTCTAGTTATTAAACCCTAATTTTACTACAATGTTCTGTATAATCAGTAAAGCCCTTAAATATCCACCTTTATTATAGTGATATTATTATCATAGTTTTGTAGTGTTGTTGACATTAATTCACACAGTGAACTACTATGTTTTCACACAGAGTCTGAAGTGAAGTAAAAATAATTAGTCTGTAAGTGTGATCTTCCACCCGCTCATCTATAGAACTGTTAAAACCACAATTCATTTGCTTTTCTTCTTCCTTTTCCCTCTTGTTAAATATGTTCAGGTCAACACTGCCCAGACAAAACAACATT
Organism: Paralichthys olivaceus; assembly: GCF_024713975.1. NCBI lineage: Eukaryota > Metazoa > Chordata > Actinopteri > Pleuronectiformes > Paralichthyidae > Paralichthys > Paralichthys olivaceus. The sequence continues at coordinate 8,696,289 of NC_091097.1, forward strand.
AACATCAGTGTAAAACCAAAAAATAGATATTACTATCAAGGTTTTACTATTAAGGCACCAGAGAACTGTTGTTAGCTTTCAGAGGTATTGTTTTAATTATTCTGTTTGTCTGTTTGTTAGCAGGATTACACAAAAACTACAAAACAAAACACAAAAATTGTTGGGAGGATGCAGTATTGGCCAGGGAAGAGCCCTTGACCCCTATTTTAGTGTATCCGATTTCTTTTCACCTTAGTTAAATAATGTGAGGTATGTACAGTACATAAAGTTTTGCTGATTTCCCAGAGAATCCAGATCTAGTCAATTTAAAGGAGACCCTACTAAGTGCCATTGTATTTTATTTGTGTGTATTTCTTTTCCCCTCCAGGACTTTATCTTGCATTAATATTAAATTTAGCAATTCGTTTTCACAGGACTGCCACTGAATACTTGAAGCTTAGCTGAAGAAGCACTTCATCAGCAGGTGTAGTACAGAACCATTAACATTCAAACAGTGTTTATAGATTGACTGTGTGTTGTAATGCTTAGTCATGGACAGTAAACCAGTTATGCTTGAACAAGATAGGTGTTTAACCATCAGCCTTTAACCTGCAGTCTTTACAACACTAAGTTATTCATTGTGCAGCATGATGTTTGAGGACGGTCACTACACACTTGGCTCCTCTGCTCACAAACACACAGCGAGCTGGATTTTCCCATGTCATTCACATCATGATCCTTTCACCTTTACTTTTGGTGTATAGAACTCTGATTGTGTCAGCAGCTCAGTAAGATCAGTATAAACTTCAAACTGAAAGCTTCCAAACCCCAGGGTTATCTCACAGTATCGTATCAACACAGCCCATATGTGTGACTAACTAATGATCTCACCTGCTCTATGTCAACAACCATCCACCCTCCTCCTGAGAAACTGAGACAATCTGGATTTCTAATAATGTCACACTCAGGCACTGAAAAGGTTTTTCCACATTTCTGTTAATATATACCACCTGGGAAACCAATGTATTAATAATAATCTTCATCACTTTGATTTATGCTGCCATACTGTTGGGGCTGATAGAGCAGGCTGTCCACTAACCAGAAGGTTGCCAGTTGAATCCCTTGTCTCTCCCATTCTGCGAGTCCTTGGGCAAGATACTGAACCCCCAAATGGCCCCTGATGGCTGTGTGTGACAGAACTTGTTGCACATAGATGCACATTCCTATTGATTTAATAGTTGCTGCTGTTGTTTACCTTGTTTTGCATATCAAATGTCAATTTGGATTTGTAAAGTGTCCGTTGGTGACTCAAAAGATAATTATAAATAAAATTAATTATTGTCATTATTATTACCCCAGAAATACTAACATTTACAGTATGTCAGTTACTGAAATTTTGACTTGTTAGAAACGACTGCTAGGTAACGATCAACACTGAAATTATTGAAATAAGATACTTATAGGCAACAAACATTTTATCCAGCTGTTCAAAAACATTCTTGAAAGCTGTTTCAAATTTTCACAACAAAAGTCCCACATCCAGTCAAATTAAAAAAAAACAAGCTGAGAAATTGAATTATATTGGGGACTGTGATGTTCAGTGTGAGCTGAATGGAAGTGAAAAGGTCCCCAATACAAAAACAATCTGAGAACTGGACATTTAATCTCAAGGAAAACATAACACAGGATATTAACATTTAAAAGCAACAAACATGGAGTGTGTAAAGTTATGCAAATAAACTGGTTTTACACAAGGCATATTAAAGTGCTCTATTTTTTGGAGCACAAATGGGAATATAAAGCACCATGTTTAGACTTGTCTATTCAAGCAGTTAGTTTAATGACTCTGAAAATGTCAAACTCAAATTATTCATCTCCACTCCTTCTGTCTCTCTGCCTCTCTCATGCAGCCCTTACCTCTATCAGTGCATTTGTCCGAGGGCCTGGTGTTAGCAGTTCCTGGCCCACTGCTGGGTGAAGATGATGATGATGATGATGATGCACGTGCTGGCTTGATCTGCATCCTGAAGGTTGACACAAAACTCTGTTTGCTGCCATCGCCGTTCATGTCTGTCAGAAAACCCTGGCCTCTGAGGCAAACAAGTTTACAAAGTCATTTCCCAGCAGATTATCACACTTCCTCTCGGTGTCACAGCTGTGTGTGCCTCAGCGGCTAGCTCTGCAAAAACCAACAAGCCTCTGTCTGTCGTTCTCACTGCAGCCAGTGCTGCTCTGCTCTTGCTCCTCACACTTCTCTGCACACGTCTGTGCCTTCTTTCCTCACCCTCTGCGCTAACTCCACCTACATGAGAAATATTTTCTGTTTTGCTTGGGTCATTGCATGCTGCGTGGGCAGGTCTCTCCTTATCTCTCCAAAGTCACCCCAGTGTGAGGTTGCCCCCCACCCACTATACTCAAACCCCTCTTTTTTTTTTTATCACCATGGCTAACATACACCACACATGAACGAGCAAAGAGAAATCAGGGGAGGAAGGGATGGGGGGGGACTTATCTACCCTCCCAGCCAAAGGTCGTATTGTGTGTTTGTCGAATGCACTGCCATTTATCAATATCTCTGTTTGCCTTCTCACTTATCAATGCTGCAACTGAACTTTGTAATGCAAGTGACGCTGGCGATGTGAAGGTTTTCTCTTTTTCATGCCTGTGGGCTGTAAAGCTGTGATTGTGAAGAATGGGCTCATAAATTCTATGTGATGCACTATACCCCAATCCACACACAAACACAGAGGCTGTTTCAGATTCCTGCTGCTATAGTAGCATGAGGATGTCTCGAGAGGGGCCTGCTCTTGTTTTCATGAACACATGTCGATGAGACACAGCCGTATTGTACAGTATCACACAATCTGCAGCTTTTATTGTTTATAAAAGAATATTTTTTCCACCCCTGTCCATTTGTTGGTTGGTTGGTTGGTATGTGTTTGTGTGTGTCTGTTTGTTTGTGAGCAATAACACAAAAATGAGAGGACAGGCTACCACAAACCTTGGCAGAAGGATATGGTACAGTTAATCAAATGTTGGTGCAGATCAGGAGACGGATTCCAGGATTGTTTTTTTTTACTTTAACATTGCAACAAGGAGCGTTATTCAACATTTTCCATGAATCTTGATGGGGGGAAAAAACAGGCACTTTTAAGGAACTGACATCTATGAATAAGTGCATATTTGGTGCAACTTGTTTGAATACGAGGTGACTGTTGGGCCTTGTTGGATATATGTGTTCTAGTGAGTTCCAATCTGATTGTGGGATAAAATCATGTGAGAGAGAATGTGTAACAATCATCAACCTGACTGTACTTAATGTTTTGTACATTACAGAAGCCCAATGAGGGGATCCTAACATTTTGTTAATGCTCTGCTCACATCCCTAATACCAATAGAATATGACTGAGAGGTGCTAGTTTTAGTTTCTGTGAGCTATTCAAACATTTACCAAAATAAACACTAGTGAAAGGACTATTTTATACTGTAGATTTTTTTAACAGAGTTGCATACATCAATATGCAATTGTAAATCTTATCATTGTTCTGAATTAGCAGAAATTATTCTAGCATTGCCTATTTGCAACTGAGAAAGCACAGCAACATTTCTGCTTAATAAAACCATCCCACCTTTGTTCTACCCGCATTATAAATCTGAGGAAAGAAAATGAAGAATGAGAGATGGTGGGAAACCACTCGAATTCTTTTGGTTGGCTATTTAATTATCAAAACAATCCAAATTTTCTCAGCAATTTCCCAAACTCATAAAACTCTTGCTTAGACAGCTTACTCCCCCCTGTTTTCAAACATCCTTCATGTCAACTTTTTTGGAGTTCTGACACAACCACAGGCTTCAACTTGCAGAGGCACCTTTGTCTGATGAAATTCTAACATAACCTCTTCAAAGATAACATACACTCCCTCTTCTCAGGAAACGGCACATACTGGATCACATAGAAAAAAATATGAATTAAAGGGCCTTACTCGTATTGCATTGGTGTCTAAATCAGGTAGAGCGGATTATTGTAGTTTCTTGAAAGAGAGTGTTACACTTTATATGTTGGATGGAAACAGCATCAGATAAAGTAAGACTGACATTGAATAAGACAGAAAAAATAAAACACACAGGACGTTGATAGAAGCTGCAGAACTGATCATTCTCAGGAAACAATGTGATTTTTCCCACATAGCCTTGGCCTGCAGGAGCATAATTAATGTATTTTGGGCACAGGGCCACTTACTACACACAATAGAATCCATCACAGGAGGGAGACAAGCTGACTGACCTCCCTCTGTGTGCATGCCCCAGTGTTAACCAGCCAATGGCATGCATGCAGATAGTTATGTCTGCTGTCTGGCTTTGAATGACTAAAGTGATAAAACTAAAACTTTGCCATCTTTCCAGAACTAAACACTGTCTTAATCTGAGCATGAGGGAACAGATGGAGACTGAAGATTGTCCCAGCAGAGTGACAAGGAACCTTTGGAAGGCTTCAGAAGTGGAAGTGGATGCAGTGTGAGTGAGCTTAATGTGTTTTTTTAAGTACAAGCATTAGGTCACTATTACAGGAAACTGTTAAATTCAACACGGGAACACAGTATAATGGTGTAATCTGATCGATAAAAAACATGTCACCATCTGAAGAAGTTGGTGTAATCTCATTTAAAAGATGTGAAAGCAGCAAAGAAAACGAATGCATTTTTTTTTTATCAATCATCAAAAACTCACAGTTAATGTTACTGCTAAAATGTTACTGTAAATGTATCATTTATGCTTGCATCTGTCTTTGCAATGTCATTTAAAAAAATTTATAAATCCCACAGGAGGCACAAATAGTCAATGGACTATTTACCAATGTTAATATTTTTATTATAAAATTAAAAGTTTCCCATCAGAGAAAATTAAGACATAAATTTCTTTGATAAAGCACATTAATCAAAAACATGCATTTACATTGTGTGAGTGGGTTCGGGACATTGAACCACGGCGCCCCCTGGTGTCATCTCTCTGAGGGTATTCTATAAAACATAAGAGATCCATTGAGAAAATCAAAGGGTTACACATGGAGTCTTAATGTCCACTAGACAATAATGATCTAAAATAAAATGTTGTACTTATTTCACCTCTTCAGAGTAGCAGTTTCCAGAGGAGACTGGCACCATCTAGAGGCCATCTATAGACATGCTATAAGATTTAGTGTTAAACACTAAAAGAATGCAGTAGTTTTTTCAGCAGTGGAAACATATTATGAGACAACATACAAATTCATGGTTGATTTCTTGCGTTTGTTCCCATTACCTACAGAAATAAATACATGGTGGTATTTTATTATAGAAAAATAAATAAGATAAAATCCACTCTATTCATTGATACTCAAACTGTGAGGCATTTTCGATTCATGTGATCTTATAACTTGGGTAACACTGGCATTTTATTCTCTGACATAAAATAAAATCATTGTATGTTACATTATGGACCTACCATTTCCAACTCAAGCAAGACAAACACCAAGAGGTGACCCTACAATAGCACTTTATCACCCCCTTGTGGAATAGCCTGAATTTACTCAGGGCTCTGCCACTGGATTTCAAAACATAGGCCTCTACAGGACTGATGATTCATACAGTCAATTTCTGTGCCATTCCATTGACCCAAATTGCTCCTTGAATAGTTTTCTACTCACAAGCACAGTGAAGGAGAACTGACCTTTCCCTCTTTGTGCTCACTTCATAAAGCTGCGAACAAAACTTAATGCAACTCTTCAGCGCGGCTATTTCCGGAGCTTCCAAAGCGTCTCGAAAAATGTAACACTTCAAGTTGACAGGTCACCCCTGACTTCTCCCACAGCAGCTCTCAGGCTCGTAGGACAAATGGTCACACGTTGCTCATGGTCGTAGTGGATGACTAAGAGGCCAACACTGCTCTGTGACCTACAGAGTGTATCACCACCCACTGTTCTCACAACTTCATGTGCTTCTGCAGAGGATCTTCTTTTGGGAGACAATGAGCTCAAACTGAAACTCATCCACCATTTATACAAACATTTAAGACCAACAGGTCATAAAGTAACTCTTTTTTTTTTTTTTTGCTGATTTCATTGCGTGTTGTAATCAGATCAATTAAATACCTAATGACCTCCATATCCAAGACAATGCAAGTGCTTTTTCTGAAATTAAGTCTATTTGTGCATTCTTCTTAAAACCCCATCTTTACTTTCAAGGAGACTACCACCTGATCATTTCCCTCCCCTGCGGCTGAACGAGCAAATGAGCCGTGTTAAAGGTCGTCTTTAAATGCTGACCTTGTTGTGCAAAAGGTCATGTTGTTTTTCGCTCGGTTGATTTCACACATTGACCGTGACTGTCTGGCCCAGCAGTGACTCGGGGGCATTCCAGCCGACAGCTCAACATGTGCAGTGGGAGCACTACTCCAAAAAAAAAGAGGAAAACCCACAGTAGTTCGGGATATTTCCAGAGGAAATTACTTATGTGGATATTTCCCAAACTGAGAGATTGCAATCATACAGTTTTATCTGGGTTGCACGCACGACTGCGACGTCCCACACTGGAGGTTTACACGCCGACAGTTATGTAAATTTTTTTCTGCTTTTAAAAATTGAGGCTAGAGAAACTAGTCTGATGCTGTTGCAATTTCACCAATTGTAAAATAAAATAAAAACTTCTGGTAGTCTTGTGAAAAGGCTTGGCAGACCATGAGAGAAGGAGGCGGGCATTTGACTGAGAGAGAGCATTTATGAGCCTGTATGTGTCTATGTGTTCAACTTCCACCTATGCAATGAGGCCCCTCCACCACTCTGTCATCGCGAGGGCCCACATGGAAGCGATTATGCCGTGCAGAGAGTGAAATTACAGAGTGAACCTGCGGAACTGGAACCGTCCTATTTCCACTCACTCATTCACTGTGATTTACACACAAGAACACAAGCTCTGCAGCACGTACAGCCGAGTGGACACACACACGCAGATAGAGAAAGACAGATGAACACACACACACTCAAGCGGGAGCTCCGCTGCCACCTTGCCTGAAGCTGTACATTTCCACTGCTGGCTCTGTCGGGACAAGGCCGCAGTGTGCTCGCCTCCCCGCCTTATTCCCTCTCCTGGACTGGAGAGGGGTGGGGGGACGGGACGGGACCTGGGCTGTAAATTCCTCAAAAAGAGCTGCTAAGAGGGCCTCCGTTAAAAGAGGGAGGGGAGTCGGCGCTCGCCAGAGAGGAGCCCACTCAATAAGTCATCATCAAAGCCTGAGGCCTAACATGGGGCCCACGGGAGAGTAAGAGAGAGGATTAAGGCAGAGCGACCTCATTCTGTTTAATAGTTTACCTGCAGATCCAAGCGCTAAGAGGCGACACTGCATTTAAGGGGCAGTAAGAATAATTTTACTGCCTCGTAATTTATCCACAGGGGATTAATTGAGTTATCAATTAAAAGCTCATGTGTAACTCCATAGCTCTTGAGTTCTGTGACTTCCTATAGCTTCATAGCCCCTGCTGCATTTGAACTGAATTCCCTTTCGTCAAATCAGCATCCAACTGCTCATTTCAGTGAGGAAGAACAATGTTGTGCCGGAAGGTGGAAGATCTGTCTGTCTGCAGATCCATCAGCTTCAGCTGCGCCTCTCACATCGACTTAATCAACCAAACATCGCAAGTGAAAACACAGACACTTCATCCCTCCTTGTGTCATCATTTGCTTCTCGCAGCATCAACCAGAGAGTTTATGAGCGTGGCGTGCTTGTTTATACACTGTGGTGTCTGGATGCACATTAACTATTCCCTCCCATACACACACACACCCCTCCCAGTCAAGCCCATTATTATCCCAAGGCGTGCTGCAGGCTCCCAAAATATCTGTCAGGCAGCTGCCGGCACCTCTCTGCTCAGCAGCTGGAGCGGCTTTCAGGAACTCCCTTCACTTTCTACTCTGATAAGATATACACCAGAGAGGTGGGGGAGGCGAAATAGCCTCCCCTAACATCAGTGGGTCAGCCTCTTCCAGTCTGTTGTGTTTGTACTCTTGTCAAAACCCCCCCTGAGTGGTCGGTGCACTCATGTGCAATAAAATTCCCAGACAAATGGTGTGCAGGAGGCACCAAAAAGAGCCACCAAGAATGTTGAGTTAGGACTAAACTTCTGTCCACAATTCCTGCTGTATTGCCAATGGTATTTAAGCAATATGATGTGGAAATGTGTAGCTTAGTGGTGATTCTTTATTGACAATATCTCAGCTATAAAAGAAACCAGGAGTATGAATTACTTATAAATATTAAAAACAAATGAATTCCTGCTATCTCGTGTTATTGTTTTTAACTAGTGTTAGTTTTGCCTTGTAGTTCTTGATCAGCAAAACACAATTGTGACCTCAGAGGAATACTACTTTGTTTTGTGTTGTGATTTTGATGTAAAATAGCTGAATGTTTTCAGGTTTTTATCAGAGACTGTTTATAAAGATGGACGACTCGTCTCCACTTCCTCCCACCATTCAGTAATGAAGCTAAAATAGCCTGGATAGGAATGCCGCCATCTTGCACAGTAGCGATCAGGGTACGGAGCCGCAGCAGCAGCAAGGTCTTTTGATGCATGTGCTCGATCATTTATGAGTCAGTCTCAGCTGTTTCTCTTCTTTTTTTATAGCATTAAAACAACTAATTAGAAACCACACACTTGGACATAGCTACACTTTATGTCTTTGCTTACAATTTATTTGAAATTTACTTTTTAGTTTGGACAATGTCTCATCTGCTCACATGGAGAAGGCAGGATTTATAACCTAAACAGCAGCCAACCATCTTTACATGTAATATTTTTCAGTGAACAACACGGCTCTGAAAGAGTGAGGCAGTTGAGTTAAAAAGATAAATGGAGAAAAGCAGGACACCTCCTGATGCAGACTGTCAGGCCCAGTATTTATGGCTGGAGGACCTGAATCATACTCAGAATTCAAACCTTCAGTTTCCTGTCAACGTGTTGCGCTCCGTCCCACTCAGAGTGGACACCTCCAACGGCAACGATAAGAGGAGAGGGGACATATTGCACTTGCTGTCAAGCTTTCAAACAGACAGCAAGACAGATATACAATGTGCACTCTGGAAAATCCAAGCAGCTCTCCGATGGTTAGGATAATGTATGACTGCAACTAATCCAGTGTTAGCCCTCGGAGCATGAGCTCTTCCTGACTTTGTGCCAAGATTTGATTAGAAACAGACTTACTACATGTCTGGGTGGGTTTTTTTTTACTTTTCTTTCCTCCTATTTTCTCTTTTCCTTCATGTGGCCTGATACTTATATGGTTAAAAAGAAATAATGTTCACGCTACATTGGCACATACATGTACATGTACTTGAACAATGGCTGCACAGTAACAGTGGGAACTCTGGCGCTTCTGACTAACAACATGATCCTCCTCTAACATGCCAAGGCCCTCTTGCAATGAGAGCGACACCATAATATCAAGTCAAAAAGCATTCTTGCTGTCTTCCCCCTCGATCCTTGGCTTGTCCCTTCTTGCCCTGAAGCAAGCAGGAAACGGCTGCATGCAAGATTTAAGATCTGAGATCAGCAACATGGGAGACGGCTGCCACTGAAAAACTGGGCACAGACATTAAAGTGAACATAATCTACTTGTGAAAGCTGCCACTTCTTATGGGATTAATATCAACAGCTTTATACAATAGGTTTTATAAATTATAATCCTGATGGTTTTACATTTAGCAAGAAGTTCTCTGAAGGCAGGTAAAGTCTGCGTACATGTTCATGCAACGCACACAACAAGATTTACTGAGAGAAAATGACTTAGCCAATTTTTTTTTTGTTTCCTGGCGTGAGTTGAATGCTGAACATCTGATTCCATTTAGTTCTGACAATTTGAGATCCAAAGTTTAAGCTGAAATATTCACAAAATCACAGTCACGTCTCTCCTCATTTAGATTCCCCCTTTTCTTCCCTCCTTTGTTGTTTTCCCCCGAAGAAAGACAAAAGCGACCAAATAATGTAGAATTTTTCCATCACGCACTCCAAACCCCTCCACCCTAAAAACAATCTCGCTCCCTCCACCACCAGCACTCCACCCACATGCAGCTTCTCCTCATTCTCTCGCTCTTCGTTCGCTTGCCTTGCTTCAGTGCAAAGCCAAACAAGCCAGCTATTAAGTTGAGTTAAGCGCAGGAAGTGGGCCTTCGGGCCAGAAGGCACTGTTTACAAGGAGCTAGTCAGGTTTCAGCAGCGCTTTGAAGTGAGCAGCACACAGGAGACTGTCTGTCACTAACCAAAGGCCCAGCACCACTCCACTGACTCACTCGCATTCCCCCCATTCATTTGAGCGCAGAGAGAGGGAGGGTGACGGCTGAGGGGGTATAAGATGGCAGAATGAGAGGAGGCCACAGGTAGATTTATGGTTTTTCCCCCCGCAGATTATCTTCTCCCACCTTTAATCAGTCTGACTTGTCTATTATTACAACCCATCTTTATTTAACCCCAGATAAGGATACAAGAAAGACAAATATCAACTTGTTCCACAGGTCATGACATTTACGAGAGCTGTTGCTCTGCTATACGCACATATCACTAATTATACTGCAACCTATTGAAGTAAGTCTCATGGCATCATGTTCCCCTCTATACACCTTTAGAAAAACAATATGAACGCATGCACACACACACACACACACACACACACACACACACACACACACACACACACACACACACACACACACACACACACACACACACACACACAGTACTGTACGTGCTTGTATTTCTCAAAACGCCCATGGGCCTCTGCTCTGAGGCAGGAGGATCAACTTTCTCCAACACACCCATCATGTACTTCATGACATCACCGCAGACGAGGTTCGGTTTCAGCCATGCATTGCTTGGGGGATTCCAACTTGGCACGCAGCAGTGGCTCCAGAGGATCAACCCAACAGCAGAGCTGAACACCCTTGTTTTCCCTTCACCCAAACAGGCAGGAACATTTTCACAACAGCGCAGACGAACTTCTCTAACCAGATGATTCTTGTTGATTTACCCGAGCCCTCTCTAACAACAGGGCAAAAGGCGAGGGTGTGTGTGTGTGTGTGTGTGGGGGGGGGTCTTTTGTTTTGTTTAGCACTTGGAGGCGATGTTAGTGTTCATGTGTGAGGAAGTCATCCGTCGCATTCTTACAGATCGGCACCTGTTCCTCTGACGCAAAACATGTAGATGTTAAATATTTCAGTATGTAAAGATAGAGAAGTGATGACTTTCGTTTTTTGTTTTCTTTACAGGAAAGAGGTGTGTTCAGTTGACAGTCCCACAAGGAACTCATTCCTTGTATTTCCCAGAGGGCTACTGTCTTGTGTAAAAAGTCAAGTTTCCATTAAGAATTCCAATAATCTCTTTTACTGTTGCCTGCCAGTCTGAGGCAACAGATGTTCAGGTGTGACACAACCCTCCCTCGCCCCCTTCAGAAAACAACACGGCTGCACCTTTATCAAATAATTGAACTCGCCCTAAAGTCTTTAATTGTTAAGAAATACTGAAAACAAGGAGGGGCAATAATTAAAACTTGAGAAAGACACTTTTAACTAGGAATTCAGAATCGAGCATTTGATATGGTTATTTGCTGATATCTGAGACTCAGCACATGTTTTTGGTTAGAGAGGAGTGGGCTGAACTGAGAAGCTTCTTGGACATCACCCAACAGACTGAAATGTTGACATTCTTTTAATCCATTAAAAAAAAGTATAACCAGTGATTAATAAAAAAGTATCATGTCCTTTGGTATGTGGCATTTTCTTACAGTGCAAAAGTAAAGCAGGTACACTGGCAAATAAGGAAAAAAAAAGTATTTACTTTCTTTAAATACAAATATATAATTTCATGTTTTTACAAATACTATTTACAGTCTTGGTTTTAATTACACGTGAAATGTTTCGGCAGGGAGAATAAACAATCATTGCTCCACAGCTCATTTCCCTCCTTTCTGAGTTCTTGGCTGGTGGATCATCACTCCCCTCGACTTTATGGAGGCTTTGAGAAAAGAGCCAGAGGGGGGGAAGGTGAGCATTTCAGCACATGGCATCCATAGCCATGCTTGTTATTTGTTCAGACAGTTAGGTTCAGGCGTTGTTTATCCAGCTTGTCCTTTTGTCAAACCATAACCCTCAGTTTGGCATGCATGTGTGGCTATTAGGCTGAGGAGAATACAAATGCTGGAAGAGCTAAAGGCTACTCATTGTGCTACTTACCTATCACACGAGAAACAGGTAATAATACACAAGTTAGTCCCGGGAACATACAGATTTATTCTACACAGTGGTCTCTCCATGTTTGCCATTTGTCAGCCTTGTGTAGAACTTGTGCCAGGAGTGCAGAGTCTTTCCAGACCAGATCCAAAACCCAGAGGTGATCCCTACAATCAGCGTCATCAGGTACTTGATCATGTAGACAGTGAAGTCCGGGGTCATGCGGGGCCCGGTCTGCACTGGGCACTGGATGGCCAGGCCCCTGCAGTTGTGGCCGACCCAGCTGCGCTCCCAGTGCGGGCGGAAGGCCTGCTCGTAGAAGAAGCAGGCGATAACGATGGTGGCGGGGACGGTGTAGAGCACGCTGAACACCCCGATACGCACCATCAGCCGCTCCAGCTTCTCTGTCTTGGTGCCATCGTGTTTCATGATAGTGCGAATCCTAAACAGCGACACGAAGCCGGCCAGCAGGAACGAGGTCCCGATGAAGAGGTAAATGAAGAGAGGGGCCAACACGAAGCCCCGCATGGGGTCCAGGTTGCTGAGACTGACGAAGCAGACGCCGCTGAGCATATCGCCTTCGATCTGCCCGATGGCCAGGATGCTGATGGTCTTGACGGCCGGCACTGCCCAGGCTGCCAGGTGAAAATACTGGGAGTTAGCCTCAATGGCCTCGTGGCCCCACTTCATACCTGCTGCCAGGAACCAGGTGAGTGATAGGATGACCCACCAGATGGAACTGGCCATGCTGAAGAAATAGAGCATCATGAAGAGGATGGTGCAGCCTTCTTTTTTGGTGCCTTGGACGATGGTCTTGTAGCCATCAGGGCTGAAGCTCTCATTGCACACCACCTTGTCCCCCAGGAAGTAGCCAGCTATGTAGGCTATGGAGACCATGGTGTAGCAGCCAGACAGGAAGATGATAGGCCGCTCAGGGTATCTGAAGCGCTGCATGTCAACTAGATAGGTGGTTACTGTGAATAAAGTAGATGCACAACAAAGCACAGACCAAACCAGGATCCATATGCGGGAGAAATGAATCTCTTTGTCAGTGAAAAACATGTGACCACTGCTCCTTGATGGCTCACAGGGCGCTGCGCAGTCATTCACCTCTAAAAACTTGTAGTTCAGATACGTGGGCACTCTGAGGATAGAAGGGCACCTGAGGGGTCTCTCCTGTGTGGAGACAACAGAGATGTCGTGGGTGTCCGACGCGGCCACGACGGGTGGGACGGTGGCGGCGGAGGAGTCGTTCTGGCCCACACAGATCTGTCCGTCTCCGAGCACAGGGAAGTTCTCGCAGCGCAGCCGGTCCGGCCACTGGAAGCCGAACTTATTCATGAGCGCCTCGCAGCCCTGCTTGGCTCTCTCGCAGATGGACCTGCAGGGAGGGATGGCTTTCTCCAGAACGGTGCACACGGGCGCATACATGGAGCACAGGAAGAACTTCAACTCTGGCGAGCACTGTACCTTTACGAGAGGGTAAAACTGGTGCACCTCCAGTCCTGCGTCCTCCTGGTTGTAGTGGCCCACTAAGTTGGGCATGATGGTTTGGTTGTAGGCTATGTCCGTGCACAGGGGAATTGTGATCGGCTGACAGAATCCATGCTCCGGGACGACTATTCCGTTGTCCCCGTGATACTGCGCCGATATCAGCAGAGGCAGCAGGAGCGCGACACACCAGCAAAAAGTCATCCTCCCAAGTTTAACACTTTGTCCTGATTGACTTTCTGTAAAGTTGTGTAGCATCGGTTGTGCAAGATGTTCAGCGAGAGTAACTTTGTGAAAAGAAAAAGTTTTCAGGGTGAGGAGCTGGACGCTGTTCTCTTTGTGTCTGATCTCAACTCTAACTTTTTTCTTTCTGCTTCAGCACTGACAAGTCAGCCGCAGTACGCAACGTAACATCCGGTAACAAACTTCAAAATAAAACAAAAGTCTTGATAGTCAAAAACTTCCGTTCAATGAATACACAATCTATGGTTGAAGGTTATGCCACGACAATAGCAAGTACTTAATATAATACAATTAGTAAAATCAGGAGTTTTAGCAGTTTAATTGTTTCAGTTGACCCAAATAATACATTCACATAAACATTTAACTCAACAGTTAATTGACATATATAAATAATGAATCAATCAAATTTTATTTGTATAGCCCATATTCAAACATCAAATTTTTTCCTCATAGGGCTTTAAAAAAGTAATGATCCACTGCCGCCATCAGGATCCACCATCAGCTGCCACCTCGATCATGGTCCACCACTACCATCAGATGTGCCATTACTATCATGATCAGCCAAGACTATACAGCGTCTGCCATCACATTATTATTATCCTCAATAATAATAATAATAAAAAAAGTATACGCTATATACATTGCTTTAATCCATACAACCCATATTGTACAGATATATAATATAATTAAATATAAACTGTAAAATACAACCAACATGTACAACCTGTTAAACTGTATTTACTCAAAGTTGTTAGATTCTGTTACACATCTGATAATAAAATACGATGATGATGATTAATGATGATGATGATGTTAAAGCTGATAATGATGATGGTGATGATAGTGAAGATGATGACGGTGAAGATGATGATGATAATGATGATGGTGATGATAGTGAAGAAGATGATGGTGATGATGATGATGATGATGATAATGATGATGTTGATGATGAGGATGGTGAAGATGACGAAGGTGGTGATGTTGATGATGATAATGATGATGTTGATGATGATGATGATGATGGTGAAGATGATGATGATAGTGATGTTGTTGATGATGACGATGCTGATGATGACGATGATGATTGATAATGATGATAATTGAAGATGATGATGATGATGATAATGATGATGATTGAAGATGATGATGATGATGATATCTACATACGTCCATGTTACCTATACTAAAACTGATCAGAGCCCTGAGAGTTTGGTTTTTTAGCTTTTAATGGCGGAGGGTGTGACGCATCATCCAGGTGGTCACTATCAAGTTGCTATGCGCTCCAACTTTTCTGCTTGACGTTAATTGGTCCCAGATCCAGAATCCTGTCGGACTGAGCCAATGAGCGCTCAGATCGCGGGTGACGTATGCGGGTGGGGATAAGGCCAGAGAAGTTGTGAGCTCGTGATGTTTCCGTTAGTTTCTGGACCTGCGGTGATCCTGTGTCTCCGGTGAATCTTCCTCCGGTAACTCGGTACGTTCAGGTGACGTTTGACAAATTCAACCGGCAACGACGGCTCCATTGTTCCATTGTTACCCAGTTGTTTCCCCAAAGTGGTGGGACACTGCTAGCTTAACCCACCAACGGCTAACTTACTGATTTGCCTCTGAAAAATGATCTGCTAAGAACCTCTGCGCGACCCCTGAGCTCTCATGGTTGCTAATCACGAGATTATATACATATGTTATAATTTATTATAACTCAGAGGGTCTTCTCTCGTTGTGTCAGGTCCGAAATGGAGCAAAGAATCAGATCAGGTTCAATGGACTTCGGTTCATTTGACGGGCAACAGAGTTTATTTGCAAATTCACTCTTCCCAACATGCCAGCGTCAGGTAAGCTGTGTCCCTGGATCATGATGAACAACATGTCGGGTAAAGGCCTAAAGGTGGTTGATTTCATTTTCCCCCAAAATGGCCACAGGAGGGATTTAGAAGTCTTTCATTTTTATGAATACACTTTTGAGTAGTAATGCTGACACTACAGCTTAGCCACAGTAGACAGACATTTCATGATGGGAATCATATTTTAAATGAACTATTTTTAACATCAGTTCATTCACTCATCCATTGTTTTTTGTCTTTGTACACTTAAGATTATTGATACAAGTAGAATTCTGTTCTGATAAAGCTGTACTGATAAAAATGAGTTATTATCAATACGTTATTGGAATTGTTACAAATAATTATTGGCCTTATTAAAACGTTTGTTTTCTCTCATTCTCTGATCAGAGTGACTGTAATTTTGTATTTTGTGAATTACTGATATAATTCGGCAAACACTGCTTAGTTACTGGTAGTAAACCAATGATTTAACTATGTAGGCTGATTACCTGTGCGTTTGCTTGGCTGTGTTTACTTTGACACATTTTTATATCCATTTATACCAGAAGCATAGTTTAAGAATTTTTGGATTGTTGTATCTGAGACAGTTTCCTTCATTACTGATCATAGAAATGATTGTATGTTCTGTGAAGTGTTCAAAAACAATGACAATCATTTGTATTGCTTATGGTGATGTCTTACAAAGTTTCTTGCCTTACAGCCCTATTTAAAATGAAATAAAAGACTTATAATTATACATTTTTTATCTGCTAATTTATTATCTACCACCTTACTAATGAACTAATGAACTAATTATGTAACCT
The DNA here is from genome assembly GCF_024713975.1 of Paralichthys olivaceus. Lineage (NCBI taxonomy): Eukaryota > Metazoa > Chordata > Actinopteri > Pleuronectiformes > Paralichthyidae > Paralichthys > Paralichthys olivaceus. The sequence continues at coordinate 8,712,895 of NC_091097.1, forward strand.
TTAATTGTCTCAGCAGTATTCATGAAGAGTTTGATGCCTCTGTGGCAGCTACAGCCATTCTTTCAATTAAATCTCCTAATTCTCACGAACCTGACTTGTGTGAGAAAAGAAAAACTTTATCTTTCCAGGTGAGCTTCAGTGTGATTGCTTATCTCTCTTTCAGGCCAGTATAAATGAAGGAGGTGGAAACAGCGGGAAAACAACATCATCCTCCCCGTTTGTCCCTGGTGTCCGAATGCAGGACAAGGACACAGCATCATATGTGCCCTGGTCTCACAATGCTCATGACGATCCATATCAACTTTTCAACTGTGTCCCGAGCTGTACTGTAACAAGGTATTCAATTAATCATGTTCAAGGTAATTCACTTGGGCATAATCCCAAATGTAGTGTGTGTGTGTGTCAGCTTTTATTCTGAATTCAGAAGTTATTCAGTATATTGGGAGCAGGTTTTCTTATGGAAGAAAAACACACAGGTTTTTCAGCCATACTGTTAAATTTGTGCCTTCAAAGTAAAAGGAAAGTCAGAGTGCAATTTTGATGAAATATTTTCTTTTCCTTTCAGGAAACCAACTCATGACATGAATTACGATGGAGAGACAGTTTTACAAGGTCTTGTGTCAAATATTTTGGATGAAGCCAGTTCACGGCACAGCTACACTGAAAGGTATGTCAAGGTTTAAAGCTTTTATTTTTTGGGGTTGGGTTTATGATTTACAGTTTGTATTAAATTAATTTAATATCACATTCTTTAGCAAATTAAATATATTTGATATTAAATATTTATATTTATTTAACATGTATCAGTTTTGTAGTTTTTAATACATGTTTGGTATTAGTTTCCTAAACATAGACATTAAAGAAAATCCTCAATTCGTCTCTAGGAACCCACCTACATTTTGTCAGTCGTTCATGGCTGGTGATCATGACAGCTTTTGTCGTAGAGACTCTCCAAACATGTGCGAGCAGACATTTGGCATGCTCCATGAAGACAGCTTGGTTGAACAATGGAAAATCACCAGTCCTACAGTGTCAACACAAAGTACTCCGGCAATGCTGACCCAGAAACAGCTGGTGGGAAAATTCAGCATGGTGCAGAGGGAGAGAAATGGAACAGTTAGGAAACAAATATTTAAACATGACGCCTTTCAGAATTACCTGCAAGAGCACATCAAGCAACCAGAGCCGTTCTCTGCAGCTGTAAACCTCCCAAACCAATACCAGATCAAGGTGACCCCTAATAGAGGGAACATTGGGAGCATGAACCAGTATTCAAAGCATCACATCCTGCAAAGCCAGATACAGGACAAATTCAAACCACAGATGCAGAGAGAAAAGAAGATGGTACATATGCCTGGCATTTTGGGAGAAGGCTTCTCTACGAGACCCCTAACCAACACAAATACAAGAGATGGAGAAAGGAAACAGGTCTTCCCTCAGAAACCATGGTTTGACTATCAGGGAGGCATTCAATCTCAAAGATTTAATAGAGAGAACAGCATGGTCAGTGCAGGGAATTCAGAGCAGTACATACCTCCAATGTCTCCTCAAAGTGACTTCAGAGGGCACCCCAGCATTCCCTTAAACTTCAGCCTCAGATCCACGCTGTCCAACGGAAGTGCTGTTTCAAGCGAGGATTTCAGGGAAATGATGACCCGCAATGCAGAGAGCACTTATCATGGCAGGGCCTTGGCTGCAACAACTCCAATGGCGATGAATCAAGAAGGACCCGCAATCCAGCTTCTTGCATACCTGGACGAGTGTAACAAGCAGTGGAGGTGTTTAAGCATGGAGAGAAAGATGGTATGTTTGTATTTATTCATTTTTTTCTATTGAACAGTATTTACAATATAGAAATTGAAATATTCAGAAACACCAGAGCTGTCAAACTTCAGCTTTAGGTGTTTTATTTTAACAGTATACATACAAATGTATTTTTTATATATATTGATGCACAATGTATGTTAGACTGAATTTAAAAACTAAAAAGATTATTTTGTCTAGATTTTTGTCATGTTCTCCCTTGTTTTCTATTCCAGACAGAGACCATCCTTGCTAAGATGTTTGTGGGGAAATGGACTGCAGCACTGAACAACACCATCATTCCAAAAACTCCACCAAACCCCACCAGAGTTGACCACCTCATTGTTAAACAGATGACGGAGCACGCAGAGGTGAGCTCCCCTTAATAAATAACTTCTATACTGACATCTACAGGTGAGTTTTTTTCACTGCAGCATTGTTATTTACTTTGTGTCAGGAGTGAACCAAAGAGAATCATTGCCCCACTTAAAATCTTACTGTAGTTTGGACCTTGTTTAAAAAGCTGTTTTATTGAAGTGGTGGGTCGTTATTAAGTAGTGTCCTCAAATCATATATTCGCTTCATATATTTGCTTTAGTTGTACCGTTGTCGTCTTAAAACAATTACATGGGGAATTGTAATGGTTGTTTTTGCTGGTGTTCTGCAGTTGGCCAGCCTTCTGTATAGGATGGAGTATCTGTGTAACATTCCCATCCACATCAACATCCGCACAGCCCTGAACAAGTATCATGAGGCTATTTGCAGCGCCCAGGCAAGACTCAAGCAAATCGCTATCATGTCCAAACCTCAGCAGCAGAGAGCTCACGTCACAGACAGCCAAGGTAAATCGTATTATATTGATCGACATGCATTCTTCTTTACGATATGCTGCCAGTCCTAATTTGCTTCGGTTTCATAGACCTCCTGTTGGTCATCACACTCAAGCACCTAGCTGCCACCACGAGGAAGTTCCGCGCAGCCCTCTGGTGTGTTGTCCAGTTGACGCTGCTGCAACCTGTCAAGAGGCAGGATGACCATGTCAACAAGGAGGCGTCACACAGAAATGGGAACACCTCTCCATTCCAGGGAAACTCCTTCAGGTTTTGACTCAGCAGTGAGTTAAAGGTCCTGATTAAATGAAATCCACCATATTACCATTTATTGGCAGCCAGGTGATGAAATTAATGATTTGTGACAGTTGTGTTCGGAAGTACCTGTGATGTTATTTATCCTGCTGCATCTCAACTTCAGTTATCATTTAAAACTTAGTGTCCGTTCCAAACTAACATGAGTCTTGCTCCTTCGTTGTATTTTAAGGCACTATTTATCTGGAAGATTTCAGTGAATTCTTCTTTGTTTTTACTTGTACTATTTATTATTATCTATTGGCATGTAGTGAGACCTCAGTTCTGTTAATTCTTAAGCAACAATTGATAAGGAAGAAAAAGGATAAGGGAAGTAGTTGTTCTATAATGAACATGCTAATTATTCATGTTTTCTAAAATGTTCCATTAAATTTTCTGCAGCTTCAGTTTTTCTCATGAAACATTACCATCTTTTAAGAAAAACAAGTTCTATTTTATCTTGATCAGCAATATGATGAAAGTTTGAATTGTTTTATATGAAAAGTGAGTGTTTTAAATGTAATCTAAATATAATTTAATCACATTTTCTCTAGAAGACACCAAGTATTAACAGATATTATTCTGTTTTCATAAAGCTAAGTCAGAAGGACTTAGCTTTATGAAAACAAGCATCATTGTTCCATTCTTTGTACTTTTAATGTTCAAGTTATAATTGTTCCCCATTTGTTGTGAACATTTCAAAATAAAGCAGTCGTTGAATTTTTTTTTTCCTTTTTATTACTTTAAAAATGTTCAACCTCAAACACTCAGATGTTTGCAGTACAATTTAGCAAACTGCTCCTTTGTTATAATTCTCAGACGAAACGCAGCTATGCATATAAATGTGCCTTTACTGTGAAGTTGTACAGAAATAAAAGGCAATTAATGCATAAAAAAATGGCACAGAAGATGGGAGCAGAAAAAGGACTTCGCTCTATTTTCACCATCTAATTTGATCATTTCAGGGGTAACCGCATCAAAGCATGTTCCCCACTTTCCATCAACATACAATCCTACATCTGCTTGTATTTGTATCCCAATGGATAAAAAATGATTTGGACATCCAGCACATTGTTCTTCATGTAAGAAGAGTGGCAGGAAGTAATTAACACAGAGGATCTGATGACATGTTCACATACTGAAGGTGCCAATGAGGTTGAGCTAAAAAGAGGCGATGACTTTTCTCATTTATTTTTGTCTTGTAACAAAACCTCACAAACAAAATGTCCTTTCGCTTGGTTTTATCTTTTACGTTCGCCTTTCTGTGTGCGCTTCTTCTCCTTCTCTTTCCTGTCTTGTTTGGCCAGTTTGTCCTTCTCTCGCTGCATCTTGTCCGTTTCTTTCTTCTTCTGAGCGTCCTCGCGAGCTTGGTCCCTCTTTTGCTTCTGTCTGTTCAGCACTTGCTCCACGTTGGTGTTCTTAAACAGGGCTGACACTTACAGTGAAGGACAGTTGGATGGAAATACTGTATTTTTTTTACTGCATATTCTGTCTGGAGGAGTAAATGGCTGTGAGTTAATCATCAGGGTAGTCAGGGTAATGGCACTACTGCACTATTCAATCAAACTGCAACCAGTAACACTGAACACCGTGTGATTATAAATAGCCCCTGATCCTGAAGAGCTGAAGAAAGGATACATTTGTCACCTGGGGGTTTATTAGCAGTTGTTTGCTCCTCTTCCTCAGCTTCAGTGCTTTTGTTAAGGAAACAACAGAATATATGGAGTAATTTGAATGTTATGTATGTATGTATACACATATATATATATATATATATATATATATATATATATATATATATATATTTTTTTTTTTTCCCCCTGAAACATGTTCAACAACTTTCTTACAGCACACTTAATCAAACATTGAAAATTGAAGTAAAATGTATGGACCATTGTGGAAATTTCTGACTGGCCTTCCTGTCATTAGGATGAGCAAAATCAAGGATATTCCTCTTCATCCGTTACGTTAGCGTATTGAGCGAGGAGAGCCTCTTTCCTTTTCTTCGACTCCTCGGACACCTCCTTCTGTTTCACCACAATCTGAGCTTGTTTCTCTATCATACTGGCGATGGCCTGGACCTCGGCTGCAGAAAAGGAATAACAGTCAAACTTTACACAAACAACAATAACATGTATTGATTTCTTTTATAATCTTCATCTTATATAACTATATATAGCTTTAAAGCAACTTTTGACTCCATTATTACCAAGGAGTTTTCATCTGTGTTGGTTTTATTATTTGGGAGGATTACGCAAGAACTACTGAGGAAGCCAGGGTAGAAGCTATTGGATCTTGGTGCTGCTCTGGATCAGAGGTCAGATCCCAGAATTAATTGTAAGATAGGACATTCTTCATCATTTTTGTTGATACCTCACAAAATAATTCATGGATCTTAATGAACCAACAATGTCCTCCAAGAGAAGTTAAATTAAATCCGTTCGACAAGGTCTCTTGGAGAAAAACACCTTAAAACTCAATGAGTTTAGGAATGTGGACGAGGCAGAGTTACATAAAATACCATCATCAGCATCTCCTCTGGCCGCTGATCGGCTTCGACACTCCGTCCACTGCTTGATGATCTGGTTACAGACGTCTTCCAAGGTGTCCTCAGTCTGTGAACAAAAGTAAAAGTTCAGGACAAGTAAAAGCTCAATGACTTTCTACACTCGCAGGATGTATGCTGTGGTATTGTGACCTCATGTCTGACGGAACAGTTATTTTTTAGCTTAGTCTAAATTTTACAAAACTTGTGCTTCGAACAAATGGCACGGCTGCATTTGGAAGACTTCCTCTAAGGCACATACGTGAACCCCCTTAAGGAGTTGTTCCAGTACAAGACCACGGTTAAGTGATTTTTGAATGGGGTTTGGCGAAGCAGGGTAGAACAACTTGGATCGTTAGCTACTGCACATGGGCCTCAGCTGAAGAAACACTGCTGTGTGGTGTAAGGACATCTTGCTCCAGAAATGACGGCTGACATCAGCGCTGTCATTTGGTCCCGCCCGGCAGAGACGGACAGCAACACATGAGAGCAGGGACACGCCGCTTGGATAATCACCAGAAATGCGGATAAAATCCCTTGAAGCGCGTCCTCTTTCTCCTCGTCGCTCTCGTCTTCTTGTAGGACCCCTAATATATACGTCCCGTACACCTCACGGTCCACTTCCAACGAGTCCAGTCGATCATTTAGCCAGCTTTCAAACTCCCCGGCGTCTGACATGGGCGCGGCCATCTTGGACCTGTGGGGTCTTTCGGTAGCGCACGGATGTCCTATGTGACTGCCTGTTGAAAAAGAAGGTAAAAACAAAACTTCTTACATTTTTTAAACCTCTTCGTGCATTTGAATACACTTTATTTTTGATTGTAAAATGGTTGGAGCTTATTGTGAATCTGTATCCGTGCTCATGAAACTCCAGCCTCTCTCTATAAGTCAAATCTCCTGTGTGATCTTCATCATTTTCAACTCAAAATGTTTGTAGCTCACTTTCGACAGAGAAGCATCAGTCACATCTCTACATGTTGACGTAGAACGGTAAATATTATATGTTTGTAATGTTAGCCATCTAAATACCTGTGCCACAGCTTTTCTTCTGCCTCACAGAAAACCAAATAATCAAACAAACACTGTGCAACATCATATATATATATATATATATATGTACACTGTGCAGAAAAATTATAACCCATCTACCATACCACTTAAATACACTCATTTGATTTACATTTATTATAATCATTTTATTTATCTTTCTTAACTTTGCTGTTATTATATGCACGATTTATGTTTACTCGTATTTTATTGAAAAACATTCTATACACCATGCTATACTTCCTTGGCTAATATTTATATTTTATTACATAATGTGTGTAGTTTCACAGCTTATTTTGCTGTATATTTCATTTGAAAATCTTATTAACAGGCACCATTTGACTCGTAATTTCATGACATTGCAGTTCTTGAATCTTAAATACAAACAGGTTTTCTGCAGGGTCTTAAAGAAGAACAAACCTTATCATCTGATTTCAAGCCCTGAAAAGGTCTTGAATACATTAAATATATTATGTATAAGGTTTTAAATACTTTTAAGGTAGGACATATTATGACTTACAATACCTGTTTTTTAAGATAAATGTTTTGGCGGCATGCATAGTTTGTAAAATGCTGATACGACTCGATATATGATGCAGCCTACTTGACATTTGTCTCAAATTAGGTCTTTAAAAGTCTTATATTCAACTTCAGTCTGAGTGCTGAAGTTCAACACATGAATCTATGAGCTTGTAAACCTTCTCTTTGAATGAACATGTCTGTGGCAACTTTTTAATACAGTGATTACTTGTGTGGTTAATTTAATTTCAGTCGCCAAATTTTTAATCAGCGCTAAATGCCAAGCATTGGCAGGCACATAAGGGCCTTGGGATACCACCACAACCCCCCCAAATCCTTGATTGAATATTAAAGTTTGATTGTTCCATATTTTACAGAAGTACACTCGGAGGCTTCAAGCACCATAAGGCATGCCAGTACTAGTTTAATGAAATGCTGATTTCAAAATAATCAACAATATTCTGTTAAAATTCAGTGGGAGGCTAGCAGTCAGGCAGCCTTTGGCAGATCATGATCATTACAGCATTTCGGATTACTGATAAGCACTTTGTTTCCACTGAGTGAGGGGGAATACTTCTCTGATGATTAACTTGTATTGGTAAACCTGCAGTGTCTCATTGGCTCTGAGTTTGAGTGTTAGCAATAGCTGAGTCATTGCTGTAGGCCGTTTTAGGTCACATTTATTTTTAGCATTCACCACACATTACCTGAGTCCTTGCCTGTGCAATGAAACACAGATGTGCTACTGTCGAGAATAGCAATAACAAGTGTGACATTCTGCTTTTGGCCACTGGGTGGAAGTAGAGGACACAGGTTTTTGTCTAGCTAAGTCTTGGATTCGGTTGCATGACAGTAGTTTGGAGATTACTTAGTGCGATTTATTTCAAATTGCTCCGTGCATGTGCACCACTCTCGGTTTATTAAAGTGTAGTTGTAAGCAGAGCTCTGGAGCAAGAAAATGCCCTGCCAGCTGTTTGCTCATCCTCTTTCATTTGACACTGGGACAAGAGACAACACCTCCCAGCTGTTTGAATATATTAAATAATGTTTCCATGTGAATAGCTTAATGCTGCTAACAGAAGCCACTTTGTCCGAGTGGGGTTATTAGTTACTCATCCTCCTTACACACACACACACATGCACCTACACCCCACAGCTCCTGGTTGTACCCCCAACGCATACACATAGACGCACACACCTTCCCACTGCTCCTACATAATGGCTTCACACGTCGCTGGCCTTGCAGTAATGAAGTGTGAAGCTTCTGTGACGCCACAGGGAACCTAGCGTGTGGAAGTATACTCTGATTTTAGTGCATCGCTCTCCATTCCTTACAGCTCAGATACATTTGCCTTCAATATTAAGCTCAGTTTGTACTTTCTACAGGTAAAATAATACACGTAACTTTCATCGCACCCCCTCAAGTACTCATCAGACCAGGCTGATGAGCTGGTAGCATCCGGCTTATGTGGTTTTCAAATAACAGACAGAACGGTTGCTCAGGCTGCAGATGTACAATTCTTTTTTCTGCAGCATGCATGATGGAACCTGACTATTAACAGTGTGTGACAGTTCCAGTAATAAACCAAAAATAGTACTGAAGAAACCTTAGATTTTTTAAATTAAACATTTTAATTTGGGGTTTCTAGTTGCAGTTTAATGTTTATGTTGGTGCTCACTTGTCATGTATTATTGTAGCCATTGCAAAATACAGTATTACATCAATTTAATGTGTATTAACTATCCGAATTGGGCCCTGTCAACAGTGCAGTGTGCAAGTGAGAAGGAAAGTGCCATTAAAACAGGCTGGTGTAGTCATATCTCAGGCTGAGGGACCCATGCAGGGTGGATGCATAATGCCATTGCCTCTCATAATATTGCGTAGCTTTAGGATGCCTGTCCTATTTATATTGAGGGGCAGTGGATTGATGCGAAATGACGAGGGCCGCGAGGTGGCTGAGTGGGTGGGCATCCACATGCTCTGCTCCACAGGCAACCCTCTACTTTTATACACACACACACACACACACACACACACACACACACACACACACACACACACACACACACAGCTACACACTTGTCTTCATGTCCCAATGCCACCAGCCTTAGAAAAGCCCTACAGTCTCAATGTGCAATGTCCTCTCTCTGTCAACATATCCTCTATCCTAGCATTAATGTGACAGAATATAACCAGAGCCCAGAACAACCAGGCAGCACAGAGCAATGAAAAACAGCATGTGTAACACCGGTGTTTCCTCATCTTCTGGAGCTGCTTGCTTCCTCATCACACGGTGACTCCACTTACAACGAAGTCGAACGTTTAAAACGCTTTTCTGTTTAATAAACTTGTTAAACCTGGATTCCCAGTAACATCTTACATAGTTATGAGTGAAGTTGAATTCATGGCAGTGGAGCAGTATTATAACTAATTCTTTTAATTTAATTGATGCTATTAAAGTCTCATTTTCATAATTTCAGATTGTGGATGACATCAGTGATCGAATCTGTGACACATGATGAATGGGTGGACACTAAGGGACAAGACATCAGTGCCTTAAAAGTGTTTATCCATGGTGAGTACAACACAAAATAATAATTTATTTATAAAGTTATGTTACATTTGTTATTTTTTAATTTTAAGGCATTATACAACTTATCTTTTGTTTCCCCCCTACACAATCATAGACTATATAGAAATGGAAGACAAGTCTACACTTCCTCCCACTGTGCAAAAATAAAGTCAATATATCTCGGACACGTACGCTGCCATCCGACCTTCACCATGTTTTTAAAGCATGAATTAAAAGTTAGAAGAAAAATTAACACGTGAACTTTTATCACGCCTAAAATGACACAAACAATCCTTGGAAAATATGTATTTTTACTCTTTGGTTTGGTCCATGTTCCATCCACTTACATGGAGGAGACAGCGAGTATGACCTATAATGCAGCCAGCCACCAGGGGTCCACCGAGATGTTTTGGCTTCACTTTTTGAGAGCTGTCATGTCGTCCATGTTTGTATACAGTCTGTTTCAAACAGTACAAACATAGTTTCACCTGAACATAGTGTCGTTAGATACTAAACTTAAATTTCTTGTTCAACAAACGGGTACCAATGGAAGGATTGTTTTTTTGGCCAGTAGCATTTTAGGTGACAATAAATTAAAAAGTTTTTGCCCAAGTAAAGAAATGAGTGAGTGGTGTTGAAGTCAAAGCCAAACTGTGGGTCCTGTAGATATATTTATCTTGTGCAGTCTAAATATTTTGGATCAGGAACAAATGTGTGACTCAAGTCCACACCTCTGCTGGATAAAGAGGAGATCAGTCATTAAATGACAAATGTTTTGTTTGACTTGTTTAATGATCTGTGTGTGGCTGCATGGACTTCAGTGGCTACGCTGCAGTGATGTGCGCTGCTTCATCAGTTTGTTGGAGCCCAGAAACTGCAAGTCTCCTTGCAGGGGGAAAAAAATTAACTTGAGCTGATGGCCAAGGGAATAATCTGGTTATGTGTAATGAGGGCTCTTATTATGCGTCTATCAGGTTGAGTGTGCTGGTGGTGGACTTCCCACATCTCCCTCTCAAGAGGCATGACGCTCTTACTCCGCTTCTCTCGCTTTTTAGTCTGAATTGTAGGCAATTAAAACCTCACCATGTGAGTGTGGAAAAAGGTAATGAATATGGAACACTAACTCGGAGAAGTCCGGAGAGACCGCTTGTCGAGTTCTGAGGGTTCCTTTCTCCAAATCATTGAAAAGCACAAAGACCGTTTGACAGTGTTTTTTTTTTTCTCTCCCCGTCCCTCGCTTGGTTTGCATGTGACTCCCCAAATGGTAGCCCAGAGGTTTTAAAAATGCGAAGCCCATTCTTTCCAGGTTGGTGAACTTCCGTGACCTATGGCAGTCGGGAGAAACTTTTTGTCGTGGCTTTGGCGCCCTGCCTGGATGACCGTGCCAGCTCTTGCCGCTTCTGAGCAGAGCAGACGAGTGATGGGAAGGGGGCTGAGTGGATGCGTCTAGACAGCCAAGTGGAGGAGGGCAAATATTTAGCCATGTCACTTGGGGAGGGGATGCGGGCCTCCTCTTAGCCACAGAATCAGGCCATGTCTCCATCCTGCTCCCAAAGCTGCTTCGCACTCTGTATTCAGGGTCACGGATCTCATTTCTTGGATAATATTTCAAGCTGGTCACAGATGGGGAATTAAATTGAAGACCTGGCTTGGAATTGGGCATAAAGGATGGATTTTGGGGGCTTCTCAGAGAGATGATATGAAAAAGGAAACAGATACTGTAACTGTAGATGTACTTATCCGACATTTAAGGGTTTCTATTAATAAATGCATGAAACGCTGACTTAGTTGTTTGCTCGCTGAAAGCAGAACAACCCCCACAGTCACCACCTATAATCTGACATGAGTCACTTCATTTTAGAATGAATTGTTACTTTGCTGTTGATGGCTGATCATAATCTCTCCCCCCCCCCCCCTCCTTTTCAAAACAGTATCAGGGTGGTTTTTGGGTGTCCCTGTAGGTGCCAGCTCCAATGTTTCCCCAAATGCACTGCCAATCCAACAACATTCCTGTGGCTATTCTCCCCTGCCTGTGCCAGATTGAAAGACTGTAATCAGATGAATTGCTGTCAGAGAGCGGCCTAACAAGGATACTCAAATCGGGGAAAATATTGACTCAAGCGAATCAGCACATGACATGTTGTGGTGACACTGACAACAATGCACATCCGTCCGTTACCGCTCGGGCGGCACAGAGGGGAGAGTAAAACGTTGCGAGGGAGAGGGGGTGGCGGTCTGACGAGGCTCGTGCTCAGAGTCAGACTGGCGCTGGTGTCGCATCTGCTGATGGGCGAAGTCAACCCTGCTCGACTGGTAGCCGTCACTCACCCACACATCAGACAGCGCGCTGCAGTCTCACGCCACCTGTGTCCCCTCAATGTCTTCATGATGATCTGTCTCTCATGCCTCTTCTCACAGCCAGTGAGAAGAGGTTTTTTTTGTTTTGATGTGACAGGTCTTAACACAAACGCACACGTGGATGTGCCATCGATGGCCATCAATGTGTTTTGATAGTAGAATAAAAGTAGTTTATCAAATGAAAGTGACATACAGTAGATGTGCTGCAGGTTATAGCTTAGTGAGCATTTGCTTTGCTTGGACTTTTACTGTTATGTCAGATTGAATGTCTTATTGTCTTTGAGGGCATTTGTCATTACTTGTATTAGGTTTGAGATTAAATTAGACTGGAACTCAGGAGAATGCGTACATCCACCAATGCACAACAGTCCCCTCAAATTCAGTTAAGCTGCACCAAGTTGTACACACTCTTGGTATCAGTTCCTCAAACATGCCTGTTCTTTTAAAATACCAAGAATAAATAAAGTGATTGATAAAGAAAATCCTGGTTTTGTCTCTTTCCGGATCTGTGCCAAAATTTAATGGGTTGTTTATTGGCCCATGTCCCATCCTTCCGCCACATTCAGTCGAAATCCGTTCTGTGGTTTTTGCGTAATTCAGCTGACAAACAAACCAAAAGACAAACAAATAGACTGGAGTGAAAACCTCCTTTTGTGGAGGTAAGATTCACTTATTAATAAAAAATAATAGTGTAATAGATAATATAAATAATCTAATGATCAGTCTCAATAATCTGGACTCAAAATCTCAGGACGTTATTTGCAAGAACTTTCTGTTTGGTTTTTGTCTAATTCCTCTAATATTGAACTTATTGTCACATCTGAACAACGTGTGCAAATATTTCCACTCACTGACCTTCACCATGTAAAATGACTGAATCATGCAGGGGTAAAAAAAATAAGGACCTCCCTGCTATAATAAAGTTCCTGTCACAATTAAACTCCTGTTGGGCCTGGAGGGTGAAGTCTGCCCTCCTCTCTCTCTCTTCCAAAGCACTTTCCTGCACATTCAGTAAATTTTCAGCAGGCACACAGCTCTAATCTCATCAGCTGCGGATACATATTTGTGGATCCCACCCTTCTGAGTTAATGAAAGCATTTGTGTCACTTTAATGTAAAGCCTCGCAGGTCTCACCCATCTGTCTACAGTGTTGCTGTTACAGTGTGTGTCATCAGAGTCTACAACAGCAAATTACAGCTTATTAGTACCAATACCAGCAGTGACAACATTTATCACGGAAAACATCTCCTGCTCTCCCTAATTGTCCCCCTCAGGGCCCCACCGTTATGTGGGCCGGTATCGACGGCCAGGCAGTCATTAGGACATCACACTTGAGCTGACGAGCATAGAATTCAGGGGACGTGTCCACCCTGATTGGTTAATTTGATGTGAGTGGAATGACACTTCGTCTGGAGCCGATGAGGTGTTTATTTATAGTCTTGGTGAGGATATCCAGACACCCGCCGTCCGTTTTCTGCTCCTATTTTTGAACCCGAGATAGAGAGCTGCCCACGAGGGCTGGGGGCGCAAAAGCGAGGCGGGCCGGGATATGAAAAGCCGGCAGGGAATCGGGTGCCGGAGGTGGAAAGGGCAGTGCATTTTATGTGTCAAAGAACAAGAGCGAGTCGCCGGTATTCAAGTATATCTGTCAGTCTCTCCCGGCCCGTGAGAGGGAGTGACAAAGGGTGCAGGTCATCCCGGCCTGTCTGAGCTTCTTTGTGTTTCCTCAACAATCGGATCTTGTCTGATACAGATATGCTACCTGTCTGTCACTTCTACTCACTGATATTTTGTCTCTTTTGTCTGTGTGGTCAGTTCTGTGTTAGGCACCTTCACTTTAGTTTCTGTGTGTGTGTGTGTGTGTGTGTGTGTGTGTGTGTCCCTGTTGTCAGATTGTGATCTGCATTCAGGCGGAATTGTCCCTGCTGCTGCCCTTTGTTGGTAGCGATGCCCCCCTCCTGCCACCTTCCACTTCACACTGCTAACATCCTCCGGGAGTGACAGATAGAAATCTAGAGTCTAAGCCGGGCTCTCTCAGTTGCTTAGCACCTGCTCAGCGGCTGCTCCCAAATGCTATGATCTTTTAAAAAGGCTTTACCTGCAAACTCTGAGACACCTCCCAGCCCACATCCCCCATCGCCAGGTTCCCTTTGCTACCTGCTCTCATTACTACTGTGGAATCGCACACTAAAGCAATTTGCCTCAAGTGTCCACAGTCCTGTGTCTTTCACCCTCACACCAGGAGCTCGCGTCCCATCTTTTTTCACACTGAGGACCATGAGCGTAAAATCATTGTTTTTTTTCCATTTGTTTCAGTGATCAAGCCTAACTTTTCTCTCTTGCCAATTAAAAAGCTTTGATGTCTATCTGTGGAATGGTTGAGGCTAGAGAAGCATCTCTCTTCTGCTGCCTCCTGGCTACCAAAGGCCAGACTTGTGCTGGCAGAAGATAATCAGCCGTTCTCACACAAACAAGATAACAAAAAAAAAAGAGAGCAAGCGAAGGATTTATTCCCATTCTGCCTGTCAGGCAACCCACTGAACAGACAGGGGAATTATTTTGGCAGCAACACTAATGTGGTGACGGTTGTTGTTTCCTAAACTGATTTCCTTAATCCTCCACTTGTTCCACGCTTTGTAAACATGGGAGCCTGATTTTGTAATCTGGGAGGTCCCATTGACGCACAGACACACATGCACGCACACACACTACACACACACACACCAACAACTTATCTCTCTTACCCCCTCCTCGTCAGCCACTGCCCTAATTAGTCAGAATTAAGACGAATGCCTGGGCCTCCCACGATCAATTGGTATCGAGCGGACCTTCGCTCGCCCCTGCCTGGGGGCCTCTCTCGGCCGGCAGATCATTTATATCAATCGCTTTTGTTTTTCTTTCCTTCCCCCTTTCCACTCTTCCGACCACCAAGCGCAAGGTTTGGTCTATTGCTCCGCGTGCAGAATAGACGGCAGGCAAAATGGCACAAGTCTGGCACAGTAACAGCTACATATTGATGAAACAGGGACACGTGGGCTTCAGAGAAACACTCAGGGTCACATTGTCATGTCACATGAATGCATGTATGTGTTATCATATGCATTTGTATCCGTTTGTGTGAGTATTTAAGCAGGTGCACAGGGGTTTTCATTTTTTTTTTTTATGCCGTCTCCTTTTATCTAACAAGCTCACCCTTTAGAGGAGCACTTCCTCTTCTCAGCCCTTTGCTCTTCTTGTTGCCCTTCTCTCAGATAACTCCCTCCTCCCTCCTCCCTCTCTCTGCCTTCATTACTTGTTATTCTGGTTGAGGACAAGCTTTATGTTTTCCAAGTTTTTTATCGACTTGGCTTGTTTGGACCAAGTTAATAATCAGTGCAAAAGGAGATTTATGTATCATTCTCTCTCTTATTTGATATATGGTGACTCTTTTCATTGCTTTTCATTGTGCCTTCTTGATTCTAGACAATGTGCATGGATAGAAGAAAGAAAGAACACAACGGCGGCTTAAAAACAAGTTTCTTTTTTTCGAAACAAAATATATTTGACATGTAGCTTTTCTAGCGGAGATCAGCTGCTTCAACCTGAATTGCTGCTTGTTTCCTCTCCTCTTTTTTCTCCTGCATAGCGATACACTGATTTGGCTGACCTCTCATGTCCCACACTGGGAGAGCAGTTTTGCATTTCATCAAAAAAACATTCAGCAACTTAAACACTAAACTTTCCGTGCATTTCAGGTGCACATTCAGGTCAGAATGATGCATACAGCCCTTATCTCCCTGGTTTCGTTCTCACCACTTCTCTGTGAAAGTATTGTTTTATGTGTCTCCAAAACCATTGTTTACTGCATGAAATTTTTTTTTGTCTTGCTGCGACCTGCTTCTTTATTTCTTGTTTTTCTACCTGACTGCCTAGACTCTCCTCCTGCAAGTACTGGAGAAATTCTTGTTCCTGTTATTCCTGCATTAATCTCAGGTCCACTCCGACGCAGCACCTTAGGGAAATTCATTTATAGGACAAATTAAATAGAGAAAAGGAAAGGGTAAAAAAGCACACTGTTATTAGTTCCTTTCTCCAAGGTTAATGGTTCAGTAGTGAACTGCCACTACAACGCACAAAGAAGCAGTTTGTCCTCTGTGTGTGTCTCTATTGGTCACTCAGTACTTTGTCGCACTATATGCCAGTGATACATGAGAGTCTCAGATACTTACTACTTTTACCCCGGAGGCAATCTCAAATCTGTCAGTTCGACTGCCTCTTCATGTTGCATGCTTTGTGTGCACACCTGCCGCCTTTGTGATGTTGCAGAGACCAGCGATGGGAGTCCTGCATGTATGCGGTGCCAAGCTTGGATGGTAGACCACAGCACTTCACCCATGCACGAGTTGGCAGCTGGCTTCGCGGTCCGTGGCCTCCATTGTGCACAGCCCGAGTGCGTGGCGACATGCCTTTGTTGTGATCCACTTGGAGCTTAGTCCATAGAAGTAAACTTGGCTAACTGACTTAAGCTATGTGGTTAAGCTAAGATGAACCTCAGGCTACAGTTTAAGCTCATGTTCAACCGAGTGTTGCAGTGCCAGATGAGCCCTCTGTATCTGCTCAAGTGTCCATCTCTGTGCCGTGCGTTCCATGTGTGCATGCATGTGGCCTTTGAAGGGGGCCGAGCGATTGTGTTTATTTGGGCACCACGAGTCCCTGTATCTCTGTCTCATCCCCGCGGCCCTGACTGTCTTGGCATAACAACCCTCTGTCTCTTTCCCCCAATACTCTGTTCTCTCTGTTTCTTTGCCACCTGCTATTTAGAGACAAGGGCTGACAGACTTCAACTGTGCCGTCTCATTTCCTTCAGTTACTGCTGGAGAGAGCCCTCATCTGTACAAACACAAACCCTGCTCTGTGCCTCTGCTTTGAACTCGAGGTCATAGGGGATATAAAAGAGAGAACGAAGAGCATGGAGAGGGAGGAGAGTTGCTCTATAGCATCTTTATGGATTAATGGGAGGAAAATTGGGACTATTAATCCTCCTCTCTCACTCTGCACTGTGGAGTATAGAATATGATGCAGACAAAGTGCCAGGCAAATATTAACCAGTGTATCATTTTACAATTTTGCCCATTCACCCACATTTTCTGCTTATTATCAGGTCTATAATGAGTCACAGAGGAGAAACACTGTCCTGCTCTCACCTCTGTGTTTGTGTGTGCGCATATGCTTGATTGGGTGGAATGGTTGGCAACCACTTCTGTATTTCTGCCTAATTTGCCATTGTGAATACGATTGAGTTAAATGGCCTAAGTTTGTTGTGCTCCCCCAGCTCCCTGCTGTGCTAGCATTACTAAACCACTTGGACTATAGGCAATCAGAGGGAGAGAGATACAGGGATTTAAAGGAGCAGGGACTGCAGTATCATGTTTTAAGTGAGGAGTGCACCGTGTGATGCTGATGAAGAAGGATGTGACGAAGAGAGACGAATGCCCGGACCCAGAAGTGTTGTACCAGTGCGAGAGAAAGTCCCCGAGAGGGCCTCTGCGGTGAAGAGTCAACTGTGGCAAGCTTGAACTTCTGCCAAGCTGGCTGTTTGAGTTGTTGCAGATGGCACAGACAATAGCACCGATATGGCTGGGTGCACATTATAGAATGGGGAGACAAACTGATATACAATGATATTTATCCTTCTTGTGTCCTCTAAATGTCATTCTTTTTGGGAGACTGTGCTGCTGATAAGTGACCCTTAAAGGGATGAGTACACATAACAAAATCATCCATGTGTGTTAGCTACATTTTTGCTCCGGTGCCTCATGCACCGAGCACTTCAGCATGCATTATGTTAGCTGATCACAGGCCACAGGCATTAAAAAGTTTGCAAAACAGCTAAATGATGAGGAATTGATGTTGCTTGGTTGCCAAGGTGAAAATAGTGGAGAATTATCTGCAAAAATATTTCGTATAATAATAATACCTTACACAAAATAACAGTTTCTACTTTCCCAATGATTGTTTCCCAATGATTGTTATATATGATGAGGCAGCGGCACACAAAAAGCTAAGCTGATTATATCCACTACTGTTGTAAACTGGCACTGGCCTTTAAGAGCAACTTTTTTATCAATCAAATAATTCTAAAAATCTGTCTGTCTGTGGAATGCGTATCTCAAGGACCTTTCATCTTATTGCCTTCACTCTGCATTTGTATTGTATTGTGTCAATTTGCTGCGATTTAGACACATAATATGTTCAATATTGACAACATTTAAATAATCAGGCGACCATCCCTCTGCAGCATCGGCTGCTGGGACTCATCAATGTAATTGATGTTGTCGATTAAAAGAAGAGCGAATTCAGGGCACCGGTAATGATAACAACTCAGATTTTCATGGTTTTGTTTATTGTGTTGAACTTCACCGAATTAACTGGTGAACAGCTCTTTGTGCAGCAGCGATGGTGCAGGCATGTTTAGAACAGAACAAGTTTATGGATTATCAATGTTCCATGTCTTCATAGTACTTTAAAATGAACAGTAAACCCGGGTTGAGAGGAGGGTTACTTATTTGGTCAGGGTTTTCATAGCACACAACAGCATCACCCATAGACTTGGTATATTTCTTTAATATTGTAAACTGGGTCTTTTGGGCCTTTAATTAAGATTAGGATTCCTCTTTATTGTCCCACACACAGCATGCAACATGCAAACATGGGGAAATTTGACCTCTGTATTTAACCCATCCGTGTGAACACAGCACACACGAAACACACGGAACACAATCCACGCAGTGACCACACGGAACAGTGGGCAGCCATGAAGGTGATTGAGGGGTTCGGTGCCTTGCTCAAGGGCACCTCGGCAGTGCCCAGGAGGTGAACTGGCACCTCTCCAACTTCCATCCATGCTGGACTTGAACCAAGCCAAGTCTCTATGGACTGAGCTACTGCCTCCCCCATCAACAAGGGGAGAGGTCTGGGGATGGTGAAGCAACTGTATTTCATTGTATATTACTGTCGAAGTTGTATATCCCGCTCTTTACAAATTTAAACCTATGCTATATGGAGTCAGTTGCTACATTCAAGAGTTTGGTTCCAGTCCTCCTACCTGAAGCTCCTCCTGCTGAATCTGCTCAGTGTGCAGCACATCCAGAGAGAAAGAAGCAGAAGACAGCCTGTTCCCCCTGCTTCATGATGAATTCACTACCAGAACATGTTGTTTTGAGATCCACATGGCAGATCCTTGTTAGCCTGGATCCTGAATAATCAGTTGTTGCCGGGGCTCCCAGCAGCAGCCAGTGGGGCCACGGAGACATGCCCAGGGAACCTTGTGGGCCTGAGCTGGGGAGATGAGGGTGCTGTTTGACTGCCGCGTCTGTCTGTCAGGAGATTTGTGTGGATGCTCGGGGCACCGAGTGGAGACAGTGTCAGGGCGATACCCTTGACGGTGATGTGATTGAGTAGACAGCTGCGACCCGCTCCTTTCTTTACCCGCCACCCATCTCTTTCCCCCTGTGTCCCCACCCACCCCTCCTTACACAACAGCCCGCCGTGAGTGAGCGATCACTTAAAACAGCGCTGGTTATTATACCTAAGCACGTCCTAGTAATTTATGCATGATTGCCCGGCAATCTGAAGCAATTCATCATCCTCTTTCCTATCTTTCTTTTTTTAATCTGTTGGTGTCTTGTTCTTCTGGACTTTAATCTATAGGGCTATTAAGAATGCCTGTGTAATAATGGCTCAGCTCAGGTGACAGCATGACATTGGCGCCATCATTGCCATGCAGGTTTGGGATCCTGGAGGACTGTGGACAGAGAAAGAGGCTAGATCTGTCTTTAATAGCTGAGAAGCTGTTAGACCATGCATTGCTTGGTTTGTGCAAGAGCCCGATTCCTGACAGGCAGATAGCAAGAGCTTTTTATTCTACATGCTGCTTCTCACTATGTTTATTTTCTTTATCTTGACTGGTATGCTTACTTAATGTGGGGCAAACTGAATGTCTTAAAGTAGAGCTCTTAAAGTATTTTCAGAGTTGCATAGATCGGTCAAAAATTAGATTCCTATTTATAAGTAATTATCACTCAAAATTACTTATTCATAGTCTATGGAGGACAATATGTTATGCTAAGTAGGTTTTGTGATGTTTGCTTTAGTGGAAGTTCAAATACTGTATATGGTATCAATACAGTAAACTTGTCCAGCTGATGTCTGCTGCACAAACCTGTTTGTTACAGCTGTGCATGCTTGCATTTTCATGTGCGCTGCCAGACACCATGAAATATCCAGCATGTGACAAAGGTGTTAACAGCAACAGCACCGGCTGAACCTTCTGTTGTGGAGTTATCCATCTGTGACTTCGAGGCATGGTTAATGGATGCCGACCTTGCTCCATGTTCTCTATCGGTTCCATTCAGCATCTATCAACCCAGTGATGTATCTTGATTTTCCCCCCCGTTCCATTTCCGCTTCCTGCTTGTAGAGTGGAGTACCAGAGTGCAACTCTGCCCAGTTGCAGGCCATTGTAGTCTGCCTGGGCTCGGTGGATGCTAAATTAAGAACTGAACAGCATGAGCAAGAGTGAGACAACAGACTGCAGCAGCTTGACAGACAATCAGAGAGGCAAGTAGTGGCGCTGGTTTATCTTTATCATAGTGTTTTCTTATGCTTTCTTTCAAGCTATTTATTCACAAAGGATGCATTCATATCATGATGCATGATGGGTAATGTAGGACATCAGTTAAAAAATTCCTGCAAGCCCAAGAGCTCTTTTCTGAAGAAAATGCATTACTCAAGTCTAGTTCTTTTTTATGGAGTAGCAACATCTGCAAGGTTAATGATCATATTTTGAAACTAGAAGGGCATACCTTCTGATTAGCCACTTAATCACCGTATTGCATAAATGTATTCAGTTTATATATATATATATATACACACACACAAAGACTGTTTAGAAATATTCCTTCTCTGATAGAGTTAAAAACGTCAAGTCACTCACTTGAAAACCAAAGACAAATGTAAACCTGAACCTGTGGAGAAACTGAAATGTACTTAGACATAAAGAATCCTTGCTCTTTCTGTCCCTGCATAGTGACTAAATAAAGATCAAACCCCTAAAGATACAAAATCTGGATCATTATCCTGATCTGCACCAAATTTCACCTTTTTTTATCCAATTTGCTCTTTACCCATTTTTTTCTTCATAAGGATCCTTCATTATTTCTTGAGAAATTCACAAAAACACCCTATCCCTCAATGATAAAGAAAGTGAAAAATAATTCCTCTAGCTGCTCCCTTAATTGAATCCCTTTTAAAAGTTATTGGGTTTTTTCTTGGCCAAGGGCCAATCCTTCTACCGAGTTTCAATAAAATCGGTTCAGTTGTTTTTGTTTGATCCTGCCAAGAGACAAACAGAAATTAATGATGGGGTGCAACGTCCATCCACGTGTTGACATTCCACAATGACCAGTAGTCATTACTATATTGCTACAGGTGTTCTCAGTACCACACCAGTCTTCTATTTTGATGCACACTTGTTTTTTTTTTTTGTTTTGTCACTGAATCTTGCAGCAGTGGCACATGTAGTCTCCAGGATCACATTTTTCCATGATCACACTCATAAACAAACACAAGCCAAAGCCCTGCTGCTGCAGCTGGTTATAAATCAGTAGTTTGTGATATTTATACTGTTTTGGACCCTTTTTTCATACTGCTGTTAATAGTTCAACATTTATGAGCACAAAATCCCCTGAATCGCGTTCATGTACACTCTTTTAGAAAAAATCTTCAATTGTGTTGCTATGTGGATTTGGTATCATCAGAAGTCAGAAGGCTAACACCCTGTTACCACAGTCTTTTCCGAGGTAAGGTTATCTTGTGCAGTCTGTAGACATAAAATACATGGACAGATATAATTGCGGTATCGATTTTCACACGTAAATGTCAAACTATTACTTTAAAAGCAAAATAGAAACGTATTGCACTCTTGTTATTCTGTGAAAATAGTAACACATCACTGTAATGTCTCACTACTTTCTGTATAATCACACTGTTCCTCCTTCTTTCTTCTTCTCCATCCCTTGTTACAAGAGTGATTTAAGGCAAAAATTCTCAAAGCTAAAGTGTTTTTGAAGCTAAAATTTCACCTCTGTCATATTTCCCTCTGTAAGATGAATTTCTTCTTTGGGATTTGTGTACTGACACAGATGGTTGGGGTTATGTTGGAACACCCAGATGGTATTCAGAAATATGAGTCATATTTCAGTTAATGTGTTACAGTACAGAGCTGCATCTTCCATATACCCTGGTGTGACAGCAGAGAAAGCCTTATAAAGTCAAATGAACCAGGTCACACTTTTTCCCCTAAAACTTTTTCGATGTCTTCGGTTTAATCCCTTGATTGAAAGTGGTTTTCTCTTAATATGGAAATTAAAAGAAGGTTACCTCATGGATCTGTGAAAAATCCCTGGCCATGGAGCAATCTACCTCAAAGACTTCCCGTTGATTTGCTCTTATTTAATTGTCCCTCCATAGGTGTGTGTGTGTGTGTCAGTGTGTGTGCCAGTGCGTGTCCTCATTTGCCTCTGTTTGTCTGAGTCTGTGTGAAGCCACGTGGGTGCGATTTTTGGATTGCACCACCAAACATTTCATTGACACTCACAGCAGCAGTCAGTGCATTGATTTCCCATTGGTCGATGCCGGTGGAGTTTACAGAAGGGGGGTGCAGAAGAAAATGTCTGCTTTCTTTCTTTTTCTCTCCCCATCTTCAGCGGTCACACCATTCTTCACTACTTCTTTCAAAGAAACTTACTTTGCCAGTCTTGACTAAGGTGACTCCTTCCTGCTGCACTAGGAACTTATTGTTGTAGTCTAAAAGACATTTAGACTACAACAATAAGAGATCACATAATGGGAGAATATGTAAATGATGATTGGTCTCTTATTATTATTATTTTTAATTTCAATGTTTTATCCTAAAATTATGAAATATAGAAATACATCAGGGCTAAAATATTGTAACCTATGAACTATTTATTGATAACACGGAACATTTCTTCAGCAGCACATCAATCAAGGCAAATGCACTGGCAAACCTCTGATTCATTTATGATCCTGTTTAATTGTTATAGAATAATAGGGTTAGGGTTGATTATGCAGTTCTATAGGGGTGCAGGGAGCAGAAATGCATGTCCGGGTAATGTTTTTATATCAAGAATTCACGCCCATGACTGCATCCATAGAAATAAGAATAAAATGCAGATGGTTTTATAAATGCACAATACCAGAGGGTAGTGGTACTGCTCAGCAGTGTTGGGATTTGGCTTCATTGCTGGTGCTGTTGCCCTCAGAGCATGGCTGCTCCCTGGAGGCCATCGTTGTGTACTCCATCATCTTGAAGTCCAAGCCTGCTGGACACTATAAGACGGTCCCATGACAATCCATTGTGACATTTTTCTCTCATCTCGTCTTGATGTTTTCTTCTTGTCCATGGTCTTACACTAGACCTTCTCTTTCTTTCTTTTCCCCCAGAACTCTCTGTCATGACTTGAGGGGTTTGTAGAGAAATAATTAATGCCAAGTTTTTATTTACATCTACTTCTTCATGGTAGACTATCGCTGACATGGTGTTTGACGTCACATGAGCAGTATCAGTTGTAGGTGTAAGTGTGTGTGACAAACTGACAAACTCAGAGGCTCTGTGTCACAGCCTGTCTGATCACAGATACCCTTTCTGTGTAACAATCTCTTGACGCCCACTCTCCTTTTCGGACAGAGCCGGCAGAGAAAGACTGGTAGACAGCTGTGTTTAGGGCTTAGGTAGAAGACTGATAGTACAGAGGTGGGAAAGGAGACGCGCCATAATCACAGAGATGGAAGGATGATGTCAATCACAGGCATAGGAGAACTCCTTCTCCTGGGAATAGGAGAAGGAGGGCTGAAAACAGCCAGAATTGAAGGATCTTCAGTGTCAGAAAAGGAGCCACCCTGTTTCTCCTTAGTCCCTTAGAAGAATCAATCTTTATGCTATAAATGCTGTGGCTCTTCTCATGTCATTCATCATCCAACTTTATCCTCCTAACAATCCTCTTCCACCCTGGCTCATCTTAATCAATGACAGAAGTTGGACTACAAAGTGGCAGACGGTTAGTCATGAGTCAGACATTTCTTCATATTCCCAAACTCTTTTAAAATGATAGTCCTAATTTAGAAAGTGGAGTTTGCACGTTCTCTTGTCTTCAGAGGGTTTCTCCACCCATCTTTGTCTTTCTCACTTGAAGAAGGTGTTTACAACAATAAGAGCATCTACAGAGCGTTCAGGTGAAGAGTGGAGCAGAACGGAAATCACATGTTTTTTTTTACAGCACATGGACACCAGCGTCTGCCTTTGTCACCAAAAGCTCTTGAATTTTGTTGTCTTTCCAAGTTGACCTCCTTATTTGCATGTTGTATGGCACCACATTTTCTCCTTAGAGATAATTGTATTGTTTTTTATGTTTTTATTTTACAATTTTGCATCTGACAAACATTATCAACACACTCACTCGCTCGTGGTGAATTCAGAGAATTTCCTGCTGTATTCTCAGACGGGCTCGTTCAGAGATTCTCCCGAGGTTTTATGAGGGGGCTGGCAGCAACTGATTCTCTGATTTTTCTCACAGACACACCCTCCGGATATTTTCATGAGAATATCTGGAGTTCACTGCAAGTTTGAATGTCAGCTCTGTGATACACTGGTGACCTGTCCAGGGTATACCCCGCCTCTTGTCCAGTGTCAGCTGTGATTGGCTTTATCCCCCCCCTGTGACCTTCCAGGATAATCACTATACAGTAGATAATGGATGGATGGCCATTAATAACATTATACCGCCACCCTATGTGTGTAAATATCTATAGGAGCAGCAGTGCTTTGAGCAAATGCTAATCTCTGACAGACTGACTTTTAATGTAAGCCAATAGTCTTTCAACGTATATAGTTCAAGAAATGAAAATGGAAAGCTGCATTAATAAGAAGGAAGAAGAAATCAGAGAACTCACCTTTGTTATTGACGTGATCTCTGGGAAAAATCATTACCCAGACACCTCAGCAGCGATGACTCAGCTCCACAGATGCAAGGAAATAATGAAGAAATTAGGATCAGGCACATCTGACTTGATCTGACTCGTACAACAAAATGGCTGCTGCGTTCAGTGGACGCGCTGCAGTGCCGCGTGCTTGTATCAGACAGTCCCATGTCTTTGCTCCTCGGGGGAGGCAGGGAAATGAAAGGGAATTTGATTTCAGACAGGTATTTATCTCAAGAGGGGCCTCCTCTGACAGTGCTACTTCAAAACCCTCCGTCTTAAAAGTGAGGTGGGCTTGTCACCAACGAGTCTCCACTGATTTGTCAGAAAGCTGCAGACTTTTAAACACTTATTTTCAACCATATCTGTTTGCTTATTTCTTCGTGTGTTCCCTTCCTGTGTCGGGGCTGCCTTCCGAATCAGTGAGTTCATTTTTTATAAACAAAAGATGGTGGTTTAATTCTCATTTGTTGTTGCCTGCTTTCCTCAATGGTTTCACATCAAATACATACCCTCTCATTCTTTATTGTCGTAAATCCCAATCAGAAGTTTTGACTGTGGCCACTATTGCTGTCTGATTTTTTTATTTTTTTTAATAATAATTTGGTCCCTGAAATTTATTGAAGCATCATCTTTCAGCTACAGCAGGGACAAAATCAAATTTCCTTCACAAAATTAAGCCTTTTTTTGGCTTTTATATGAGCATGCTTTGATTTGTTGGTTTGATAGACGCCTCTCGCCCAATGTCAGGAGGGACTCCACCCCCTGGCACCCTCAGTGGGATCAGCGGTATAGCTAATGGAGAGATGGATGGATGGTTTGATAGACGGGCCTCTGGTGCCAGCCAGCCTTGTTTTTGCTTGCTCTGGCTGACTGTGCGAAGTAATTAATCATCAACACTGTACTTATGAGATTATTAATACCTTAATAATAGACAGTTAATTCTTGCACCGGAGACAGGGTCTCATACTGATTTCTTCTGTATCTCAGTGAGTCATTTCTTTGGCTACAAGATATTGAAGTCCTGATCGTATTTCATCAGAGTTTCAATCTGTTTTTATTTCCCCTCACTACACCTGGTGCTGACAATATTCCCAACACACATACATCCTAATTTTTTTAATCAGTTTTTTGAAATTCTGCTAACCCTCCATTCTGCACACACACATTTGACATCAGTCAACGGGTTTCTTTCTTCCTCCCATTTCTGTTTTTTTCTAAATCTCCCTCTCACTCTTCCTCTTCCTTTACGTTTTTCCACGCATCAAAAGAGCATGATGGTTTGACAGGAGAGGCCCTAGAAACTCACTGCCTCCCTCCAGACCCTCCAAAGTCTCCGCTCCCTCATTGAACTGTTATCTGCCCCATTTCTGGGCTTTTCCATGGCAACTAGGAGCCAGCGAGTGTGTGAGTGAAAAGACTGAGGTCTCCAGTGAAAGCCGCATCTTGTCTCAGACAGCTGTCTGCTAGAAAGACAAAGGAAAGGGAGAAAAAAAAAACAAAGAGGGAATGGAAAAGTTTGGGAAAGTTGGTTTCCCCCTTTAGCATGAAAAAACCCCACCTTAAATGGATGCGTTTCACTGCACAATAATCTGCAGCTGCATTCAGTTAAATCCGCTGACCACTCAGGGTCCTTGTGCGTTTGTCTCTTCCCTGCTCAGATTACTGAATTTCACTTTGGTTCATGACAGCGCTGTGACAAACACACAACAGTGTTCTCACCGTGATGGGTTCCTAACCAACCTGTACACTTGACGCAAGCTGCAGCTGACTGACAGTCCTCATAGTTCCATCCATGGGCCCCCCTCAGTGGAAGTAACCTACATTTCACTCTTTTTTTTTAAAGCTAAATGTCAGATCTGAGGCTCCACCAAAACATATGGGTCTTTCCACTCAATGTGAACCAAATAGAACCTGATTCCCTGGAAAGCTAACGTGTACATTTGATTCCTCCTTAAACAAGAGGCTCTCTCAGCCTCTCCTCTGCAGGTTCTTCACTCGGATGTGGAGCGAGCAGGCGACTTTAAATGCGGGTTATGCCTGTGTCTTCCGTAGGATTACACCAGAATCCCAATGGTTTTAAACAGTCACACTCTGCCACTCAAAGCCAGACATTTTTGTTTGGAGCGTTTATTAAAGGAGCTCGGGAGCCTGTGGTGACAAGTGAAGCGTTTTGTAGAAACGGAATGAGGGATAGAGAACAGAACTCGGCAATGAGGCCTTATCTCTTTTTTTTTTTAAGTTTCAGTCCTCTAGACTTTCATAGCCTTTGTCCGTCTGTGTGGAAATACAGTCACAAACATCACACAGGGACACAGTGGCCCTGAGGAATGAGAAGGAGCAAACAGTCAGAGGCAATCTGCAAGTGGCGATAACCATGAATTTTACTGGGATGTTTTCCTATTACGATTACAATAAGGACTAGAGGGGGCTCCCCATCTTTTGTGCTTATACATGTTTAATGTGAGTCCTTGTTTTTTCTTCCCACACGCTGGTCATCGCAGAGTAAAAATTAGAAGCATCACATGGTTAAGGAGCCGTTTGGGGGAATTCATCATTTGTTTGGTCTATTTTGTTTCTCAATACAAAATACTGATTTGGTGGATTTCCGACTGGGGTGGCAAGTTTACTATTTTATTTGTGGATTGGACGGTTAAATCCTGACTTCAACTCCTTATTAAGCTCCGTAAAGCTGAGGGGAGCAGCAGATTCAGGTGCAAAATGCACAGTGAAGGAGTGGTTGATGATGTTGGATGTGAAAATGGAAGAATACAAATATTTCACGGTAAAAAAATGAGAAAGACATCATCTTGGAAAGACGACAATTTGAGAGCCTTTGGCGATAAGGCCTGACATTGGTGTCAAGAACCCTGTGTTTTCCACAATGGAATGTATAAGTCATGTCCTGCCTCCTGCATGCTCTACTAATCGTGTTCTTTATATGTGAAAGAAAAACAGGTCTGGACCCAATTTTCCAAACATTTTCATTTTATTTCATGTCTGAAAACCGCATATACAGTAAGTTACCCCATTCTCATACTGTTTTCACATCATGTCAAACTATAATGGAAAAATTGCATATTGTGTAGCATGTTGTAGGAATAGTGCATCTTTTATACAGTAGAACATCATCTTGTCAGCATTGTGTTGTTATAGAGTAGAAGCTACTTACATCGTCTTTGTCAGCACCTCAAAACAATTATGTGCATACTTCCTGGTTTGTCTTAATCACCTTTATCGATTCTTTCAGCAAACAGCAGCCATTCTTCTCTCTTATACACTCTACTCAATCTTTACCACATCTATTTATGATTTTAACAGCAGGCTCCTGTGTGAATGGCAGCATTTATGACCTTGCAAAAATGAGGTAACAAAGACGGAGATGTGCGGCGAGATCTTTTCCCTCCGTCCGTGGATTTCCTGAATGTAATCAGCCTTGTCCAGTGGAGAGAGAGAAGCGCTCTTCTGTGAACTGCCTCCTCTGTCAGCTTTACAGCGTTTATCTTTTCCGTCTGTCACTTCCAACACATCGGAGAAGTGGTCGGTGAGTGTATATGGATCCAGTTCATGACAATCCATCATTTATGACAAGTACACACAGTAATCTATTTTATGCAGCATGGCATGATGCTGATGATGCATGGCAGATGACAGTATACAGTGTACACACTTATAGGCGTGCATATTGATAATCAATGTTCCTCATTTTAACCACAGCAGGAAAAGGGAATTCATCTTTCCAGAAGCTATTTGCCATCTTTGAATTTAGGAAGTATTATGCATTGTGATTTTCTATCTTGACACCCCGTCCTGGAGAACTGACAAAGGGCTAAATTGAAACATGATGGTGGAGACACTTCTAGTCCATCTATTTAGTCACAGTGCGACGAGCCGCATACAGTACTGAAATAAGTAGTGAAACAAACGCGCCCAAAGTTGTATTGTTTATTAATCTGTCAAAGTTGGACAGAAATATTTGTTAAAAAGACAGAAAGAGCTGCAGAGGAACAAAACCTTTACTGACAATGGGATCCAAAACTTTTGACCAGATTTGTGGACACCATGCTACATATGTCCTGACATGTCCTGCATAAATACCTTTGTGACAGTAAATGTGAAGACATAAGTGGTGTGATCACAGAATTATCCTCCTGTGTTGGCTTTTGCTCTGCTGCTGCTGCTTCTCAATCAGGAATCAGTCGCACAGGCAATATAAATTTCTTCTTTGCAGCCTTTCCTTCCACATTTCTTCCATGTTTGACGTTTGCTTGGATTGTTCAAGGAACTGGCAAACTTTGCCATGGCAACGCGGCAGCTATCCCTATATAGTTGTCATACTTCTATGTGCATGTGCCCTGCAACACATTATTAGATGAAAATGTGTTTTTCTGTTGGGGAAACAACTTTTCTGAATGAAATCTGTCTGTGTTGCTATTTAATTAATAGAGTTGTCTCCCACAGGATTTCCCGGAATCCTTGTTGCTATCCACCTGCTCCATTTTGCCTCTTTTCCTGCCTCCCTCTCCCATCCTCACCCTCTCTCATCCCTGTGGTCCTGGTGGCAGCTAGCCCACAAATTCCAGACCATTCTTTGGAGATATCTGTGGACTTTCTTCTTGCTCCCAGACCCTGTTGCCACATTTTCAATCTGCCTGTTGGTTTGAAGGGGTTGCCAGGTGCTCCTGGCTCAACCATATGTCCTCTGACACTCTGTGGAATGGGGGAGCAGGGCAGAGGGAGGAGGTGGTTAAAGATGAGGCTTTCTGGAGCTACCTCAGAGAACTGCTCTCCCTGAAACTCAGTTGGCTGACATGTGGCAAAAAACACAACCCACCAAAACTAAACCCCCGTTCCTAATTCCTCTTTGCAGTTGCCCTGAGCGAGGTTCAGATAGAGGGATGGCAGCGGGCTTTTCAATGAGTCCCCTTGGGGTAGGAAAAACAGTTCCTGTTTCAGCGAGCCAGTTGGCTTGGTGTGGCGCAGTGACTGCATTGCCATCTTCGGCTCAGAGGCTGTCAGTCAGTCACAGTCGGCTGGTCTGCAGCTCCACTGGTCATGCAGAAGTTCACTCCTTTCTGGTGTCATTGTCTGAATGTTTCTCTGGCTGCCAGACACTTCTCTCAACTCCGAAACCTCAGCCTGTACCATTTTCTATGTTTCCCGATTCAGGGCTGTGATTCTGTGCTGAACTGGTCACACAGTTGGTCCAGCTGCTCCTCCTACCTCCACGTTTGACCTGTGAGACTGGTGATAGTTCTGCTT
This sequence comes from Paralichthys olivaceus, assembly GCF_024713975.1. Classification (NCBI taxonomy): domain Eukaryota; kingdom Metazoa; phylum Chordata; class Actinopteri; order Pleuronectiformes; family Paralichthyidae; genus Paralichthys; species Paralichthys olivaceus. Next base: position 8,743,164 of record NC_091097.1, read on the forward strand.
GCACAACGGCCCAGTCAAACAACACATGCATGCACAAACGCCCGTGTGTACACACATATACACACACGCACATCAAGCTTTGAAACCACTTGATAGCAGAGTAGCAGCATAAACAACAACTAAATGTCCCCTTTGATTTGTATCCTTAAACTCTGGGGTGCAACACGCAAGCTGTTGATAGTTTAACAGAGCAAACAACAACCACAACAGGGGCTCTTATGTTGAGACTGACTGGATGGCCCTTATTAAGTATCGGCTGAATCTTGTGTCACTGCGTGGCAGCAGATGCACTTTTCCCAGAGGTCCATGCTGCCCAGTAGTGCAGGATGTATTGTGACAGACTTTAAATGTGAGGAAGAGGAGCCCTCATCACGTCTGTGATATGAAAGGCCCTGAAAGCAGCCAGCCACCCTGTTGGACACAGCTCAGCTGTTATAAGAAGTGTTTGACAGGAGTGGCAGGTAATTGACCTTCTCTCTGGCTTTCTCTCCCTTACGTCCTCTTTTCCCTCTCACTTTTCTCTCACTCTCTCACTCTGTGTCACAGGCTGACCTCACCCACTCTCCCAAACACCTCCCCACCCCATCCTCATCCTCTTGGGGTGTTGTCGCGGAGATAAAAGTCTCAGTCCGTTGCATTTTGCCTGCATTTGTAGTTTATTTATTCCCTCGTTTTTATTAAATACAGCTGCTAGTGTCGTGAATGCTGGGTTGTATTGCTGCGAAATTCAGTGTCCAAAGTCTCAGATGGATTTTTGAGTGATGTTAAAGGTCAATGAGAGGACAGAGGGAATTGCTGCTGAGGCAGGGAGGGGGGTTACAGGGACTCAAATTACATAAACATGGGTCTTGTTGGTGATGTGAAGTTACATGAAGATCATGACATGATAACAACATCCACTGGCTAGAGGCTCAAGGGAGACTTTTGGTAGCAAACATAGGGTATATTCCGAGCCCAGATCTGCATGTCTGGGCAGGGAAGGCAGTTGAATTTTTAACATCTTTGATGCACATTTCCATTTCTCCGGCAGACAGTGTCCCATGTACTCATCTCTCCTAACAATGGCGAAATGTCAGCATACTTTCAGGCTGCCCTAAATTAAACATTCACCCCCTCTGAATACAACGCTATAGAGCTCCTCTTGCAACCCACACTATTTTACTATTTTCACAAAGAAAGGCTTTGGCCCAACGAGGAAGAGGACTCCGTCCCTCACTTTTGACCAGATGGTTAGGGGGATAATAATTTGTTTTTGTTTACTAATAAACCAAATGACAATGGTCTGGCTTACTTTCATGGTCATATCCCAAAGGTCCCAGACCTTGATATGTGCAATAGCCAAGACAGTTTGAAACAAGTCTTAAGATGGGGCAGGGGATATTTTATTAATGGGAACTATTAATATTCCATCGCAGTGGGACGATGATGTGTTTCTTTTTGCAGTGGCATAATGAATAACTGAGCGCCTCCACGGTACCCAGTTCCTCAGCATGAATATTCAGGCACTGTTGGTGTGTCATGGGAGTGTTGAGAGCCTCCTCTCTACCCTGTAGTGGATCACACCCGAGCATAGTCTCACCTCTGTATTCCTCTCGGTTTTCATCGATGCATGCTCGGGCATGTGACTATAGCCGGTATCATCTGGGGATCGGTGACTATGGATCTGATGCCTGGCTCTCAATAACGGCCCTCTACAGAGGCTGGATTGATTGATTACACTGCTGTAGCTTTGTGTGGGTTTTTAATTGATTGATTAATTGTGGGCTTGGGCTGAGATGTGATTGATTATGAGTAGTCAGCAGTGGGTTGGAGTTGGGCCGTCAAAGCCCACAGGTTGAGAGTTGAGCCCCTTTGTGCTCCTGTAATATGCTCATTCTTTTATCCACAAATCCCACTTTCTCTGATGCTTGGTGCAGCCACATTTTGTCCTTGCCCTGGTCACCTCTCCAGAGCTCCTTTTCTGCCTATAGTTTCAACGCATATGTGTCTGTGTTCACATGTGTGTTGCCTGGAGCTCTGTATGTCCTGTTCTTGCTGCTGTAAGAGTGTTCAATAATGTCAGGTCTGTGGCATTCAGTAGATACAACAAAGAGTTCCTTACAAACCTCAAAGACTTATCTCTCAAAGAGCCCACGCGAGGAAATAGAAACTGCTCAAAGATAAAGAGAGGAGGAACAAAGGAAAAAGATGCGAGGATGAAAAAGGAAAAGAGTGACCCTTCTCCAGAAACCCCATTCAGATATGACAGGGAATAAGAGAAGAAAGAAGGAATGAAAGAAAGAAAGAAAGAAGAAAAGGAAGAAAGAATCAATATAATAACACAGCAGGAAATAAAAACAGTTAAAGATAAACATTTCAACATTAGATGTGTCATTCTCAACAAACAAAGCACTGTCCCAATGGGCCAATAAACATAAAGAATCGATCATTATTTTTATTTGCAATTGGGTCGACGTGCTTTGACCAAAACACAACATTAAGATGCATCACAGCCATTGTGTGAAGTTTTATTGAAATGTGATCAGGGCATGTGACAGAGAAACACATCAGTGGATTAAAAAAAGCAAACAGATGAATAAACTAAAGAACAAACGCGCCAGTGAAAACAAGTTACCAAACAAATGAACATATAAATGGGTGCTCTGCGAGTGCACCCCTGCCAAGTCTAATGTCCCATCCCCCCATGTCAAAGCAATGTTTCCCATCTATTATCTATTCTTTGGTTGACTGCCATACTCCAATTTGTCCTGCCACTCTTTCACAATGAATCAAAAGAAGGCTTGCAATTTTTCATAATAACATAAGAGATCTCTAACTTTGTGTTTTACTCCATTGCTTCATTGTACAATTGTGTGCAGCACTATTTGTCGCACCCTCACTCATGTTATCAGGCATAAAGTTGTTACCGTCCACACAGACATTCAGAACTCATAGTTTCTGCAGATGTGCACGTACCTGAAAGTTGCATGCAATGCAGTTCTCTTTCTTCTTTTTTACATTTCTACTTACCGGTCCCACCCCTCCGTAAAATTTTATAGAAATAGGTTCCTTCATTTTTGTGTAATCCTGCAAACATACCACAAACAAACAAATGCAGATGAAAATGTAACCTCCTACCTAATTGATTAATTAATGAATGGTATATACGGTCCAGACTCTACCAGTCTCAATCTTTCTGTAGTCTCTCCAAAGGTTTTCTAACCCACCTTTCATTGCGTGCAGAGCATCTTGAGTTAAAGGCTTTGGCTAATCACTCATCAAATTGGGGATAAAACGGCAACATGTGCTTGTTCTGCTGTGTCAGATGAACACGTCTCACAGGGGGATGTCATCTCTCATAAATATCCTAAAGCTGCCGTAGGTAAACATACCTAAACATGCAACACTGACTACATGTGCCTGCTCTTAAATCTTCTTCAGGTAAAACGAGTAAAAAAGTGTCATGCGTCACCATTTTATCAAATATGATTAATAGTGTGCACTGTAATTCTGCTGCTGCCAATATCCTGCAGACGCCTAGACAAGACATGTTCAATCAGATATGTGTTGTCGACTGATTGCTGTTTGCCAACAAGAAGTCATTCAATTTGTTAGCTTGATTTGCTATTGACTGGACTGTTTAGCAGTCTATAAAGCTACATAGACAATGGATTAAGCCAGAGTTGTTTTTAAATCGGGCCAGACTATGGACGGATCGGTTGTCATTTGATGCACAGTTTAAGGGAGGTCACAATGCCCGATTAATTACCTGAACAGTCATCGATCTGGCTCTCGGATGATCAGTGGAATTTTCGTTGGTTTGTCTTGCAGTCTGAGCTTTTTTGTTCATGGCTGTTGTCAAAAGATTTTATAAAACCTGTCTTGTAGTGAGCTTGTTTTAACATTAATGTAGAAATGTTTTCCCTGTTTACATGCAGCTGAATGACCTGAGTTGACCATGTTCCAGTGGAAGTTGGAAGTTTTTTTAAATTCACAGAAATGAATCCAAAATATCCCAGATACAAACTTTGCCATCTTGCACATCTAGAGCCAGACTCTGCAGTGCAGCTGCAGGGATGGAGCCATGGCATGCTCGACCAATCATTATATTATATTATAACTAAACTTATCAGAAACATGAACACACATCAGTGGGTTCATGCACTACCTAAAATGATAGACACCATCTTTGAGATATTTATACATCCCATCTGCAGACATAAAGAAAGCTGGATTTGTAACCTGTTCTGCAGCCCACCATTATGGGGCACACTGACATGTTGTCTATAATTTTATGCAATCTATAGTGCACAGTAACAACAAGATAGAAATTGGACATAAAGGCAGATTCAATTTAAAGGAAGCTCCTTTGCATTCTGTCTCAAAAGTCAACATTGAACAAAACATTCTTATTTTTGCTGTTTTGAGTTTTAAAAATGTCTATTGTCTGTTTAAGTTTCCTGATCTCAGCCTCTTACTGTTAAAACCATATGAAAAAGCTCATAGTGTCATAGGACTAAATGTTTCGTCCAAGTAAGTCATTGCATTTACACACAATGGTGCATATGCTGTTGGTTTATATTGTCGGAAAAGTGGTGAGTAGATAAGGAGTGATTTTTTTCCCTTTTCATTGAGCTATCCCTTTAATAGGGGTGGCCTTGAGGAGAGAGAGAATGCTTCTATAGGAGCCGAGTGAAGTGAAGAATCACTTGTGATGTGTGCTTTAGAACTTTCCCAGCGAAGGACCAAAGGTCTACAGCTGTCCCTCTGCATGTCCTGCCGCTGTCTGCTCTCGTCCTCCTGGACAGTCCAGAGAGAGATGTGTGAATGGCTCCACAAATCACAGCCATCCGTCAGCCACACATTCCCAAACGTGGTGGATGGTATTAAGAAGGTGGCACCATCATACATCAAATTCTCATATTCTGCAGCGGAGGAGTCACAAATCAAAAAGTCAAAGATCAGGTAATTCAGACCACATGTTCGTCAAAATGTATTCTTTGAATCTTTGCCTGTTTGAGGTGCAACTCGCAATACTTACTTTATAAAGATGCACTTATTCTGTGACAACAATTTATATTTCCCAAACATGGCTTCCTGCTGGTCAGGCTGATTCCGTGATTTGTTGGTGGCAGAACAACATGGCATCATGAGACTTAGTGAGAGTAAATCTGAAGATAAAAGGCACATTGGTGATTCTCCACTGACTGAATGAAGGTTGAAGCCCCTGAAACTTTTACTTCGACATCTGAGGTGTTTCTCTGTATTTTTATAACAATATATATAATATGTGAAACCAATGTGACAATAGTGACCTATGAGGAATTGTCACAAGAAACGGCAGCTGCCCTCGGCTTCGTAGTGATTTATAACGTTTCAGCTCATCCTTTAGCTATAGAAGCGCTCGGATAAATGTACGAAATATAGGACATTTTTATGTGAAATATTGAAAATGGCTTTCTTGTATAGGATTTCATTACTTATAATAAGATGCTGATGTAGTTATGGTCTTTAAAGTGACCAGGCTCGGTCAGCTGCCAGGTTTACATAAAAGTAGGTGATAGAAATTACGGCCGGACCGCTCTACCGATGACGGCCCTGACCCACTCCTGAAGCCCTGTCTTGCGTGCGGTTTGCACTCTTGTCAACGTGTGCGCCCTGGGTTTCACGGACAGCTGGTGGACTTGCTTGGACACTGCAGACAAGAAAGGTCCTGTCATGTGTTACAATTTGAATCAACACCATCAGTGGATAGCCTTAGGTCTGGACTCTGAAAGTTTCGCTGCTTAAATTAAATCAGCGCCTGACTCTGATGATGACAGTCTCTGCTGTTATTTCCCAGGTCAGTGCTCTCTCTCTCGCTCGCTTTGCTCTCTCTCTGTCTGTCTCTCTGTCTGTCTGTCTCACATCTGCAGCTAGTAAACAACAACCTGCAAGTTTTTTCTCTTTTAAAGTTGTGCCTTCACAGCAAATAATGCATATTTGGTTCTGGTTGTCACTTGCCACCAGATTTTTCGCAAGTAGAGTTGAGTTACTTTCCACCACCATCCGTCGGCATCCTTGTTTAGAACTCGACTCAACAACAACTTGAGACAAGTGTGAGCGAGGTGTGTGGTGTTTTCAGGTGCTGCTTTGCTCCGTGGAGCAGAAGGTGCGTCATGCTTTGGCTTTGGACAGCCTGCAGGTCCCCTATGGGGCCCAGCAGCAGAAGCAGTAACGGAGTGAATGCTATCAGCCCTTCCTGCTTCCATTAGAGTCAGAAACTAGAGGATTACTGCCAGGGGCAAGGCTAATGACTGTCATGGCCACAGAAAGCCGATTTACTGAAACCGTGGTAGGGAGGCGTGAAGCCAAAATCTCCCACTAAGACCCAGTGTGAGGGGCCTTAATAAAGGAGACACTCTGCTCCATTGTCTGCTTTCTTCAGTGCAAAAGTTTCAAAAATCACAAAGCAGATTAAGTATGAGCATCCTTCATGTTCGTTTCTTTTTAACCCTAGTGTAAAACAACAGAAACAGATCCAGATCATAGATAATTGGAACTGGAAGTCAATCAAGTGAAATTTTCCAGTTTCTTTTAACATTCAATCTGGGCTTGTGCTAGAGAGCAAAAAGTAAGTACTCCCCTCATCATTACTAACTCATGAGACTTAAATCACTAAAAATGATGGTGTTACAAGCGAGTGGGAGGATACAGACAACGAGTTCTCTTCTGTGTTACAGTAAGAAAACAGTCGTGAGATGAATGTGATGGATGTGTTTAAATGTTAATGCTGTTCGATGCTCTGTGCAGGAACCTGAAAACGTTCATGTTTCCGGCGTATGGAATTGTATTCCACATGACGCCATCGAGAGACACTTCTGCTTGGTGACATTTAAGAATATCTGATCTGAGGAATTTCTTATCGTTTACTGATGGTTCTTCTACTCCCTCCATTTTATCTCCGTCCCTCTCCTCCACACTCAGAGTTGTCCTCCCCTGCTCCCTCTCCAATAACACACACGCACACACATACACGCACACGCCTCAGCATTGATTTGGCTAGTTCAGAGTGTACAGGGGCAAAGGAGAGCACTTGTGGAGAAGTTTGTACAATTGATCTCTGGAGGGCTTGAGATGCAGGACCCACTCTCTTCTCTTTCTCAGTCTCTGTCTCTCTTGCGACCTCTCACGCTCACTCTCTTCATCTTCCTTCTTCTGCCCCTTTGTTTCCTCTGGCTGAATATGCATTTTCTGGATTAGAGTGAAGGCAAGAAGTGAAAGGAAAAAGGAGGACATTGCTGTTCTGAATCTGTGAGTTTGAGCAAAAAAAGGAAGAAGAAGAGAGAGGAAAAAAACCATTTTATCCCTGGAGGAAATATCTTGGTTGACTTAGCAGTAGGACTTATGGATGGTAGACAATGTGTGTCAGCTTGCAGATTAGTGCCTTCTCCAGTGCCCCTTCTTTCAGGGAATTCAGAGTGCTATTATCTAACATTTGAAATAAGAAGGTACTGCATATATATATATATATATATATATATATATATATATATATATATATATATATATATATATATATATAAATATAATCAAATTCAGTTTGTCTTTAATGTGGCAGTATTTTTAAATTAGCTATGGGATTACTTGTATGTTAAACAGTGTCACTTAGAGTAATGAACCCACGGTAAATAATTACCTGACTCTACATGTAGCTGCCCCAGAGCTTTCCAGCACTTTTCAGCTAATTCCTTGTTTATCTGGTCGAGCTTTACTATTTTGGTTGATTCTTTCAACTCTCTTAGTGTTTTTTGTTGTTGTTGTTTTTTTACAGAAGTTCTGAAATACAACTGTACACAACCCACCCCAACTACTTGGTGAACAAAGTCAAACATTTAGCAGCTGAAAATTCATACGTTTTTATCTGGAATTGGAGGAGACCAAAACTAGAGCTAAAAGCAGAGTGAATGTTGGATTTTACTAACTTGTCAGAAACAATAGTCCATATCAAATCTGATTAATACTGATATTGCCCTGTATCTGCTGGATGTATTCATATATTTAAAAGATGGTCACTGTTTGCAATCAAGTTCATATGTCATATATCAGTTTTCTTTTCAATAATCAAATATCGACACCATGCATGTATTTTGAAAAGTAGATGCTTTCTGCATAATTTCCTCCTCAGATTCTTTATGGCATCTGAAACTGCCATCTTTTTTATTCCATGGATTCGTATTTTTCACTAAAACCTGGCATCTACGTTACACACAATGCAAGTTGTCCTCCAACACTCGGGTTAGAGTTTCAAGTGTTTTGCTTGTAGCACCTTGTGAAGCCTTGAGCTGTTTCCCTCAAGTAGACACAACCCCAGCATGTTAGATAACAAAAATGTCTTTATTCTTTTACAGGCAGTATAAACTGAACATTCATAAAGTAAATGGTATTTACTATTTTCTAGTATTTACTAAATAGATGCATAAGTAGACGTATGATATGTGCATTCAAAAATCTTAAATAGGAGATAAAGATTGATCTATAGCAGACACACAGAGAGAAGCATGTGGTATAGCCTGGGTATCTGCAGGTGTGTGTGTGTGTGTGTGTGTGTGTGTGTGTGTGTGTGTGTGTGTGTGTGTGTGTGTGTGTGTGTGTGTGTGTGTGTGTGTGTGTGTGTGTACAGTGACTAATGGAGACAGGCAGAGAGCAACAGAGAAAGAGTGCTTCAATATACAATTAAATCCCTTTGGGGTGAGGGAATATTCAAGACTGTGTGTTTGTGCGTCCTGAAATTTGTTGTGTAGTGATGTTAAAGTGAAGCACTTGGGCAAAGATGGAAGGACGGACAGCTGCAGAGATAGATCCATTTTCAGAGACACGATACAGTTAACAAAGATAGATGTTTCAAAGTAGAGCCTTCAGCCTGAAGTGGAGCACATATACGACCTTAATCCCTCGGCATTCTGTCCTCTCCTTTCTTTCTCTCCTTTCTTCTTTCCCTCCTTCTCCCTTATACCTTCTGCTTCCCCACTTCTTGCTCTCACAAACCATCTTTAACACTGTTGTGACAAGAATAAAGGGTCAATACACAGAACCACATGTTTTTCTCTTTTAACTCCTATTCAAACTTGTAGATTACAGCCACAATGGACGCAGACTGAAGTGACATAACTTGAGGATGTTTATCATACTACATCTTTTTTTTTTTACAAATGTCATTGTACCTCCAGACGTGAAGGTGGACTTGCGCCTCATATCAGTGGTGATCCCCTTTATGTTTCTATTTTTAATATAATGTAGATCAAAATTTGATTTATGCAAAATATGTCTCTTTATATTGACTCATAAATGTGTTATTTTTTTGGTAAAGTCAAACACTTTATACTATATTAATTGCAAAATCATTAAATCCCTAATTAATAATGTTTTGAATTTGAAAAGTAGAACTAGGCTTTATAACTTCACAGGTCACGTCATGATTGGCCATAATTATCATAATTCACTAATTACATTTCACACACAGGAAATAAGAGACTTGGCCTTTTCCTTTACATTTCTCATCAGGAAATCTCACCTTGTATTATCATTTTCATATTATCTCAGTAACTGTGAGTAGAATAGCGGACTTTTTGCAATTTAAAAAACTGTATATCACAAGCTGGAATGTCTCCATTGCCATCTGATGTCTGCATTTTTTTCTTCCTGAAATCCTTGTATATTTGTGAAGGAGGAAAGTCTGGCGAAGGATTAGGGGAGAGCAGCAAACTGCCAAAATCTGCACAGCCTGTCAGAGTTTGGAAAAGAAAGAGACAGGAGAGGAAAAAATGTCAAGGAGGAGACTGCAAATGAGGCTTGTTTAAATAGGGGGATCGATGGGGATGCAGGAAAAGATGTTGTGTGCATCGATGATAAGTGTCCATGGGCAAACACAGGAGGATAGGTTATGGAGGAGGGATATGGTGTATGTTTGTGTGTGTGTATCGTGGGGATGTTGAGCAGTGAAGATTGTGTGAGAAATGAAGATAGAGAGTATGGCCCATAGGAAGCTACAAAGATACAATAGTATTTCTTTTTTTTTTGGCTAGTTTACCAAAGCAGTGGTTGTTTTTGTAGCTTGAAAACACTGTTTTAAAATAAACCAGTGCTTGACTGTAGAACATTAAATAGATAAAAGGAGAGAGGGCTAAACACCTTTTAAAAAATCCTATATTTTATTTGCTTTTAATGTTTTATTTCAACAATATTCAAACGTTGTGTCTGTTTTAAGTGAAATGTTGATGATGATTGAAGGCTGGTTTATTAAGTGGGGACACTCTACAGGCTCAATAATTATTTTTAGGCTGCTGTCCTTTGTGTTATTTAGTTCCCTGTCCCAGGCCCTCTGTAGGAAGATGTGATTGTTGGGGACAGCCCTTCAGCAGTTGTCCATGTCACACAGCCTTGTGGGGGATGCACTTTTCACCACAAGCCCCATCACACAGAGCAGACCAGCCCCAACAACTGCGGTCGTTCTATTTATGATGACCTTCATTTTAGAGGTATATTATTTATTTGCACTGCTTACTTCCAGCTGGTTGAGTCCAGTGAATCCCGGACTCGATGTCAGTTATTCAGCTCCTTTTCTCTTCGCTACCAGCTCATACGTTGCTGACCCTGGGCGTATGGATGAGCTAGTGAGAGGTTCTCCCACTCGTATTGTCATGACGACATTTGTGACATTGACGGCACATGAAGGTGGATCTGACAGTAGACTGTGCAAGTCATTCACAGCAAAGAATTCACTGTTACGACACTTAATTGCTATGGTATTATAATAATTAAACTTAAAATATGTAACTTAGGTCGCTAAGGGTTTCTCAGTCAAAACGATAACAAAACAGCTACTTTGATGATGTCGTGAAGCAGCGTGGGATCATGGGAGATGCTGTCTTCACCGTCATTGCTCATTAAAATCTACCGGACGTAACTCCGGCACAAATCATGTTCCCGGATGATGTTACGTGTTAAATTTTTATTCACATTAAACGGCAAACTGCATTGAATGATCACGATCCATTACGAGTGATTAATACAAACAGTGGAAGGAAAAAAAACGCTGGCTGCACCCGCAGGTTCTAGCAGAGATGGAAGAATCTACGGCTAAAGCTGATAAAGGCAATTAAAATCAAATGTCACGTTACCTCACCTTTTTTCTCTGGGTTTGTACATTGTTGGAAACCGTTTGGATAATATAAGTACTCAAAACAATACAATATATAATGTAGCTCTAGTTGTTTTTTTTTACATATGGATGATAAATAGATATATATTATATTTGTCTTATATATGTCCATGTTGTAGAGGTATATGCGGCATATTTGAGGCAGTGGAACATTGGAATATTGATTTGTTTCAGAAGAACCAGGGCACGTATTCAGATATTTCCTGATAGCTGTCACTGCATGTTTATCAGAAACTTGTGTACTGATGTGTTCACACTGACAATCAGACAGATTAGTTGCCACAAGTTTTTTTTTTTTTCTTGTGGATACCGATGGCAGTAGGAGGCGATCTCCTCAGTGTCTCTCGCTGCTTGCCATCCTGTGTTAAAAATAGTCACACAAAGAGTGACACTGAGCCTTCATGGCATGTCTTTTCTGAGATCGGCTCTGCGCTGAGAAACAGCTGAAACCCTCCTGTCTCTCCATCCACGGAGAGGAGAGAAATGTTGTTTGTCATCGTTGTCCACCTGGATCGTGTGTTTGTCGTGACCCATTCTTGCTTTGTTGTGACTCCGAATGACAGAAAACAGATGCGAGGGTCTTAATCATTGAAAAAAAATTCTCATTTTGTCTCTGAGACAGTTATTTTCTGCTTTACTGGACTGACTGGGGTGTGGTGTTTAATGTTTAATGCTGTGTACTGTGAGATCTGGGCGTAACCTCTGTCTGATGTCAGTGTTTGTGTCGAGCGCTGATATTTAAACAATTAGAAGCACATCTGCCAGAAGGTTGCACATCCCCCACTCTTTCCTGTGGTTTTTTATCTCAAAGACACTGTTGCCATCCCTGTGCTAATGTCTGCAAATAATGATTTTCTGATGGGAGGATGCTAATCTAGCATCTTCTAACTGTTCTCATCTCATCTGCACTGTTGATAATTGCCCATTCTGTAGAAATAAAGTCGCCATATCAAAACATAATGCTGCTTGGAGAGGTAACATCACCACCCTTTAAGGTAATGTTTTCTGAATGAAGATGGAGGCTCGAACAAGCCGCGCAAAAGGTCCTCTCCTCTCCATCTACTGTCTGCAGTGGGGGCTCTTGAGCATGTTGTTCACACGGAGGCACATTCATCTTCTTTTTATCCCAAATTACTCGCCGTCGTTGATTCTCACTCCCCGCGCAAATGAAGTGGGTGTGAGGACGGCGGGAAAGCAGCGGACTGATGGATCTTATTAGAGGTGTTGCATTGATAATCAGCGGGGAGACAAACACGATGCGGGGTTGAGAGTGAGACAGGGAGGCAGCAGGCGGGATAACAATACCAATGTCTCTTTTCACAGTGGCAAGGTGCCCTTGAGAGGACGGAGACAGAAACAGGCAGCGAAAGACAGAGAGAGGAAAGGAAACGAGATGGAGGAGAGTGTTGAGCTGTCATAGCTGTAGCCGTGATGTCACTTTGGTTTATCTCCATCAGTGCGTCTGACTGACCAGAGAGACGATTCCACATGTGTGAGCTGAGTGAAACTCCATGTTTACGAAGGGATAAACGTTTGCAGCACTCTCCCTCCCTCCCTCTCGCCTCCATTCCTTTCCTGGCCATCCTCTGGCCCTCCATTTAGGAAGTGAGAAAGTACACATCTTTATTTATAAATCATGGAACTCCCATATTTTCCACTTGGCCTATTTGGTTACAATAACTGTGCAATTCATTTGCCTTTTTCTGTCCCTCTGGGTTTTTTCTGTCAGTGAGGATAGAATATTTTTCTCAGTTTTTCTTGAATAGTGTAGATGAAGTGTGCAGCTGGGCAGCTCCACTATAGTTACTACTATATTACTCAGCTTTTCCAATGGGCCTTAAAACATCTAAAATTCAATAATCTGAATCTAAGGTTAAAATAAAAATATTATGCACTAATTCTTATATATGTTTAGGTAGTTCTTAATTATGTTAATTGAATATGAATATACACCTACTGTTTATTCTCTTCTAGGCTACTTCACCTTCACCTTCAATTTTTGGGAAGTACAAGTGATTCACAGGATTTTTGCATTTATACTAATTGCTATGGCAATGAAAAAATGCTATCAAAGACTGCTTAAAAGATAATTATAGGTCTTATATTCCCTAATTGATTTGTGACATTCTTCGATTTGTAGGACCACGAAGATGAGCATTCATTTGCATTCTCTTTGGTCTAAAAAATGTAAATGCTGCAAAAATGCAGTTTGAAAGTTCTGCATTAATACTTCAACTGACAATTTATTAAAACAACATCAGATTAGAATAGAAAAGTAATTACCCACAATGCTTTGAAACACCATTTCTGCTTTTATGTAGGGAAATTAATTTACAGAAAACATAATTGTATCATAGAATTAATTGAATGAAAGTATTTACTAACTCATCTGCCGATGGGTTAATGAGTCTTGTGGAAATGATGCAAGCAAACATCGTAGGATATGCTCACCTCTCTTGTGTGTTTGCGGTGCCAACAAGCTCCCATGAGGCGAACTTTTCTAAGCTTGGAAGTTGAGACGTGGTGATGTGGGATCAGGGAGGAAGGAGAAGCATTTGGTATTTGTACAGAAGGTATTATACACACCCTGGTACACTGCATGCTAGAGGAAACACCCTGAGCCTGTGAGCTTGGCTTTATTAGATGCAGGCGTAAAGCGATGTTGGTTACAGCTGGCGTGCAGACTTTATGTAATCACACAGCCTGAGACATGTCAAACAGCTGCAAACACACACATACTCACAAAAAAAGAAATGTACATTCAAACTTTATTTTTCAGGAACTGTTATGGGAACTTTTTGTGTCCAAGACTACAATCATTTATAATAACGATCATTCCTCAGCCTGATCTGTCTGATAAAATCCTCTTAAAAGTCACAAGCTTTGTCACTATCCAGCTAAACACAGCTACTCTTCTTACCCCCTGAAATGTTGACATCCACATGTTCATCCAGCAAAAATGATTTGAGTCATTATTTAAAGACCAGACATAAAACCTATGACACTAAATCAAACACATATTAGACATTTTCACCTATAAGATCACATAGTAACATACATTTGCGTCGTTTACTGCAAAATATTGACGAAAAAATCCCAGAGGCAGTTCTGGGCACCGACCAGAGCTAGCAGGTCATCAAACCGGCCACTGATCGGCTTCACGTAGCAAGTGAAACAACAGTCATCTGGACGCAGCTGCAGAGCCATGCCTGCAGTATGACCAAAAACTCTACTTTAAGAGTCGTAGTATTGAGCATGATTTTTTTTTGGTTTTTGTGGGGCAGAGGGGGCCAAGTCAAGTCAGTTTATTTGTATTGTCCCAAATCATAACAGGAGTCTACTCAGGGGTCTCAGACCATTCAGTATAATATTATTTACAGAGACCCAGTATTCCCCCTTGAGGACGAACTTGGCAATAGTGGCACGGAAACCTTTATTTTTATAGCTAGAAAACTTGAGCGAAGCCTGGTTCGTGGTGCGGGGGTGAGGGCGGTCGAGAGACAGAGAGTGAGAAAGACAAATATGGAGAGAGAAGAGGATGGGCGGTGAGGGTGGGGTGCGGAGCAGGAAGAAAGATTGTAGCAAAATGCAGGTCCCACAAGATGTAAAATCATAATAATTTTAGGCCAATAGTAATAATAACAATGAGGCATAAATATGACTAGTTATTGAATCTATAACATTCATATGCCTTTTAATTATAATCATAATAATAGCTTGAATTCATATAGCACCTTTCAAGAGGCTCAAGGATGCTTGACATGTGTCAGTGGGGACAAAAACAGAAAAGAAAGAGTAATTTGCACAAAACAGGACAGAAATAAATAGTAATAATTGCAGGGTAGAGTTAACTGAGGTCAATGGCCTTAGAGAACAGGTGGTGATTTAAACCTAATAATAACACTTATATCATAAATAATTATAAAGAGCATAAGGGGCACATTTCCCAATCATGGGATAAATAATTGGCTCGTCATATCTTAATTATCAGACTAATAATAACACTGATATTAGAATTTAGCATAGCAATGGGTGTTGATCATAAGGGCAGTTGCTGGAGATGCGAGAGGGAGGCATGCTTAGTTCTACAGGCAGACATAAAATTGTGTTTCATGGTTCAAATCTTCAAACCGTTTATGAAAATAAAACTGTAACTTGTAAATTGGCAAATATAAGTTCTGTTTGCCACAATATGAAGTTTATTAGAACAAGTGATATGTGAGAGAGCGTGATCGGTTGGGTCTCAGCAGTCTCTGCGCGTGGGAAGGTGAAATGTGTACAATATGAAAAGTATAAAACATAAAATTTTCTCTCACAGCATGAATCTGTGTGCTGCATCTCACATGTGCTCTCAGTCAATTACACGTGAACAAGTGGGGTTGTCTTATATTTGTGGACAACACACAACTGTCACTACATATTTAACACAGTTTTTTTGTGTGTCTCTGTTGTGCTGCTTCCCTCCCTCTCTCTCTTTCTCTTCTTCAGTCTCTTTCTGTTTTTATGCTTTCCTCCAGAGGAAATTAGAATAACAGGAGTCATGGGAGACTTGTTACCTGGGTTTAACTGACTGGCCGCGATATTGATTTTTGATGATGGCTCCTTAAAACACTAATCCACTGGTTACAGCTGATTCTCTTTAGATGGTAGCATAGAATCAGAAACACCAGTGGGCTTTGTTCTGTATAATAAATTAAAGAATAACCTTTTTTTGTCTGTGTTGCAAAATATGTTCATCTTATTTTAGTGCCAGAATCTTATATCAAAGTATTCAAACAGTGAAAAATATATTTATATTATCATTTATTATACATTATTTATTTCATTTGATGATCCGTCTCTCTCTTGACAGTATACACTTGTCATATAGTAAATTTGTTGTCATTTTGAAAGAGAGAAAGAACTGAATCATGAGTATTCTTCACTAAACACCATTCTGCTTGTGTGCAACAATTAATTTCAAGCCTACTCAACATTTGAAAACATACTTTTCTTTACTAACATTCAGTCTTAGGCACAACCAGCCATGTCTTATTGTTCCAGTATATGAAAGAGGTTTCGCTGCGCACGTCAAGCCGTAGAGAGAAGTGTCGTCCATGTGTTTTTCCTGGTTACACATCAGTGCTTTAAGGGGGTTGTGTGCATTTTAAATAATGGAGCAGAGTGTTATCTTAAATGTTTCAGTCTTTTATGGTATGATAAGCATTTGGCCTTTTCTCCACCTCATCTTGAATACGTACAGAATGATACAGCAATAAAGTCAATGGCACTTAAATCTCTATTAAGGTTGATTAATGGGCCTTGTGACATTTGTGTACGGTTGGTTGTCAACAACGTCTTCAAACGCTGGTGGGTGAAAATGTGTAGGCCGATTGATCACGCTCATCGATTTTTTGTCCCCCCCCCCCCCCAGATGTCTCCACAAGTTGCCCATTATAGCTGAAATGTGTGAGCATATGTGTTTGACTCCACCGAGTGTGACTCTGAGTTTTCCTTTTATTTCGGGGGAAGAATCCGGCGCCTCGGAGGAAGAAGAAGGCGCCTCCTGAGTCAGTGGAGCATGACGCATGTGCATGGAAGCTAGTTGTGCCTCTGCACTGACACAAATGTTGCGACACCCTGCTCTGCAAATGTCAGTCGCGTCCAATTAAATGCTTGAGTGATGCCAGTGCCCACAAGGGAATCCCCCAATAAAGTTCTTTGTTTGTTTTCAGCTTTGTTTTCCCGTTTTCCCTTCTTTTCCAGAGACACTTGTTGTGTTGTTGGGATATGCCCTTAGAGTATATTCAGTGACAGATACGACCTGGGCGCTGTTACTGTACCACGTTCCGTGCTGCACTAGCCTCATCATGTCTCTTGGGTCACGTCTGAGCTTGTTATTCATTTGCAAGCGGTTTTGACCACCTACACATCGGCTATATTTACAACAGTGTCAGTCTGTAGTCTGCAGTGTTGACTTCACTTTGATTATTGGTTGCTCTACTCGCTGTCGAGCACCCACATTATCCTGCTCGGTCACAGCCATGAAATTTATCCATGCTGCTCAGGAGCAACCTACGGTGACGGATTTTAGATGCTGCTGCTTGATGATAGATTGGTGAACATCGTGCACACAGCTCAGTTATTTTCCATTACTGTTTTATCTGTGTGGCAGTCAACAATAAAAAAAAAACACTGCTGTTACTGCTGTCTTTTGTTGCCTTGGAGATGGAGCTAAAAATTAGCTTATTTGCCTCTCTAGAGTCTTACGGCACAAAATTACAGTAGGAGTATAATACTTGTTTTACCCTGAAGAAACCTTTATCACTCTGAAGAATCTTTCACATCATAAAACTTTATGTTGTAATATATATTCACTGCATGGGATGTCTGGCAGTTTATACAAGCCTTAAAAGCCAGGTCAGTTACTTTGACTGTTTGTGATGTGATATTTGCACAGCAAAAAATAATTTCACATCCACCGCAAACTGCAGTGTTTCTTCTTGGCTGACTGTCTGGATTAAGAGGGGTTATTGGATGAGAAGGAATGCGTGTAAATCCCTCCTTACCTGCCACAGCCATTTTCACGTGTTAATTAAGCCAATTTACAAACCTGCTGCTTGTAGTAATTGTGCCAATGTGCCACTCTGAAACGACAAGCAGAAGATAAGGCGGAGGAGACATGTGCAGGCTTTCGCTGTGAACTAACTAAATAATCACATAAGGTGCCGCTTGGATCTCGAGGCGGATTTTGCAGATGCCGAAGGCCCAGTCCTGCCCTTTTACTGTCGGAGGAGGATACACGTTTCACACCCTCACTAAACTCATTAGCCAAAGCCCTTCACACTTTGGCAACGAAGAAACTCAAGAACTGCAAGAAGAAAATGATTTGAGCTCGGCGTTGAACTGTTTCCTACCCTGTGAAACTAATACTTCAAAATAGATTCAGATAGTTGTTAAAAAGAAGACAGGCCTTTATGAAATCATTGGAGGTTTTTAGTTGCCTAAAAGGGATTTGATGTTCATTCCAGCATGTTAACAGTCCCAACCTCTGAAGGCAGCTACTGTGAAAAGCTGAACACTACATTACAGGGGAGTGTTTGGGAGAGGGGCTTCTGTACGGGTCAGTGGGTAATGCCAAGAAAAAATTCAGACTTTGACATTTATTCTGGACTTGTTTTCCATTGTTTCTAAGTATTCTCCATATGCAAAGGAAGTTAAGAGGCTACTACTGTCAGTATTTAAGAAACGTAACTATCTGCAACAAATTCAAATTCATTTTCAGGACAATGCAGTATAATGAACGGCTGCAGCCACATGCTCCTATAAAACTTGATGAATTCATACAGAGGCTAATTTTGTGCGAATGTGTGCAATGAGCCGACTGTGGCCCACATTAAGTGGTCACACTGTTGGATTTTTCAGGCTGACTTGTGAAATGTTTGATAATTGACAGTGTAAAGGCCACGCTGTTCTCGGTTGGAAATGCTCAAACACCTTGGGACATATTAGCTCCCTGCCATAAGTCCATGTTTGACTAAATTAGGAAACCATCACTGGGTTTTTTGTAAGTAAGAAAGAGGCATGTGGACACTGGTTCATATTAAAGGGAAAATCCCAGTTTGAGCTGTTGTGGAAATTGCATGAGCATAACAGAAAATACTTGAGCATGCAGGAATATAACAACTAATGATATGAAACCAATGCAGACACATTACAAAGCTTATAAACTCGAAATTTGATTCCTCCATATTCTATAGAATTAATATCCTGGATTAAATTTCCAAAAGGGCAATTTTTCTGCATTTGTTTGTTTGTTCGTTAGCTGTTTTTGTAAGATCCAATCCACCAATTTCCATGACATTGTGTCGAGTCGGAGGCATGAACCAAGGAGGAACTCATTACATTCTGGAGTGGATCCAGGATTTTTTTTTCACTTTAACATTGCAACATTTTTCTGGAATTAGGGCAAAAAATCTTGATGAAAAATTACAGACATGAGCCCCTTATCACTGGTCAACCCACTAACATCGGCATTCAACTCCCGAGTCAAATGACTCTGCTGTAGACGTTGGTTTTAATCGGCAGTGATATGAATGTGACACCTGGGTGAACGTGTTAATTTGGCAAGACAAGGAGGTGAGAGGGAGTTTCTTAGGAAGAAGAAACTGGCACATTTAGGAAAGTGATATCTATGAGCCTGTGTAATCTGTATGTAATTTGCAGCTTGGTTGAATTTAAGGGGACTTTTTGGCCGGAGGTATGTGCTCTAATGAGTGCCATTCTAGCTCTTAAATTCACTATATAAAACTGACGTATCACACCATGTGTCCTACTGTTATCTCATATATGTAAATCTGTAAAGAACAATTACATAAAAACATTATCTAGGGATGTTATGTAGGACTTTTTTGCAAA
Organism: Paralichthys olivaceus; assembly: GCF_024713975.1. NCBI lineage: Eukaryota > Metazoa > Chordata > Actinopteri > Pleuronectiformes > Paralichthyidae > Paralichthys > Paralichthys olivaceus. The sequence continues at coordinate 8,762,740 of NC_091097.1, forward strand.
ATACTTTCACAGAACAATAACACATCTAAAAACAACTGCTTCGGTGGCTATCAATAATAAACTGAAATAGCCTCTGCTAAATACTAAAATTTGGACTATGTGTCTTTTACAACTATGTGGGTGTAAGAGAAACAATGATCTCGTAACTTCTATTTCTTGCCAGACTGTATCGGCAGTTTGGCAAGAAGTAGAAGTTACGAGCTCTCGGTTCAGCAGCTGATCACAACAGAAAATGAGTCAGTTGAGGCGAGGGGGATCACAGGGAAAGGGGTGCGAGTGGCGTCAAACCATAAAACAAACAAAGCAAAATCCACTTCCTAATCCAACAAAATTCCAGTGACTCTCTACAGCGGCTGCAAGAAATGAAAGTAACGCACAGCCTTCCTTCACCGCTCTTACCTGACAAAACAAGTGACAGGGGTGGATCAGTAGAAAATTAAAGGATACCAGTTATTGTTATATGTATAAAAGACCATTCCCCATTCATCTTTAAATGTCTTTTTGATGGTGTTTAAGATGCGTTTTGACCACTCACTCATCATGACTTCCAGGGTAGATCACCAACGTGTCCATGTGTTAAAACATTAGGCTGAGTGGCGATTAAAGAAAACCACATTAGGTCCGACTTCAAGTTTAAAAAGCAATGACTTGTACAACAAGCTGAAGTAGACAAATGCAGCAAGTCCCTGAGGGGTTAGGAAGTGTCTGTCAACTGTCGATGTGTGTCTCATCCCCGAGCCGTTCCTGTCCTCCATCAGCTCGACTCCCTTCAAAGTGTCAAGTCAGTAAAAAGTTGGATTAGACAGTGGAGAGTTTACTGAGTGAGTGCAGCTGGAGCCTAAGGAAGTTTACTACATTTATTTTTTATTCTTTGTTCTTCCAAAGATTTAGTCTAACAGAAGAGGAGAAATTAAAACTAACTCAAGGATCGAATCAATGACATGTTTGCCTTTAGGTATTTGACATTGGATGAACAAACTTTTGGACACTGACCTGGATAGAAAATCTTAAAAAAGCATCAATAAGGAGCTGATTTATAAATCTATTATTTGAGCATTGTACTTTCAATTTCTGGTTCTACTAAACCTATTGAAGAAGCTTTTAAATATTTTATTTTATTATATCATTTTAAGTGCATTGACAACATACATCAACTATCTGTTTCTTCTGCTGTTAGCACTCACAAGCTTTTCCAAGAAACAAATGCCACAGTTCTTTTCCATTCATTTTTTTTTTCATAGGAATATTTCATAATTCACTGTCATGCCTTCTAAACTTATTTGATTAAAATCTTTATCCAAACAGTCCAAACATAATATTCATTGAATTTGAAAGTTATCAAGAGAATGAAAAAGGTCACTCAATTCAAAATGTTGAGCTGAGCAGAAAAACTCGAGGTCCTTTCAACAGCTGTGTTTGGCCTCATCTGAAACTTCAATAGATGTAAGCACTTACCAAGTCTGTGTATTATTACCATGTATTATTAGTGGAGCGTATCCTCGGCCTTATTTGTACATCGTTGAGTGTTCACAACCTTGAAGAACAGCAGCTTTGAAACTGCTTGAGCAGCAAGACGTTCATCTATAAGCTATGTTACCAAAAACTGGGAGTTTTTATGCTTTGTTTGCATTTATGTTTTATTGTACAACTAGAATGGCTGTCAGTAGAGCTCATTCCTCCACCAAGGTCCAACAGTCCAAAGTGAAATTCATTAGATCTGGATGTCTGACTTTTTTCTTCAAAATCCATGAATTTTATCCAAATATGTTGAATAACACCCAATATTGCAATGCCAAAGAAAGAATATGGTTCCACCCCCCCCTGACCATGACCAATACCACATCCTTCCACCAAGTTTCGTGGAAATTCAGTAGTTTTTATGGAATCCTGCTAACTAACAGACAAATACAGGTCATTTTGGTTAAAAAATACTCTGAAAGGTGGATAAAATTATAGGGATGGCCGTAACATCTGGCAGGATGTGTTATATCAAGGAGACAGTTCTGTCTAATCAGTAATCTGTGCTTTTGCCTCAAATTTATCTTGATCAGCAGAGATTTTATGCAGCTGTCCCGGCAATTTGTCTGTTTTTATGTTACATCCTGTTACATAAATGGCTATCAGACTTCAGAGACTGTGCTGTGTTGCTTATCAAGGGGTTCAAAGTCTAAAAATGTTTATCGTGGTGGGACATCAATTCTGACGGCGGCACTGTGTGGTTAGGGTGAGATGGGGCTTTTGATACGATGGCAGATGATATAAATAAACCCACGGCGGCTGCTGCAGCTCTGATGGTTTTAATGTGCTTGTTTGTTGTTTTACAGAAATGCTAAAATGTGCGAGAGAAATTATCATGATGCAGTTTTGAGACACCAGCATTACTCTAAGATAATTGTTGGATTGAAAGAAATCCCATAATTATACATCTGTGAATACTCATTCCGTTATGGCCTGGTAGAGGTTTGTCACTTTGATGTTTTACACTAACTGGTCTGTACGAGCTGCTGATTAAAGTACATTCCATAGCTTGCCTGTTAACTTCCTGCATAGAAGATTTTAATAGTGTGAGCAGTTTAAAATGCTCAGCAACTTGATTATTTGCCCTTGTTGTTAAAAGAATAGATACTCTTTCAGTTTAGTCTGAACCAAAATAACAGGTCCTCTGACCAAAAGAGGGAGTCTCGGTATACAGTGGAAGTTGAGACAGCATTAAGTAAAAGACGATGAAAAAGCAGGATTGCTTGTAGTCTTTGCCTCTAACAATATAATGTTTGAACTATGAGGACGTTAAATTTACTGCCAGCGATACCATGATGATATAACAGTGGCAAATTAATTAACTAAGTGAAGTGATTGATTCATATTCAAACGGAAAGACTACTTTTTTTCTATGCACCTATACAAAAACGTCAGCACATATCAATTGTATGCATACCAAGGATACATAGACACAGCCCACGTAGGGGATGACGACAGGAGGTCATACAAAAGTCTTAAGTGTGCTCCTAATGTGTATTTAAAACTAACTGGGTCGAATGTAATGTAACAAAGACATGAACCTTGGTTCAGACCTTCAGGTGTTAACATATTAGTCTTAAAGCAGACACAGACCCATTACAGACACTGTATCACATAACCATTCGTCATTCGATGGCTCTTTCTGCAGTTGCTCCTCCATTTGTCGAGAGCAGAGGGGTAGACGCTAAAAAAACTGTTCAACGTTTTAGTAAATATTTGCCAAGATATTTTGCCTTGAATGAGAAAATAACACTATTCCCATGTCTGTTCATTCCTTATTAAGCTTCAATTTGTACAAAACTTAAAATCATACTGAAATTATACTGATTATACAAACCATTTAAAAAATGTTGACTAGCTTTGTGAACTTCAGATCTTCTGGGAGTCTGGCTGCTGCATTTCCAAGAAACGTTGAACATGTCCTTCAATGTGTGTCAGGCTGCCATCCCGCAGAATTTATTTCCAAAGCGAAGACACCATATCTCGGTGCAGTGAGAGGAATAACAGTGAGAGAAACGTTGAAGTATGGAGAAGAAGAGAGGGAGTGACTGGGGTGAAGAGAAATGGGGAGGCCTGCCTTAGCTAGTGGGAAAGCCTTCAAGTGAGACAGTAATCTGGGTAATATGTCAGACTGGTTTCAGCCGCAGGAGCTTGACGGTTTCCCAATTAAGCTCGGGTGCAAAGGCAGTTTTCCCCCCTAATTGTTTAACGTGTAGTCGGAATGTCTGAGCAGCATGACCTGCACACGTGTTCTGAAGATCACAGCGTGGTGATTGACACGGACGAATCCCTGCAGGCTGCCTACCCCACAAACTTGATCAGCCTCCTGCTCAGCACCCGCACATGAAAAAGAATGACCTGTGGATGTGATCGAAATGAGGAGCTGTGGAGGGAGGAGGAGGATAATGAAGCTGTTATCAATACTGGGGGTTATCAGACATGAGTAGTTTTGAAGGCTTCCATTTATCTTCATTATGGCTCTAAACATGTCATTCATATATTAGTTGCGTCCCTGTTATTGACCATATGGGCCAATTCTAATAGACATTGAGGAATCTGCCTTATCTGACTTGTTCACTCAGGGTAATAAAACACTTATCTTTTCGTCTGCTCCTTCAAGTCCTGCAGCGTGTTCAGCCGCTGTCACAGATGCTGTTAGTCTCACGGAAGAGAAATGTCCAGTTTTGAGTTGTCCTCCGTCTCCAGCAGTCCTCCGCCTGAGTGGCTGATCACTGCTGAGTCTCACCGTGTTTGGCCAGCTTAATGAAACCTTAATTTCCCAAACTGCCTCTCGATATGTTTCTTCTCTCATCTCACTGCCCAAGTGTGAGAGTGTGTGTATGTGTTTGTGTGTGTGTGAGAGTGTGCCTCAGCCAGTGCCAGGAGCTGCCATTTGGTTTTGTTTGTAGAGTGCTCAAAGCCAACTGAACCAACAAGCTGACTGATTAAAATGAAAATGGGCCCCACACTCTTGGCCCTCTATTTCTGTCTCCTGTTTTCTCACTGCTGGGCTGAAGGGGGCCGAGCTGCATGCATTAGTCTCTACATACATTCTCCATGATGATAAACCTCAATATCTGCAGCGCTGCCACACGAAATAGAAACTTAATAAAATATGAGAGTTGTGCGGATGTCACTGTGTAGAAAGCGCCAAGGGTTTGGGGATTTGAGCTCTGGTACTGCAGCCAAGATTTGATTGCAGAAAAATGGGCAGACTTTGCAGACTCAAGCACGCAGACATCTCATCCTCATCACCTGTGCGCTTAATTATGCAACTGATCTGAGGTTTCCCGCAGGTTAATTATATAATTTGAGTCATTAAAGAAGTAAAAAATAGTCAGAAGCAGCAGCTGATGAGTCAGGGGAGAATAATTAATGGACAAGAATAATTTAGGTAGAGAACAATTTATGGATTCAATTATCCCAAGTTTTTGTCTCGCTGTCATAATTTTCATATATGTAGTGATGGCAACATTCAAGTGGAAGTGAAGTGCCCAGATGAAATTGGTTGTATTTGTGCTTTATAGTAAAGAAGATAAACTTTTCTTTTTGGACAGCAGAGAGGCATTGATGGCAGACAGAACTCAGAGGGACTTTATATGCCATGTTTCCACATGTCCTCACCACGGTAGAATCTCAAGATGTAGGCTGAGCATTGGCAGAGTGGCCATTTCAGTCCCAATCAAGAAACTTAGGCAGGCTGACTCATTACAGTGACTCATGTACAGCAAGTGTCCATAGAAGAATGAGTAATCGATGTGTTTTCTTCTTTATGCCTCCACGCCGGTGGATGGAGGCATTATATTTTCTGGTTTTCCTTCCCATTCATGATATCTCAAGAAGAAAAGATTTCAGTCGGACTCATTGATTAACATTTTATATTTTTGTGGTCAAAGGTTAAAGGTTAAAGTCGCTGTTAGCTTACATGGTCTTGTGAACTCAACATCTCAGAAATACCCTGAGAGAATTTCTTCAACGTTCACACTCGAAGATGAATTTATTTAGATTTTGATGGTCGAAGGTCAAGACCATGGTGACCTCATGTTCTTGTGAATTTGATTACATCTGGCACTATCATTCATCTGTGGTCAGAGTCAATGTGACCTCACAAACCCCCCTTTGGCTTGTGAACACATTAAGAGAATCCTTTCAAATTTGGCACATATGTTGACTTTGACTCACAGATCAACTGATTAGATTTTGGTGGCCATAGGTCAAAGGCCGAGGTTGTGATGGCTTCACAAATAATTGTTTGGCCTCTTGAACATGATATCTCCAAATCCCAAATTTTGACCATTTTTTACTTGCAATTATAATTGAATAAATGTCAGTAGTCTAAGGTCAGATGTAAGACTGGGCAATTACCGGAAAATGTATCCAAATCCACATTTATAACCTCTAAGACATAAGGTGAACAATTTGCGTGCACACAGTTCAAATGCCACACACAACACGAGAGGTAACGTGACGCGCACAGCCACAATGATCCGGATTCATGATACAACATCATTGATCAATAACTAAATAAATGTGATTGCTTGTTTGAAGCGCGACAGAGACACACACACACACACACACACACACACACACACACACACACACACACACACACACACACACACACACACACTCTCCTGCAGACAAGAGAGAAGTTCTTACCGCAGATTATGATGCAACATGGTGTTTGAACTTCATTGATCCAGAAGAACTGATGCCCAGTTTATCCATGAACATAAATATGAATTCAGCAGGTTTTTAAAAAGATTAGTTCCATGAGTGAGTGATTAGAAAAGAGCAGAGAAGCAGCGTCATGTGACAACTGCGGCCCAGTGATGCGCCTCATGCAGGGGGGAATAAAATAATCGTTCATTAATCTTAATTGAGGTAAAAGTTTAAAATAATCATGATATTGACTTGACGTCATATTGCCCAGCTCTAGTCACAGGTCATATCATTTTGGAAAATTAATCTATGTAGACTTCAATTGCACTGGGCGGTGGAAGCATACAACCACACGGCGGTTATTCTAGTCTCCAAAAGGATTGCAATTGGCTGAGCCTGCATCACAATGCAGAGCACTTGATCAGTGGTGTCGGACTCTACACACACCTGAGAACACACAGTTTGGCTGTGAAACAAAAGGCAATGTTTAGACGTCATTGCTGATTAGAAGTGTGTACGTCAGTGATTTAGACTGGGTCTAACTCGGAGCACAGAACCGGAGAGTCGAAAGGAGAGAAGGATGAAAAAAACATTTAATCTATATTTTCTATTTTTACTCAAGCGTCTATCTCTTTCTGGGCTCTATTGGCTTATAGCCACTCAGGTACATGCTCAGACAATCTGGAGAGCCTCTTCAATCCTTGCGGGTGCTGCCCTTATAATAGGACAGCAGCCTCCCACTTTTCCACAGTGACAGCAGACGATAGCATGGACAGCTTCATCAGACAAAGTTGTGTGCTTCCTGCCACAGTCGACTGCACTGGCTGCCGGCTGCTGTATGTGCAATGGAGCCGAGCACACCCCTGCTGGTGTCATGCAACTTTCTCACTCGCTGGCTCCGGCACAAACTTTTGTCTCTACAAAAATATGCCAATGTCCACATGAGGGGATATTTATCTCTAGACTATTTAGCTTGCCATCATATCCGCTGTGCTTTACAATGATACACTATCTTTATCTACTTCACTCTTTTCTACATTTTCTAGTGTTATATACCATATACTGTGGACTGCTACAAACAAAAATGAAGATAAGAAAGCATTACACTAGGTCAATGTTTTTTTCATCATCAGTTACCAACTATTTTTAGTTTTTTCTTTATTTTCTTGAATCTGCCCTTCACCGTGGTTATCAGGACAAACACAAATTCAATATTTTCCCCTTTTTCTTAAATAGAAAAAAAAAGTTTTGTGTTTGAATAAAAGCTGAGCCCCCTTAATTGCCTGGTATTTGGGTGGACTGCTGATCCGGGTTGTGACTCACAGCAACGAGAATGAAGAAATGTGATGGATGAAATTATCCCTTGTTCACAAAAAAGACAAAAACAAACAGCTCCAGAGTTTTGATCAGGCACAAAGCAAACAACATCCCTCTGGTGAATTCAGATTAGCCCTCTCATTGTGAATAAGAGCTTGGTCACACAAACATCTTACTGGCAATATATTGGAATAAATCCCATTGATCAGAGGATTTGTTTGAGGAGGGAAAGTAAACTTTAGTGTTTGAGTTTGTGCTGTTGGCCAGTCACACTACAGTCAGGAAACAGAGAAGACAGGACACTCCATGATGGAGTAAGCTATCATTTTAACTGTTGCACCATCCAATTTTATACAGGATAGCTATTTTCTGTAGATAGAGAAACAATACCAATAGCTCTTTGTATTTTCTCACAAACAAAACAAGCCACAACTTCTGCAAGACCTGCAAGTCATCACCAAACGACCAAGGTTCCAACACCACCTATTTTGGGAGGATGCACAAATAGTAAGAGCTGTGGCCCCTTTCTGGAGAGAGTGCACTCTCAACTCTCTTTTGTGCTTAATATGTCAGGAGTTTAAAGAAACTTTCTCAGCATCATACAGTGCATCACATACTGCTCAGACAGACGTAAAGGCAAACAATTAGCTCGCAGTATGAGATTGTGAGAAAGTCTGCAAATTAGCCATCACCATGGCAGAAGTTTTCCTCCCTCACCCAGTCGAATTGAGCACACACTGTGAGTTTCTGTGCTCATCATGATCACAGACCTTAGTGTGATACCACAGGGCACAATGGGTGACATCCTTAGTAATCAGCACCTGCTGCCTGTGACAACAGAGGTATATATCGGCAGATGACATGTCATGTGGTCACACACTGTGTCATGATGTGTGGGTTTGACAGGGGAGGGAATAAAGGTGTGAGTCGAGACGTGCGAGAGAGGAGATCGCAGTGGGAGACGGAGAGGCAGTGGCCCTCATGCAGAGCTGGTGGTTTGTGTGAATAGCTAATGACGAACAAAGTCATCCACAATTCCCATATGGGATAGGAAGTCATGGGCGTTAACTAGCACCCTTCCAGATGCACCAAAGCGTGAACATCTCCTGTTGGCAAACTGTTACAACACCTCCCACTGTTTGTGCAGATTTGGCTTTTTGTGTGTGTGGCTCAACCTTCCTTATTTAGGCAGACCGGCCCACTCAGAAGTGTTTGTGTTGCTGTTCAGACAACAAGACCGCACATAGACAAAGTGTATTAATTGAGAAAAATAAAAGCTCTGCTCTTCGATTTCAGCTGTTTCCCATACTCTTTATCCACTTCCTCTCCCCTGCACAGGCATTCAGTTAAATCCTTCATTATCATTTTCTGCTTACCTCCCGGTTGTCAGATGCAAATTGGTCTTCCCTATTTCTACACTTTTTAATCAACATCGGAAAAGAGTAACAATGTCTCCCACAAGGCAATGCTGTTTGTCTTTGACACGTAGAAATCAATCTGTCCCGCATTACTGCATTGTCCATTTATGGTGAAGGAGCTGGAATATCTGATAACCTCTGCAAGCTTTGACCCTTTGTTACTGTATGTCTGAAATGTATGTCGGAATGAAGCCGTTCTGTTTGATTACTGACGGAATACATGCACATAAACACACACAGAGACACACTGTCCTTGAGCCATTGGAGTAAACATCATTTGGGACAAGGAAATGTCTTTCTCTTCTGTATTTGTTAGAAGTTCTAAACAGAAGCAGAGTTTTTTTTCTCTTGTACATTAGAAAAACACCTTTTGCCCCTCAAATGCGTTCAGTTGTTTCTCTTCTTCTGAAATATACGGCTGATGGCAAAATAACTACACCTCTGTAGGGTTTGTAGCATAAGAGACGAGCCGCGGAGAACACCTCATCAGTTCTGACAAATTGTGCTTGAGGGACTTCATGATGTGAGAAGAAATGATCTGTAAGAGAATAATATCTATACTTTAAATACACAACAAGGATGTCAACTCAGAAGTTAAATCTCCTTTACGATGAGGGACTTGTTTTACTGTGACTCATTTTATTCATTGTAAATGTCCTCTTAAGTTTCCATTAACCACACAATATTTGGATTTGAAGTAATCTGAATGCACGCACTGTGTATTTCCTCTATACTGTGCTGATTCCATACACTGAGCGGTGTTTACTAGAAGCCTGTGTGCTTGGATTTGTTTGTGGCTCAGTAAGTTCTCAGCAATTATTCAATTCATGCTGTATAAACTGCTCACTGACAAACAAACAAGACGCATCTCTTCTCATGTGAGCCTTTGCAGAAGTTCACAGGCTGCCGCTGAAGCTCGTCTCAGACAGTCAGGCTCAAGTCAAAGGGAATGAATGAACGCATCAGTGTGGGACGTTTGAGAAGTTAAATGCAGATGTGTCCAATGTGTTTGGAAACTGGAGATGAATTCTGTGAGGGACTATTTTTGAAGATGGATAATGATTTATAGTTGAGACGGGGCAGATGCGTTTTGTCGTCAACAATTCTGAGCTGTCCTTGCAAAAAGGTGAATTATAAGACTATAACATCAAGATGGCTGCATACCATTATATCTGTATTATATGTGGAGGTCAAATTTATAACCCTTAGTCCGTCTCGCCAATTTCCCCATTGTTGTGTCAGTGTGGATTCTCACAGAATCATTTTTTCCTTCCTAGAGCTGCTATTTATTTGGCTTCCTAATGTAACCTTGGGTTCTACAGATACTGCAGAAGAGAAAAAGGAACTTGTAACGCAAATATTTAGACAGTCTTCATCTGACCTTATAGTCCATGTTCTCTGTCCACCTGGGTAATTAGAGGCCTAGAAATAAGGGGTCTAAAAAGTCAACAAAATGCATCTAAGCCATAAAAATCTCCATAACAGTGAAAATATTTGGACTATTTTCTGATTTATTGCAAATTTAACTGGACTCATAATACTTTTTTCACAATATTTGACGTACAAACTAATTTAAAAATATATAATACACAGTTTAACAAGAAGTGAGTCACTGTCCAGCACCACACAATAAGAACATGATATAATATAAATGGCAGCAGGTGACACTTGGATGGGAACATTTCCAGATTTAGATTCAGACACATATCTAACACAATGCCGTTCGGAGCAAATCCTTTTCTTGTGTGGGTCACAAAACACATGAGATGGTAGAGTGAGTAAAAAGAAAGCTGAACAATGCATTAAAAATATACCAGAATGCCAAATACAGTACTGACAGCCTGCTGACCTCCAGTCAGGAAAATCTTTGTCTTGGTGGAGACAACAAACTGTTTTTAATTTTTTTACATTTTAACCCCTGCCTTCCAAGAAGTTGGTTATTTATTAAGCACTGTGTTTACAGCACAAGTGTGCTTGAACATGCGCACTGCTAATTCAAGTGAATAATTCTGCCACGTCTGCCTGCGAAACTGTACCTCACATCATCAGCAGTCATTCTTTAAATGAGATGTGGCCTCAGCTGTATGACCATTAAAGTGATGCACACGCTGAGAGATACAGCTGTCAAGAGGCCAAATGGAGAAGCCAAGTTCAGTACCAGGTCAACCTTGAAACAATTCACTGTAAAGTGACAGCACTGTTGTCAATAGCTGCGTTTCAGAGACGCATTAGGGAGAATCATTAAGGGAGTCGCGGCAAATGACATATTAGAGATCCTTGTGTTCAAAATGCATCGCAGTGTTGTTGTTGTTGTTTTTATTGTTGCTCTCCTAGATCCACAGTGTCACCTTGGATTTCTATTTTTGGATGACAATAAAATGCATTGACTAGACTGGCGAGTTAAATCATGTAAAATGTATGAATTAGACCATGGCAGACTGTACTCTTTCCTCTCTGCTGAATGATTTTAGTTCACTTTGTTGTTTTTTTTGGATCACAGACTGTAGAGCCCAGAAACGAACGCGTCCACATATTGTGGAGTGTTAATGAATACCCAGCCGTCCCTTGTGTTTGTGCTTGAATTGTAGGAAATGGGGCCAGCTCTCTCCACAGCAGATTTGGTTTGATTGTCGAGGAAAACATGAATTGAAACTGTCTATAATGGTCACTGCTGAATTTCAAGTGTTCAGGTAATGAATGTTTAATTTGTTAATGCACTCTGCTCTTGATTGATGACACAGTTAATCTCAAAGTAGCCCCCGTTTTTTTGCTGAATAGTGTTATTTTCTCGTGACAGTGCTGTGAAAATTAAGCATCACGACATGCACAAAACAGTTACAGTAGATTTTTCTCAATGCTGCATAGATATGGATTTATTGGGAGCTAGCAGGCCTGCGAACACATAAACATGCTGACTTTTATTCACTCTTTCCTGTTTTACACCAAACATATGTTTCCACTCACACAGACAATGATGCCGGGGCTCCGAAGATAACCAGAAAGCAATCAGCATTGAGGGGGCATGTTGTCAACCAGCGAATGATTTATGTCCGATCACGGCTCTGATTTGCCTCTCCACCTGCCAGTCAGCGGCTGGGTGTGTTGTTGTGAAGCAGAGGTGCCGCTCGCGGTTTGATTGGAGTGGCGTGGAGCCGAAGCGCACATGAAAAAAGAACCAGTGTCACCTTGTCACTCTCGGGCGCGCCGCCAAAGTGCTGGCGGGGGGTTGGAGCGGGCGTGTTGCCGAGAAGGGGTGTGTATTGAGCACTGTGGTGATGAATCATTGTGCTGCTCGACTCCCTCCTCCATCCCTCCTCCCTGCATCTGCACCACACCCCGCCCTCCACCTCACCCCATCACTAACACTGTAATTATCCGCCTGTGGAGGGTGGGACATCTGCAATAACACTGGAGTTTTATCATTTGTGTGTGTGTGTGTGTGTGTGTGTGTGTGTGTGCTGAAGAAGAGGGTAACTCACTGAGAAAAGGAGAATGGTTCTGCAGAGGGTAATTAAGGGTTACATGGGTGATGCTGTTCTGTGTAAGCTAACATCTCCATCCTGTTTATTAGGGAGTGATTTTCATGAACAATTAAGTGATTGTCAGTGTATCGGCTCAGCACCCGGCCGCAGCTGGACTTTTCTTAACGTCTCATCAAGAGGGTAGCTCAGAGCACCTGGTTCATCTCCAGCTCACCCTGACCCATTATAGGCCTTCTCCCACTCCTCCCTCCTCACTTACTAAAGATGGAGCAGCTGATCGGGCCGGGTTTATGTGTGGCACATCTGATCTCAACACTTGAGGTTGAACGCGAAGTTGGCCAAGATCAAGGTCTGCGTGGAAAATAGATGCTCCCTCAGCAGCAGCGCTGTCACAACAGCTAGCCAAAGCTGCGTGGTTGGAGAGGCGGGGTGGGTGGAGGTGACCCTGAGGGACTTGGGGAGTGTCGCTGTCACACGTGCTCAGTGGCAGCGACGGCTCCTGGCGATCAGGAGTGATAGAAATGGTTTCTGATGCTTCATCATCCAGCAGCTCTGTGGACATGAGTTCCACGGGTTCACTGTTCACTTTTTCTGTCTAATAAACAACACCACTGGTTTAATGAGTGACTGACGGATATAGAGAACATTCATGCAGCCTGGAGAACATGCGTTTACTCACAGAGTTATGGAATCATACGTGAATACACAGATCAGTTTATCTTGAAATGTTGTCAAGGTTCTCAGTTCTAGCATCTCTCCAGGTTTTTTAGAAGTGATGGTATAATTGAGGGATTTCTCTCCAGGCATACATGAATATTATTCAGATTAATTAATTAATTAACACATACTACAGCATCCCTGAAGTGGGCGGATAGTTGATTTGTAACTTTTTTAATTAATTAATTTCATAAAAAATGGCTGCTTTAGTTTGTCAAACTTTTTTTACTTTCTCTCTTTTATATCATCCTAAACTGAAAATGGTGAATGTGTTTTCTAGTCTTCATGACCACTCAAAAATATCTTGGCTCTTCACCCATTTTACACTAACATTCATACTGTGCATCTCTGTGCAGCACTTTCTCTATCACACACTGCCGGCATAGCCCAAGGACACTCTGGCAAGCAGAATGGAGAGAGGGGGATTGAACCACCAACCTTCTACTTAGTGGATGACCCACTTTATCTCTTAAACCACAGCCAACCAATAGTTTTTCACCATTGGTTGATCAAATTAACATTTTACACTCTACAAAATAACAATTACATTTTTTGGTTTTAATTGCAATCACACACCAATACTATGACAGGAATTCTGGGAGAACTTTCTGCCTCCAAGCCATGCGGTCTTTTGTTAGGTTTGACTTCTGAAACACGCACTGTTTGCTCCCTCTCTCTGTTGTCGACTGTAATCCACAACAAACCAAAACTGCCTGCATGTTCTGCAACTCCTTCTTTCTTCACTTTCAAGGCTCTTTCTTCTCCTGGTCGAGCCTCAGCAAGGTCACTGAACTGCAGCGCTAATTATCACCTGAGGGCGCTCCCTCTTCTCCGGGGACTAGGAACCCTCACCCACCCACTCAGCCTGTGCATGTAGGACCTGGAGCGACTCACTTTATGTTTGCATGCGGCCGCGGTCACATGTATGTGTTTGCTACATTACATTCGTATATAAGTTAGCATGTTCGTCAGCACACCCTGATGAACATGTGTGTGTATATCCTTGTGGACAATCAATCAGATCCTCATGGTGCTGAGGTCTAGTTAAGTACTTCTTATGCCGTCTTTTCTTGGTGGACCCCCTCCCCCCTGATTTCTGTGAAATGAGACAATATGATAAGCTGGGCGACATCTCATTTGAAGACTAATTGGGTCATTCGGAGAGCGGGTGCGCGTCACATTAATGGTTTAATACGTGCTATTTGAGATGATGAATACTGAGTCGCATTTGTGCTGTATGGGTAAGTGAAAACACAGAGTTGTGTGTGTACGGTAAATGTTCCATTGAGATCTTGGTGGAAGGAATGTGCACAGCTCAGCTTTTAAAAGTCTAAATGTAGGAATAGACTGTGTATAACGCTGCAGCATGTTTGCTGACACACAGTGGATTTCGCAGAGATGGAAGAATAAAAAAAAATGACGACTGGAGTGTGAAGATGAGATGTGAAGGGGAAAAATATATGAGCCTGTCTTTTTGTCTGCCTTGCCTTTCTAACCTGCTCTCATGCAAACGGCGCAAGGTTAAAAGAAGGTTGGAAGTTTGATAATAACGTGACGGCTGATTTGAATCTGCGACACGCTGGGTGAAGTTTTCTCCGGTTAATGCGTGGGACGTTAATTGAGCGGCCATGTGACGGGAGGTGACACTTCATGCCATAAGTGTTATCTTCACGCACTGACTCTCAACTCTGGAGGAGCATCACAAGAGGGGGCTTGACTCCTGTGTCAACATATAGGGAAAAAAATGATAGCGAGAGTGCAAAACAGAGAGAGGGAGAGAAAGAAACCCTTGAAGGGGTAGTGCAAGAGACGGCAGATCCTTTACATGACCTTGTACACCCACTGGTGCTACCTGGAGCACAAACATTGACATGGCATCCAGAGGATATGGCAATCCACCCATGTCAGTCCATTATCAGTTGTGGCAGCTCATGGGTTTGATATTTCCCGTCAGCCAACATGAGCACCCCGTGTATGAGCAAAAAAAAAAGAGCCAGAGAGAGAGTAAGAAAGAAAAAGTTGGGGAATAAGGAAGGAAGCGATGGAGTCAGACACCAATGACCTCATCTGGTAACCTCCTCTGTTAAGCCATCAGTCTTTCTGACCCTTGTAATTAGCACACAAAGCACAGGGATGGAAAGAGCTTGCTTCAATTGGTCCCTGTGAGACTCCGGTCTCAGCCTACAAATAAGATATTGCCGCATAGACAGTATTTTACTGAAAGCAGGAATAGATTTGTCTCCTGGCAGACACAGCAAATATTTCATCCAGGGTTTGCCTGTGGCTTACAGCCTTGTTGGTATTAGTGCGCCTTAAAGTTGTTGCGAGCTTACAGTCCACATGGGAATACTTTCACGATATCAATTACTTCAAACACACACAGTCACTTGCAGGGATTTTACACACACTTTCACTGCAAGCGATGAGAAACACGAGAAAAATAAAAAACAGGTTGGCAACATTTATGGGAATGACATGGCAACTGACTCTTGTATCTCTAATTGGCTAAATCTGTACAAATTCTGTTCTATTATGGTGGGAAATGAGCGTGATGCTGCAGGGAGGTCTCCCCCTCTCCCCGCAGGGAGCAGGCAGCTCCACGCAGCACGGCACACCCATATACGCCGGTGCCCCCCCACTGGCAGGCCCAGGGGGCAGGGGGCCGGTTGGGTGAGGTAATTGAATAACTAACAGCAGATCACAATTTGGCTGACTCAAGCTCATCGGATAGACAGGAATGCTTAGGCAGCGCTGGCTGGCAAACTGCAGCCTGTATGGAAGCTCACTGGAAAAAAGTGGGAGCTGATGGGCGAGGATGATGGTGGGTTGTACTTGTATAGCTACAGTACAGCAGTATAAGAAGAGAGAACAGGCGAGAGGTAGTGTAATCTCGCGAGGGAGTAATTTAACACAATTTCCAACTTCTTCTTATCGTGTATCTTAATGACTTTAATGACTCATAGGGAAATTCTGAAAGCAACTTAAAGGCTTTGAGAATCAAAGGCGGTCTTTTCGAGGTCAGAGATTTGTTTTTTCTCTTCCTTTGGAGAGAAGTGAAAGCCTGTGGAGTCCACTTAGGGCTGTGACTGCAGCACCACATCCCCACTCTTTGTCTTTGTTCCCTGTGAAAAAGGACAGGAAGTGAGTGGAAGTGTGGAGGAACTAGTTTACTTATTCATCAGGTTTTCAAGTTCTTGCGGACGCAGAGTTTCACAGGGATGATAAATGGCATCTGAAGGCCCAGGTGGACAGGGGAAGGGGAGGAGGTAAATAATGGAACAGCCCGACAAACAAAGGAGGCTCCATGATGCATTGTCTGAATGCGAAACAAAGCCACAGGTGTGTGTGTGTGTGTGTATGTGTGTGTGTGTGTGTGTGTGTGTGTGTGTGTGTGTGTGTGTGTGTGTGTGTGTGTGTGTGACTGAGCAGGACTGATGGTTGCTGAAACTTTCCTTGCCTCTCCATCGCCACCCAAACCCATGCAGCAGCCTTTACGCTGCTTTTGAAGTGTGAGCCTTGCAGCAGCATCTCTGTGAAGCGGCCGTGTGGATGAAGTCGGTGCAGATGCAAGGCCAGGACAGAAAATAGAATAAATAAATATATAAAAGAAGGACGTCCCTCCCGAGTGGAAATGTAACTCTAATGCAGCAGGAGGAGGTGGACAGGAAAGCTATTAAGGCTAAGCGAGGGCCTGGGGTCCACTCAAGTTTTACACTCCTACCCAGGGCTGCACTGTATATCGTGATACTCTCTCTCTCGCTCTCTCTCTCTTACACACACACACATAAAAAAACACACACACACACACATGCTCATCCTCTCAACCGCCCGTTCCAGCTTCGTTCCGTCTGAACTCTTTCTCGGCGCTGAGCTGAGCAGACTCAAGGAAACGGTTCATTTAAATGTACATAATTTGCTCTCGAAGGCTCACTCTTGGTCTCACTGTTCCCCTGTGGCGCCACAGAGAAGCAGCCCAGGAGAGACAGACACTGAGAGAGAAGAGATTTTATCCTGTAAGAATTCAGTGGGCAGAAACACTGGCTGGTAAAAGCTGGGCAGAGTGAGAGCTTCAGGTACACTGGACATTTATCCCCGGGGGCTTTGTTGCCAACAAATGTTTTCATCTTGTCTCGCCACCAAAATCCAAGGACTAAACACGCGGCTGTGCACTTACAAAAAGTGTAAAATTATATTTTGAAAAGGATAGATATAACTTATATTTTAACATTTAATCCATCCAGCGTTTTTTATTTTTTATTTTGACAGATTGAAAATACACTAAAGTTGACTAATCAAATATTTGAAATAAATTTTTTATGTTTTCACGATAACCACTGCCAAGGTGGTTATGTTTTCACCCGTCTGTTTGTTTGTTAATTTTTATTTATTTATTGTTAGTTAGTAGGATTATGCAATAACGACTATCTTTTTTTATTGAGATTTTTTAACATTTTCCTTGATTTCTCAGATAATAATTCATGGATCTTGATGAAAACAATAGATTTTTTGGGCATGTTTCGGGGACAGATATCTTTGGTGCAGATCCAAATAAAAATCTGAATCTAGTGAATTTTAATGTGAGTTCATAAGGAGACTGTTGGGCCTTATTTAATTTTCAAAAAGTTGCTGATTTTAGCCTCTAAAATTTGAGGATTTCCTGCTTTTTCTAATATAATTTGGATATTGGATAATAAAGAAATCATGACTAAAGATAATTATTTAGAGCCAAGTAAGTTGAGTATACTGAAGCATGCACATACAAATTAAAGAAAGAAACAAGCCAGTATAGGTGATACAGATTACAAGGTAGGAGACGGATAGCTCAGGGTGAAGACAGGAAAGAGGGGGAAGAGAGTGAAAAGCGGTTTGGCCTTTGTCAAAGTCAACACTTGACCTTTTGCGGATCAGAATGTAATCGTGTTGGCCGTGTTGCACAAGCTATTGCATTGTCAGAGTGTATGAGATGCACGGCGTGCTGGAGTTACCGCAAGACGTCAGGGTGTCAGTCATCTGTTTGCTTGTTTCAGTGTGTGAGGGTTTTCATAACCTCTGGATTTATTCAGGCTCAGTCGTCACGCTAACACTGACCTGAATTAGCCTGGGGGGGTGGCGAACATTTGAGCGTTTGTCTGTTCTCCAAGAACAAAGTAAACAAAGCAAACAAATCCTCTTAATTGATTCCATTTGGGCTGAGTCAACTCATATCATATAATGAGTAAACAATTGGAGACGTCAGAGGAATGAAAGACGTGCTTTTTGTACATGTTGTCAACCTGATTTTCAGTCTCTGTGATGAGAACAAAGACAAAAATATGCATCAAAACAAGCAGAAATGTGTTTGTGCTAAATATCCAGAATCCAAATAAAGTGATCGGTACCTTACGGCTTAAGACCCAAGAACCTGAGGGAAGAAATAAATGAGTTGATATATGAAATGGTTCAAGAGTTAATGGTGCTGGTACACTGCTCACAAGTTTGCAAGGTGCAGCTGAAAAAAAACATAAATCAGGAGAAAAATCCCTTGCTGTGTGCTGTCCAAAATTCAGACTACTCTCCCATGAGCAATATATATATATATATATATATATATAGTCCACCCACCCTGTTTATACAAGTGAGAAAATGCTTTGAAAAAGACTCTCACTGAGTATTAGTTTTCCATCTCTTTCTATGTAAGCAAATTATCACTGCTTAATTTCTCATGTATTTTGATCAGACAAGAGCTTCCCTGCAACATTCTATAGCTGTGATAGTATGAATGTACTGTCTGTGCAGATTTATTAACTCCCGATGCTGCTTCACTTTGGAACATTTTTCAGAGTAACAGAAATCCTTTCGATCAGTTTTAAATCTTTCAATGAAAAAAATAAAAATATTTGACAGGTATTATTGCTGTAATTGCAATTTGCATTAGAAACTGTTTAGGATGCCATGAGTGCCCCGTTTTTATTTATTCATTTGTTTAGTTGATAGTGACACAGCACATTAATTAACATTAGTGTGCAATACAAAATAACGCTATATTTTCCATCCTGTGTCTCCAGGCAGGTAAGAAATAACATTTACAAAAAACATTTAAAAGTTAATGAGGAGTTGGTTGTTTTAGGAACAGTTTGATTGCTTGTTGGCATTGAAACATATGCATCCCAAAAGTAATGCATTCATTACATCTGTGGATTTAAGGCTTCTAAGGGTTTTGATTTGTGTGGCTATTTACTTTTGAAAAATAGCTTGTGAGACCTGAGGAGTAAAGCTTGTCTTCAAAAGTCCAAATTCTCTCAGGACTTAGATGTGTCTGATGTGTCTGAGCAGGTAAAGAGAAACTTACAGATCAGGAATCAATTGGATAATCACTTTATCTTTGTGGAAGCACAGAGGAAATTTACCTGATATGATTCAGCCACAACATTAAAACTGGTTGTAAATGTTGTGGCAATTATAGCAGAGACAATTTAAATATCAATAAATAGATAATCCCCAGTGATATTATGTAGTGATCAGTGTTTAGAGATATACAGTATTGTAAAAGCTTCCCAGTTAATTAATGAGGTTTACTCTGTTTGAAACTTTAGGGCCCTTCCTCTGAGAAAAACGTCTGTTCCCTCTGAAAAGATGAAGCATGATATTAATAATCTGGAGATACCAAACCGCCTCTTCTGTTGCAGCAGTGGAGGTAAAAGTGTATGCCACGATACATGCATGCATCAGTCGAGCGACTGAGAGCCGTCTATCACCGGACAAACATTAAATTCCCCTAATGCCCATAACGGGAAACATGAGCCCCGGCTGGATACCTTGCACAGCTGAAGTCACACCGCTAACCACTGAGCTAATGTGATGCTCACATGTAATAAAAATGAAAATGTTTAAGACGCTCTCCATAAACAAACAGATGCTGTAGATGTGTTAATGTATCTCGATATTTGCTCAGTTTGAATTAAAGCTGTTTTAATTCAGTATTGTTAGTCCAGTGCTCGTTGCCCCTGAGCCGGACCTGCTCACAACACTTCACACCCCGTCTCCCTCGACGACAGCTGTCTACAGCCCGAGGTTACTTGTAAGACCCAGCACAGGCGCTGTAGAAGCAGATGGCTGGCACCGGCCATCTGCAATTACAAAGGCAACTATGGTGTTCACCCAACTACACAAACTGTCCTCTGTCATCACTGCTTTTACTGTGACATCCCTGAAATTTGACTATTAACCTTCTTTGATATTTAATAATCACTATATGGCCCCACATTTTCTTGAATACAACTGAAAAGTACATCATTACTTTATAAAAATGATATTAACATACATACAATGCATACATTGTGGTAACATATACATATTTTGTTGTGTATTTCAAATAAGAATCTTCCCTAGAACCTAAAACATGGCTGCAAATAAACTCCCCAAACTGAAGCTTTCATAACATTATAACATTTGACAATCACAAGGTTATAGCCAACAATAGTAATTTATCACATTTCCATAATAATTAGTCAAGAGCGAGCCTCATACCCGCCCACAGGAACGTAGGCAGCAGCTGCATCACGAAAGCCAGAGAGCACCAGAAAAACACTGTGACTTCAGATTCTCAGGTTTATCATGGAGAAAAAAAACAAAGGTCGTGAAGTTCACACATTTGAAATGTCATTATTTGCATTGTTATTTGCTGCAGACTATTTTTATTAAAAGCTGAATAAAGAAAAAAGACAGAACCTGCATTTTAACCTCTGCATGATCACATGAAGTGGTCCTACGTTAAATATATGGGTTTTGTTGTCAAAGAGTTGAATTTTTTTAAATTAAATTAATAAATAAACACATACAGCTCCTCTGGATAATTTCTGGAGACTACCCGGACTTCAGCGCATGTTAAAAGCAGCTTATGTTGGCAGAAATGTTACTGGTCTAAACATAACATGAAAATAACATCTCCATGGCAGAATTTAGGGATTTTCTGAGCCTAAATGTGAAATGTTTTATTAAACCCTGCATACAACAGCGACAGAGAAAAAAGGTACTTACACATTCAATGATTGCTTATTATAGTTTTTGACTGATTGGCATTTGGTAATGACTGTGGAATATAGTTAAAAGCTCCAGAACAAGAGATGTTATAGCCGTTTATTTCTTAGCCCTTAACCTCCACCAAATCCCCCTAAAATCTTCACTTTACCATTACGCTTTAGCTTGTTTTGATGTTATATAGGAGATTTTGTTTTATAATCCTAATAAACTAAATTTGGAATCTGTTGGCAGGTAAACAGTCAGTGTGGAGAGCTAGAGGCAGAATAACTTTGGCTATTGGGTTTTTAAATTATCTGCATTTATATGCACATAGAATAGCTCTAACCCAAACCCAAGAACAATTACTGTTTGGGTTTTGCATGGAGAATTGTTCGAGTGTCAATTTAAAATATCAGACACATTTTTCAATATAATGGAGTCTAACACAACCCAAACATAGTAATTAAAAACTCACACTTTTTCTGCAGATTCAGATTCAGATAATGCATTCAAAACCAGGTTGTGCCAATTTGCACAACTTCCAACAATGCAACTTTGAATCTCCTTGGTTGGTTGAAACAAGTAAAAAGGTTTTGCATGTAGCTGTGGCCTTAGGGTGGGCGTACTGGTGACTGATCAACAGGAACAACCACAGAGACCCCCTAACGTTCCCTTAAATAGCTTTCACCTCCTTCCATCTGCCCACTCCCCTTAGGTAACTTCCTAAACCCCTCACCAACCCTGTGTTCCTGAAAAAAAATGTCTCAGACAGTTTTTGCAACAACTTACTTTAGTTACTCTGACTCGTTTTTTTTTTCTAAATGATCACTGTCTGATTAAGACACGTAGGAGTGTTATTGTGTGTGTTATTTTTGCTATTAATATGTTGAAATGCAGAGTTCTCATCTCTTCATAGCACACGCCTGCATAGAGTCAGTCTAGAAACCACAGTCTCAATTAGCTGTAGCAAATAATCTGGCCTTTGGCTGAAACACTCCAGTCCTTGCCAAACTTTGCCAGCTGTCATGGCAACGGGTGACACGTTGACATTTTCAGTCGGGCGTGTTTATCACCTCACACCCTCCCTGCTATGTACACCTCTGACATTTTGGAAGGGGCGGAGCTGGCGCTGTGTACAGACGCATGCGTCTCTGCCGCCGGCTCAGGAGCCACTGTTTGCGTGTTTCTGTGTGTGTGCTCATGAAGTTTCCTGTACTCTTGTATACTCATGTGTATGCATGTAGGTAGAATGTGTTTGTTCCCCTCAGGAGTCCACCATTTAAGCTGTTGCATCTCATTGCTGTACATCTTTATGCCAAGTGTTGAAACCACCCCCCCACCAAAAAAAAAAAGAATTCCAAACATGCTGAGGTACCCTGTAAGTTATCCATTATAAAACTATTATGAATAACTCAGCCGTGTATGATTAATCCTTTCTCATATAGAATGCATGAGTGCAAAAAGAAATCTGTTCTAATAATGTGTTTGCATTCAGATGCATGTACACAGACCTTGTGCTTAAGTTTCTCGCTCAGCAATTGAAAATTGAAAAGAACAGTGAAGTTGTGGGCTCATGGCTCATGGCCTAATTTGGCAGATGGCTCACTGAATCTCTCTGCGGAACCATTCCCTTTAGTGTGCGTGTGCATGTGTGTTTATATGTGTCGATTTCTGCTTGTGCAACTCCATAGAGACAAAGACTCTTCGAGCGTCCTCTTAACGATTCAAGTTTACATCAGGATCGGTGGAAGCCAGATCGTAGTTTAGGTTTTTGGTGTTGTTGTTTTTTTTTTGCTTCTCTTGAGCCTCCTTTACCTTTACTCCTCTGTCTGTCCCTCTGGTCTCCTTCACCTTGCTGGGCCTCATTACCTCCTCTGTTAACAAGAAACCTCATCTTATTCCCACACAACCATGAGGTTAATGTATTCAGTTTAGAAGGTGTCATCCTGAACATTTGCTGGCGTCTCTGCAGTTGAACGTGCGTTCAGTGTCTGTGGATCCACTCGGTGGATCGGCAAAAGCCTTTAAGTCAGATTGTTCGCAGTTAGCAAACAATTCGATCTTGCTCATTTGTCACTTGTGCTCATATATTTCAGTCCTGATAAGTATGTTTGTATCCCATTTCTCACTTCTTATAAAAGGTTGTGTGAGGGTTAAGACAAGGACATGTTGCTGAGATCTGGCTCATCAGAACAACATAGTCCTACAAGGCAAGAAACAATTGCCATCAAATGAACGGTTTCTAAACAAGCCAGTGCTTGTACCACTTTATTTGGCGATAAGCCTGAAATTGTGGAAATATCACTATTAAACTCTCGTACAGCAGGTCAGCATTTTAAGAAGCATCATGTTGTTAATGTTGTCAGGCAGGATGACAATGACGAGGAAAATGAGACCCTGAATCTGTTTAGTTTTATTTTGATTTATTTTATTTTGGAAAAAGCATTCAATCCACATTCATCATTTAACAAAAAGCAATAGTTTTGGTGCTTTGTGAAAGAAAATAACAGCCTTTCCATAATACATATATTTCAATCATTATTTCAAGACTGGTTCTAATATACCACATTTTTCAAAGGTTGCCAATAAAGGTGATAAAATGCTTTGTGCCAGTTACCTCACAATGTCCTTGCAAAAATGCTGTTGCAGTTAAAAAAGAGAAAAAGAATCCAGAGACACATAGTGGATGCTGTGTAGTCTGAACATATGGCAGCAGAAAAGAACAATGAAACTGTTGCTCTAAACCCCCAAACCCAGACACATGTATGTCCACATTTGAACAATCTAAGCACATGGTCCAGAGCACTAGCGTAAGTGCATTCAGAACGTGTGTACGAACTTGTCTACCAAGATTATACATAATTTGCACCAGATGTTTGGTGCAAATTATGTATCATTGGTGCTCCTTGAGTGTAGCATGCAATAAACCAATCAAAGTTCCATCTTCCATTTCCTTTCAAATCCAGCTGCACTTGAACCTTGGTAGATTTATATTTAAATGGAAGCACGGATGCTTCTCTGCAGAGGAAAGACACACACAAGCATATCATCTGTGTCAAGTCTGGAAAGGACACACAATGTCCACCTGCCTATGTGCTTTTGCTGCATATTGCTATAATGGTAATTCACCTTTAAAATAATGTGCCACTGATTTAAGACCAGGTTTTAATTGGTCAAAAGCACAATCACTTTCAACCGCCTCAAGAAACTAAGCACCTGATCACATCTCATTTTAACAACATGCCCATTAGTGCTCAGATGGGCACAAGGGCATTCATGATTAAACAACGTGGGTGCAGGAAAGAACAACAATTGGATCACACTTCATTGTGAGGGTCCTCATAACCTTGAAATTGAGTTTTTTGAAGGTTAAGACTTCAGACAGGAACTCTAGAGAATGTCCACAGAATTGGGTCTGGACTTTCTACAGACTTGACCTTTCGCCTTTTAAAGGACGCAGCTGGGGATTCTTTGGTCAGACGCGTTAACAACTAGTGTTCAGGTGAGGGGTGGTGCAGCATGCGAAACATAATGTATACATTCTGCTGTGGAGATCTTATACAGTAGATTAATTACCTGCATTGGCCCTTGGCTGTCTTGACATCTTTTGGCACCACTTTTTCTGGCAGGAGAATTTCGGGAGAATGTCCTGAGCCTTTTACTGTTCTCACACTGGATAATGTCAGGAGATTATCTGGAGTTCAATGCATGTGCGAAAGCAGCTTTGGTTTTATGTTTATAGATGGAATTAGGTTTGGGTTGGGTTCAGGCTTGTGGTTGGACATTTAGTTTGGATAGTAAAAGCTGGGCTAAGGAGCCTTAAATACATTATATTAGTGTGTGTCCTCACAAGTATAGAAAGACAAACTGTTTGTTTGTGCGCAGGCACCTGTGCAGAAAGCTGCATGCCTTTTACTCCAGCTTGAATTATGTTTTTTCCAGCAAGTGTATTAATTACTTTAATTTTATCAAATGTTGTGCAACTTCTCACTCTTCCGGTGTGAATGTGCTGTTAGAGTCATCATGGCTCCCACAGATTTCTCTTTTATTTTATTATTTTATTTCATTTAATTTTATCCCAGTCTTTATTTAGACAGTTGACTGCATTGAGGAGCAGGTTGTGTGTGAGCATCTCCCAGCGAATGCTCCACACCAACACATGTCTGTATGTGTTAATCACGGATGCCTATTTCTCTCCCGCTCTGGCCTCCTCCAGACCTCCCATGGCTCTCCATCTCACTCACTGTGTCTCCCCCGCCTCAAGCGAGTGCAGCACAGGTGACACAAGGCAACATGACTAGGATACCACACATCCATCAGACTGTGAGAGGTAGCAGGAGAGAGCAATTATTACTCAGTGCAAGCAGGCTGCTCAAAGTTATGCAAAAATCTGGTGGCTTTTTATATTTAATCAGAAGTTTGGCATAATTACATATTATCTTGGTTGCACTGTCTCCGCCAGACATCTTGTGGAGGTTTTTCTGTGTTGTTCACAACATCTTCAATTGCCAGCTAAGGTGGCCACCTCTCTCACTGTTCAATATCTTTTTTATCTGCATGCTAATGCCTGAAACATACCGTGTAATGGCCTATCCAGTTCGAGTGGGAGTAATGTGGAGGGTAATATCTCCTCTTTGACATCTACCCTCTGCGATTCGGAGCTTATCCACCTCGCCTCGGTTCCTTGCTGTAGGGCCCCGCAGCTCTGTCTGATGTCCGCTCACGCAACGCACCACTGTTCTCCAAACACACGGGCATGCACACTCGCACAAATCCAAGAATCGTTGCAATTAGAGTCATGTGGTGTGAGCCCACTGCCACCCACGATTCTAACCAATAAGGTCATTTTGCAGATGAAGAAAACAAACACTTCCATTTCTGCAAGTTTCAAATGTGCATCACAATCCTTGTACCAAACAGTACAGTTCATCCGTTTTATACTGTTGTGTTCAGTGTGCTGCATGGTCTCTTTTTATTGCTGCTGTTTCTGCAGAATCTTTGCCTTTTTGTGTTCCATTTGTATAAGAAATGAAACGTAAAGTCATGGATTTTGTTTTCGATGATGGGATAGATCAGCGTTGTTTTATAAAAGATCAAGTATCAATAGAACTTAATGTGCTATATAAAAAGTAACCATATTTTTACACATTTGATGTCCTCATTTTGCTCAAGCGTTTACACATTTGGTTGCTGTTTGCTTACAAAGATGGTTTTTTTTGTCGTGGGTACATAATTGAGTACCATTAATGTAGCAAGTTCTGGCTCGTAGCAAAGAAATGGTTTGATCTTTGTTTAAAGTATGTCAGCTTTTTAGCCCTGTTAGTAGTTTGTTCTTCTTTGGGGTGTGTGTAAAGCACTGGGGAGACGGCACTTTAAAAGGTCACTAATGCACTCAGCCTGCCTGCTGAAGGGGAAAAAGGCATGTTGGATGTTTGTTTGTTCTTTTTTATCTCTCTTTATAGTGAGTTCTCTGGAGATGTGGCTCTACAACATGTGAGGATACCATGATGTTTTCACTGTGGAGGAGGAGGAGATGGAGAAAGAGAGAAACATTTACCGCCTCGCTTTCTGTCCTGTGCTGGCACGGACATTAAAAAATTTAAAGGAGACAGCAGATGTGGCGAGTTGAAGTCAGAGAAAGGAATGAGGGTCAGAGGTGTCTGGAGTTCTGTGAGTCAACTGATGTAGCCAGGAATATGTTGCTGCGGTTTCAAACAAGTGTATGCAAGGCAGTGGAGCGGCAAGGTGGGATCACGGCATCACAAAGTCCGAGGGTGGGCCTGCAGATAAGAGACCGGGCCTCTCAGCTCGGTGCGCTCCCCCGGAGCAAGGAGTGACTGCAGAGTACACCTGGCCTGGCAGCTTCAGACCATACAGGGACAACTGCGGGAAAGCTTCCTCCTCGGCCGCAACCCAAACTGACAAACGGAATCATGTGCAGCGGGAGGAGCAAACACAGTGAGGTTGACAGTGTTAATGTGTGACTGCACTATCATGCGGAGCTTCCCGTGTGAATGTGTATGCACAGGCATGTGTGCGCGTGCTGAGGAGGCTCTGGGGCCGATCTACTAACAGCTGTCCTGCTTTCCTTACCTTTGTGTTTGTCATACCGGGTTAAAGGCAGGGCAGGAGAGGAGAAAAGAAAATGGATGAAGGGGAAAAAAGGAAAGTGAGAGAAAAAGGTCAGGTTGAACATAGAAAGAAAATCATGGTGTGACAGTGCGTGTAAGTCAGAATTGTTAAAGTGTCTGCTGTAGATGGAAAGCTTTTATAAACCTCAACAAGCTGCCAATTTACTCACTGCCCTTCAGACAGCGTCTGCTGTGTTGTTAGGGATGCTACATAAGATTAAATATAACCATCTGATTAATTAGCACTTTAAAAAAAGCTGCCAGGATACAGTCGCCTCTTTTCTCACATCACTGATATAAAGGCCCCTCACTTCATTTTCACTTGCATTGTCCTTTAAAAACACAAACGATGACATACTGTGTATTGATATATACAAATACATGGATACCTGGCTGCTGGTTTTTTTCTCTGTGGTTGTTTCTGTAATACACTAATACACACTAGGTGGTTTACCTCATGATGAGTAATACATTGAGATTTGTGACACATGTGAGTCCTCGTTATTTACCGCCGACACTGACAGCTGCTAAATAAAACAAAGGTAATTTTCACATCTATAAAATGTGACATTCTGCTCTGTGAGCAGAAAGTAGGGGAGATGCTGCGGATGTTACTTTTAATGTTCTATGACTGGTTTGGAGGGTTGTGCTGTTAATAATGCATACAATTCATTATCCAATTAACAGCAACAGACACACATGTGCTCCGTTTTCTGACTCGAGGAAATGCGGGTGACAACGTGGAAGTTGTAGCTTCTTCTCGAGTGTCAAACATTCATCATCTGCCGGGTGCATGTACAGGAAATACACTGAAAACATCCACTGTAGCACAATGAAGTGCATAAACAGACTGGAAAGAGAATTCAGGTTAGGTTGCAGGATGAAACAGTGAATGGATCAACACAACAGAGTGACACAATTCTGTCCTTCCATTTCAGGAACTTGGGGGTGTTATGAATGAAATCAAATCTCACATCCTGTATGGACCACTGCGAAATCCATCTCGAATGCTTTTCAGCTTTTTGTCTTCTTTCGAATGCACACTTTGTCTTTGCCTTGTCGCCCGTGTTCACGCACACTCCAAGGTTATACTTGTTTATTATAATCCTGGTATTATGACTATGGTGACAAAGTAGAGCTTAACATATAATAATTTCTAAGTAAAAATCCCATTCATTTTCTGAATAGAGGTTTTGATTTTTAGCCATAATATTTTAACCATCTTTGGAAACAGGAAATTATGTAAACAATGTTATATGCTCCTGTCCATGTGATATCAACTGTGTTTTAAGAGAGATGTTTTATTGAGGAGAGGTTTGCTACTACACTACCCACAATCCTTAGTTATAATCACACCATCTCTGATTGGTGGAGCTCACTGTTATGTAAAATGTTTACCACAACTTCAAAAAAAACATGTTGGCAAGATTGGATTGTCAACAACACAAACGTTACCCTACTACTCAAGGTTACTTTACACAATATGAAACTCTATATACATCCATAGCCTACAAGACACAAATAATGTCTATACATCACAACACTATATTAACAACAAGGTTAAATTCAGGATGAAGCATGCTGGTCGTTTTTGGGAAGGGATCATTCACCATGGTTTATGGGATGCATAGTTTCTTCACCCTTAAAATAATTCTGTACACAGTCTGGTACCTTTTGCCTTTTTTCCCATTTTCCAATTCTATTTCATTGCTCCAAATCAAATGTGGTCACGATTCATTTAATTGTTTGACAAACTGGTTATGTAATTTTTTTCTGAAACGTCAATAGAGTAAATTAATGGGAAATATACTTCCTGAACCACAGCATTTCTAAAAGTGGGCTGTCACTGTAACGTTCAATACCACTGCACATTCTCCCTCATCTCTCTGATTTGACCAAATATTCACACACTGTGCTGCTTACCGTTTGCACAGCAGACTAAATTAGGCAAAAAATAAAGATAAACACGGCTTAAATTTTACGTCTTTCACCATCAACATGTGCAAGAAGCTCTGACAGTTTTAAGTACATTAGTGTAGAAGAGCAACCACTTTTAACTTAATCAGAATATTTCAAACCAAATCTGGTCTGGTGTCAAACAATAAAACACAACTGGCAGACGCTTCAGTGTTGCTCCTTTTTTTGTTTTTTGTTGGCAATAATGTCTTCAAAATTACGTTTGGAATGATTTACAGATGCTGGTGCCATTAAACGAGGCTCCAACATTCTCATCTGCCCCAAGTGTGCATGTGGTTAGCTTGTTACACGCTGGAGGGAAATGAATAAAATGATACAGAGAGGGATGACTGCCTCCCTTAACAGCAAAGTAGTGCGGCCCAGCATAGCAGCCAGTGTCACATCCCATTCCTGCCAGGTCTGAGGAATGTCCAGTCCTTGACACTTGTCCAATCCAAGCTATCTCAAGCTCTCTCCTCCAGCTTCACGCCGGCTAATCCCTCCTGACACCTCACACAGCCCCGACAGAGAATCACTCTACCCTGAAAACAATCCAGCCCTCCTCCCTCTCCACCCTAAATCGGCACCAGCCCCCCTCTCCTTGTGTCTGTCTGTCTTCCTTCTATTTCTCTTTACCCTCCCCTCCCCATATATCCCTTCCCCATTACTTCTCTCTGTGGCCTACTCTTTCTCTTGTGTCTCCATCTGTCTTTGTCAAGCCATATTCTGCTCCTCTTCTATTTCGTTCAATCTTTCCTCCCCCTGTCTTTTCTCCTCCACCCTCACTTCCTCGCTGGGTATATCACACCTCTGTTGATGAGAATCTGTGAAAAGACGCCGTGGTTGCTCGATGAGGAATAGCCTGCATTTCCTTGAGGACTCATCGGCATTCAGAAACAGCATTTTACTTGACTGGGGGATGTTGCCTAAGTTAGCTTTTATCTCGGAGCGCACCTTTACAGATGGAGAGAAGCTCCGTAGGATCACTTTGGGAAGGAGAGAGACATCTTTCCCCCGAAACCCATTCACCCTAAATACATTTAACTTTTTTGGAGAGAAATGAGGGACTTACTGAAAGGATCTTTTTTTTAATGTTTGCACTGACGCTGTGTGTGTTTCTTGCGCTGCCTAAACACATATTTCCAATCATGTTGTTTGCACTGTGGTTAGTTAGTCTCACGGAGCAAATGAGACCCTTTACATATAATTTTCCCTAATTAGCGTATGTGGGATACAAGAACTCTCGAGAGACAAGTCACTCAAAAAAATCCCATTTATTATTTAAATGTATTCAACAATTCCAAAAGATAAGATAGACAAACATGTCATAGATTTCATTTATAGAGCCTCCCCACCCTACAGAGCACAATCTCATTGGCTGCTGAGTAAAATATCTGTCATTGGCTGTAGCACATAATAACTCTGAAAAGAACAATGTAGCTATGGCACGGCACATGCTAAAATGCAGACACCCACTGGTATGCACAGATACATACATACTCACACGTGCAAACACGCACATGCGTGCGCACACACGCCCTCACGCTCAACACACACAAACGTGCAGTCATAATAGGCCAAGTCACTCACCCAATCAGTTTCATTCTCTAGCAAGCTGTCAGGCCGCCATGTTGAGTAAATATTACCATAATTCCTGTGTGTCAGTGAATATGCAGCTAATGAATGGATGACATCCAATGAAGCTCAGAGACACTGAAACAGAAAAAATTGCCCACTCACTGTTACTGTGCCTGAATGCCCTGTCTACCTCCCCACCGTCTTGCTCACTTCTGGCTCTTAATCTCTCAGTCTTTGTGACTTTCTCTCCCTCGCCCCCTCCTCGCTTCAGAAGCCAGATTTTTATTTCTCTTCTCTTGAACCGCAGACACGCAGCAGGGAGAAAGAAAGAACAGGCGCTCTTAAACTTGGTTGCCTTAGAATCTGAACTCTGATTTTTGCTGGTTGTGCCGTGTAGAGTATCTACGTGACTACAGCTAGAACATCGAAGACACGATTTGAACTCTACTTTTAATCCAAACAGCAGCAGGACATTGTGTGTTTGTGAAATGTGTGAGGTGGTTTACAGAAAGGCTATTGTCTAGATGAGAGGCTTCTGTTGTCAGATACATTAAAAGGTAGAGTGCAGAATATATTGTTATTCTCCACATGAACAATATATATAATAACTTTGCTATAGCCAGTGATGGAGACAAACACCCACTGCCATGTAATACTGACAGTCTTGAGTTAAAGATTTTGTTTCCAGCAGTTACATCTCAGAGCTGCATCACATAGAACATCTCACGAACCCATTCTCTCAGACTAACAAGATATCTTCACACTGGACAAATATATTCTATTTTTTAAATCTCATTTGTGTAGAGTATTATGCTTGTCTACAAAATAAAAACACAATCGAAGGAATATTACACGGAACAACACTACAAGTTTCAGTCAATGGAGTCCACTGACAGTACAGCCGACTGTTGCCGCTGTGGAAAGAAGAGGTGAGATCATCCATTTTGCAGGGTTTTCATTTTTGTTGTTGATATTTCTGTGCAATGGAGCAGGGCTGAAGAGGAGAGACTATGAAAGCAAGGAGGTTCTGACACGTCGGCATTATGTCGAGGAGCGCAGAAAAACCAGCCCACTTCCTCTCCACGTCCCACTCCTCCCATGCCGCCGGCCCGTCCCCTCTCAGTGTGTCCTCGGGAGCTTTGCATCCAGGCTCGGCTACAGAGCCTGGATGCCGTGGCTTGATGGATACGAAGCAGAGGTGTCCGTGATGATGGAGAGAATTAGGAAAACTAGAAAGGATTCCGGCTTTTAACACACACCCACACCCCCCCAGTCGTACAACTCTTTCTCTCAATTTCTTCCGGCCCGAACTGTTTCTGTGTCTGTGTGCCTTCAGTCTGCGTAAAGGATGAAGCCAGAGAAGGTGCTGTACTTGTTGTTGTTGCCTCCATGGGCTTTTCCTCCGTCCAGTTTGATATAAACCTCATCGCCTGCGTCCAGATGGAGGATGACGCTGTTAGAGGCGTAGTCGTAGTTCTGGTCAGCGTCTTGGGCGATGGCGCTGGCACGAACCTGGAAGAAAAAAGGGGCAGACGAACATGTAGGAGAACGGGTCGTCTCGTTAGCTATAGAACATTTCAGGACATTTACTTAGTTCATTTAGGAAAAGCACTTAATACTCTGTCATTCTCTCACATACTGTCAAATACTGTTTTCACCGAAAATCTGAAGCTCTAACAAACCTCCAAGGCTGCACAGTCCTCTGCATTTGTTATTTTAATGCTAGAAAATAATATATTCATCCATCCATTATCTATACCGCCTATCCTTAAAGGGTTGCAGGGGGCTGGAGCAAATCCCACCTGACATAAATAATATATATATATTTTTTATGATACAAGAACAAGATCTGCATAAAATATATACAATCAGGCGATATTAGCAGGGGAGCTGCTACAGCTTGGGAAAAGCAGGCGATTACCTGGGCCCTGGAGCCGAGAGGGGGCCCAATGAAAACAGCTGATCCACAGCAATGACAATTTTGCAGCGATGCACAGGAGACTTCTAACCATTACCTTTTGGTTAATGTTTAATAAAGCCTCCCCCCCCCCCCCCCCCCCCAAAAGTCCTTTGAAATGCTCCTGAATAATGCCACAGTTCTTATATATTGACTGATTTATTCTGTCTATTCCGACATATTCAAAAGTGGCCTAAAATTTTAAAATTTCCTGAAATCAGATCTTTAATCCACAAATGCTAAAAAGAAATTCTCAATATCTATTGAAAATATATCAAGATATCATCGTAATTATTCAGCAAACAAACATTTGAGACCAAAATAGCTATTCTTGAGATAAAAGAAAGCTTGGTAGAAGTCATAAAAAGGGAACCAAAGAAATCCTAAAACTGTTGCTAGACTGCAAAATCACTTGCTGCTGCAGCCCAAAGGGAAATTTGTTGCTCAGAAAGGGAACATGTCAATTTGGGAATAACCAAATAGAAAAACATCTTTTCTTGAAATACCAAACCCCAAAGTTTTTCACTGGACACACCAATGGCACAAGTAG
This sequence comes from Paralichthys olivaceus, assembly GCF_024713975.1. NCBI lineage: Eukaryota > Metazoa > Chordata > Actinopteri > Pleuronectiformes > Paralichthyidae > Paralichthys > Paralichthys olivaceus. Next base: position 8,796,024 of record NC_091097.1, read on the forward strand.
TTCTTCATATTGATATTAAACCTACAGGAGCAACTGGAGGGTCAGTCAAACCTCAGGCCATTCTGTCAAGCAGATTTATGGTTTCAATCTAGCCAGCGGTCTTTCATAGAAGACCTAACATTGAGCCTCGGAACAAAAGGTCTGCAGAAAGAGAAAGTTTGAGAAACTTAACAACAGTGCTGACTCTGGGGGCATCTGAATCTGGAGGAAATTACTGAGAAATACAATATAAGAAAAAACATCAAGGACGACTGATGAATATGAGCAGAGATATTCGGTGACGCATAGAAAAGCATGACAAGAATCTCTGATTTGAATTTGTATGATTAAAAGATAAAAAAAGAAAAGAAGGATTTTTTATTTTTATGTTTACTTTATCCTGACTGTGTGTGTGTGTGTGTGTGTGAGCAGTTTCTAAATAACCTGTCCTGGCTAATTAAGACCACAAACCTCCCGCTTGCTCTCTGGGGAGGAAAGTAGAGCTTTTGTGCCAAATGGGCACTGAAAACAATAGATGTGCTTTTCATGCATGTGTGTCGTCGCGTGAAGGAGATGAACTCAGTGGTAGATTAAATGAAGTTGTAAGTTTTCAGAAATGCACAACTCTTTGTACCTTGTGTTTTTGCTGAATGAAACTTAAAAAGTAAAGAGACGTACAGTGAAAGTCATGCACTGCATGATGCCTGCATACAGTATGTGTTGTGCACACAGGCGTATGTGTGAGCTTGTCTTATTGTGCACAGTGCAGTCTCTAAGGATTAGAACAATGACATACAGTGTTTTCTATTGTTTTTGGCTCTGAATTCCAGTACTTTACATTTAAAAAAAAAAAAGTATTTCACTGATTAATACTGCACTGAACAAAGTTTTTTTTTCCATGTATAAATTTGAGCTTCCCAACACAAAATCTATGAGTTTAAAGGTTTTTACGTTCATGCATGGTGAGCAGTGTTTCTAGTTCCCCAGATTTAAGACAATTGCATTTGTAAAGTACATACTTCCCCTGAGGCCCAACAGTGCATTAAAACAGGCTTCATAGCTAAATCCACATTACGCTACCCATTAGTGGAAGTTAAAGGTTTCTAGTCCTATATGTTACCGTACAGCAGCCAAAAATAGACTACAACCCGTGAAACCACATTTAAATCCACTAGATCCAGATTTTGCATGAAACTGCACACTTGTCGATACCTAAATACGTCAGATTTTTTTCATCAAGATTCACATATAATTCACTGAAAAATCGAAATTGTTGAAAAATGCCCCTGTCCAGTTTCGAAATCTCGAATGTTATGCTGCTCACTAAGAGATAAGCAAACAGATGAAAACAACCTCTTCAATGCAGGTAATGCAGGTGACAATAATCCTAACATACAGAGGAGGGGAGGTTTTATGTTTGAACTGTGGCATTTTCAGTCAGTTTCTTGATCTCAGTCCAACTTAGCATGTGTATCACACACTAAATATCTAAGAAAGCCTCAAAATGTAGCACAAGGGAGGATACTGAACAGTCAACCTTCATTTGTTGAGTTACAATAACTTTGATCACCCAAAATAGTTTATAACCAGCCTTTAAGACATTGTTTCACCTCAAATCCAATGTGTTAGTTCCCAGAGCAGAAGCAACAAAAATAATGTTCCCCTCACCAAATGCTAATAGTCAGCTGTGTACGTCAGTGCTTTTGAACAGTTACTAACAAGGAGACCTGCATCAGTCATAACTTGTATAGAATAAAGTCGAATGAGAGGATCATTATTCTCCCTTGAGAGGAAAAAGAAAGCAACTGTACATCCTTTAAAGCAGCCACTGGTTAAATAAGCCAATTAGTCACTTAGTCTGGTCACTGGGGTTGAATCAAAATCAATAATTCATGTGTGTTCGAAATGTTTTCCTGTGGTTCATTATCGGGTCTCTAAACTCCGCTCTGGCCTCAGTGATTGTCCAGACCGCTTTAAATCGGAGCTTTGGCCGGCCGCACAGGGAACGAGCATGCCCAACAATTAATTTTGCACAATTTAAATAGATATATTAAGTTTTTCTTTTTAAAAAATCCATTAATTCCACAATTTATACCATGCTTACCTCCATTTCTTTATGTTTGTTAAATTTTTTATTTTATATTTTGCTTCATGAATTGTTTGTACTCTCGCTCAAACCCCCTTATTCTGTTGATTTTTTAATGAAGTTTCATTCTTATCTTCTCTGCTATAATGACTAGAAATTAATACTATTTTCTTAAATAATTCTAAACTCTCCGTTGATATTTTAACAACCTGCTGTTGGGAACAAACATTGTGAGGAAGCGTGAAAAGTTCGTATTAAAACAGCAAATGTGAAGCTGTTATAAACTGGATATCAAATAGTTTGAATCAATGTAACGTGCAAGGATGGATTTGTATCAAGGAAATTGTGAGTATAAAATCATCTGTTTTCATGCTGGTAATAATAGAAGCATTAATTAGAAAATTCTCTCAGGGAATAATTGAGTGTGTGAAGTGCTTCTCTCCACATCAACACAATGACAGAGGCAGACCTACACAAGAAAAAAGCATTTAAGTGGTAAGGTGCAGTATCTGTGACACCTTATGTTGAACCTGCATAAACCAGGCTGTGTGTGTAGTGCAACACCTAACATCACTTCACAACAACTCATTATATCTATCATAGCAGTTGCAAATATTTATATTCTGTTGCCAGAGCTGCTCCTGGTGTTCTCTGTTCTCTTCCATTTAAGAGCTTAACTATGATTCAACAATAAATACAGACTTTTTAAGATGTTTCCCCAAAATGAAACATACTTTTAATTACTTGCAGTTTTCTTTTTCTATTAAATCATGAAATCATTATTTTCCTTTTATGCAGAGGAAGATGCTGGATTTCTCGTGAAGTGCTCTCTTGCTATCCATCAGATTACTCAACTCTCCAAATGATTTCCAAACATAGACGAGCTGTTTACTTCACATCACCTTCACATCGCATCATTGAATTACGGAGCAGAGAGGGGCAAGGCTGACACTGCTTCAGCTCTCTTAACGACATTATTGTTGATGGTTTTAAAGTAAAAGCAACTCGGGTTTGTAATTGAAGGTGATGTGGAAAAATAATGAGTACTTGTGCGTTTGAATAATATAAAGAATGTGCACGTGGAAGGAGCATTTATTAACCTTTTTCAGGCTGCACAGAGAACAAGACAAAGTTCTCTACCACCTGGCACAGATAAGATGTCGGATCAGGAAAGAAAAGAAAAGATCTCAAAGTTTTTAAAACCACACTGTAGAAAGTAGCGGTCGTGTTGGCATTAAATTAAAGGCTAATCTGAATAATTAAATTCTGAGGTGAGGTCTTAAGATGCAGTAGTAATATATGCAATATTGTACAGTTTTTTTTATTGTTTATCCTCCTGATTAAATCTAGCACAGCTCATATCGATGTGCAAACAAAACCTCCTGTTCTGATTCTGAGATGCCGGTGTCCAGTGCATACCAATATGATATGATGTGCCCTGAGTGTGCCAAGTCAACACCATCTTATTAGAGGGTTACCGCTTTTGGGGTTTGGCGGTGGTAGCGGGGGAAGCGGGGGAGCAGGTGATGTCGTCTCAGGGGGATTTGTCAGTTGGGATTTTAATGAAACTTTAACAAAATATTTGCTCTTGCAGGTGTTCACACCGAACCCGGTAACCTCAGATGCGTGATATAGCTTAAATAATTATCTTGATTGTTCTTTAAGGAGCTAAATTTACGACTTCTTCATGGGTACGTTTCATTATTTTCTTTGTGAAGGGTGGAGGAGGTAGAAATATAACATTTTCCTTTAGTGAGCAAAGCCCTGGTGGAAGTAAACTTCCCCAAAATCCTTCTAGTTCTCTCACATTGATATTATTGTTTTGTTTTGCTTCTTAGCTCTAATGGTTTTTATCCCCTTCTGAGACTCTAACCACCGCAGTCTAGGCCTCCTTCGTTTGTCTTCAATGATAAGCACACATGAATAAAACCTTTCGCTATTTTTGAAATAATGATCAGGGAGTTTATTTATTCACTGTATAATTGTTTTTTCTCTTTCACACAAAGAATTTGTTAGGAATATGAGCCAGAAGTTCAAATGTAGGATATAGCAGACGTATAGCGAGAGATGAGCAGGACTAACAGCCAATTGGCAGTGCATGACCTTGACACGGAGTATGTAGAGCAACTTTGACAAGACAAACAAAGCATGAGGCTGTGAGCGCTGGCGCCAGTGATGGTAAATGAGGTGTCAGGCAATGTTGTCTTCCTTGTGGCTGCTCGTGCGTGTTTGCATCTGTCACTTCGTCAACGTGATGGCTTTGATTGCACAATATTCTGAGTGGAGACACGAGAAAATTCAAGGCTGTGCTCGGGCTTAATGGATGATGGTTTGCCTGAAAAAGTGAAGTGCAGATTCTCTTTAACTAGTGCGCTGTTTAACTGTGACTATGGAAGACGCCATGTCGCACAGCACTGCCTTTCAGTCTTGTGGGATTTCCATTACAATCAACAGTTTCAATTGCAATTTATTTAAAAGATGTTTTACGCCACTCTCATTTGGCAGCTGTGGTGTAACCATATTGTACGGTTGGCTGGTCTGCTTTCATTATAAGCCATTAAAGCACACTGTTGATGAAAATGACGCTATTTGAGGCTTTACTCGTGGCGTCTGGCACAGGAGGAGCCTGCAGAGTCGCTCTGGGACAGTGATCTTACAAGAGGCTTTGTCACTGTGACAAGGACATGTCTCGTGGCTGCTCTGACAGGGATTTGTTGACTTGATGTTGAGCCTCCATTTTGAATCGACGAGTCTATTGGTCCTCTTTAAATCAAAGTGTACTGCTGTCTAATTGTGTTTGAACATTCCAGCCGTGAACTGCATGCCTAATTGCAGCTTAGATGGCTTGCCACTGCTACTGAGCCCGCTCCAACATTTGACCACACACACACACAAATACACACACTCAATGTGACAGAGAGGCAAACACATGCATCTGCATTCCTGTGCACAAACACACATGAGATGCAGCTTTTAAGGAAATAATGAGGAAAGGAAACCACGATGGGTTGCGAGAGATAGCGTCGGGTCTCCTTATGTGTTACAGGTCTATTTGTTGGATGAATTTAAGAGAAAACATGATAAGAGGTGTGAAATGGTAACAGGAGATTTGCCATCTGTCAGATGAGAGTCGAAAAGGCCTCCTGAATTAATTTCACCAGCTGTTGTCTTTGTACCTGCTCATCCTCTGAAACAGAACGACTTTCCTGCGCAATCCTCTCACCGTGCTCACAGTGATGTTGGAGGTGAGTCCGGCGTCAGACATTAGTTCATTAGTTTATCACATGTACCACTGATACCTGATCTAAGTGTTGCTGTTAAGAGGCCCGGTGTATAACAGTAATGCAAAGAGGGTGAGAGAACGACGACTCCTGGAAAAGACCTTGCACAAGAAATGGTGGTGGAAGAAAAATAGCCATCAACTTTGACCTGAGATCTAGCCGGTCTTTTCTCTCCTGCGTCTGACTCATCACACTCCGTTAATTGCTGAGGTACCCTGTCTGCCTCTAGCACCAGCACCAGAAATGCGATCACTGCTCGCCACAGAGACTTTAACTGTAAAATTGTCCAACTTTGTTCACACCGAGTGCCTTTTTTTTTCAGTGTGCTTCCTAGTAACCCTGAGGCACTTGGATTTTCCTTTTTTCTCAAATAAAAAAGACTCCGCTGAAAAATGAGGCAAAGTGAGTTTCTTTCTAAGTGTTGGATGATAGGCAAACTGTCAGCTTTACTCTGACATGTATTATTCATACAGTATCTGATTCATCCTCGCTTACTCGGGTGAGTGTTGATGTTTTACCCATATTCATTTTAAAGGGGGGCAGGTGGTGTTAAACCCACTGAGCTGTGTAGCAGACTGAGTCATTTGAAGCCATTGGCTCGCTGCTTTGGGAGGGGATGATCGTGGGTATCGCCCAGGAATGAATTTAGGGGACGGTTAAATGTCAGGGGCGTGGGGAGACACAGACAGAGAGATGTTTGCATAAGAGGGCCGGGGGCACTTGTCTGTCTCCCATATGGCCCTCATTATAATAAAGAAGCCTTGTGAGTCAACACCATCGCATCCTTGAGTCAGCTGGCCACAGGAGAAAACCCATTGCCTATTTTAAACTGTATGTTTTTTTTGATCTCTCGGTGCATAAGATAATATAGCAGTGTTCCACGAGCTGCTGCTGAATGTGAGACGCCAGCTGGGCTCTCATGCCTGTCTGTACAGCTCAGTGCAGAATGCTTTAAAAGTATATTGAATTATTACAGACAAGTGGTGGGCAGTTTTCGTGCAAGTTTAGAAACTTCACCAATAAATGATAGATTTTCTTCCCCGTGCTTGCAGATGACAGCCTGGTGTCATCTTGACATTTCCAATCTGTGTGGTATTTCCTAACAACATGGGCCAATCTTCATTTAATAGCCCTCGCACCTAATTAGGCCAGCTCTAATGTTCCACTCGGCAGAGTGTCAAATCCAATGTCCAATTACACAGCAGATCAAGGCCAAAGGTCCGCCTCCACTACCTCTCAGGCTGATTATAGAAGAAGTGCCACGATGTACATCACACAGAGAGAAACAGGTCTGTCAGAAGAAGGAAAGAGACGCACGTGCATGCACATATACACTTAAGGAGATCAATACTGCAGGCAAAGAGGCGAGGGACTGAGGGAGGCTCTCTCAAACCCTGCCTGTCTATTTTAGACAAAGTCTCTCTGTTGGGCCCGGCAGACACACAGAGGCCTCTCAGTGCTGAAGTCACACCACGATGACGAATAGCAGGACTGAACATTACCAGAATGTTAAAATCAATCTTAAGTATTGCTGTTTTAGTGGAGATAACTCATGTGTTCAGTGCTCGCAATTTGTTTTCTTATCATAAAAATCTGTGAAGACCACAGCCCACCTTGAGTGATAATCTGTTGAATGATTTCTATTTCTGTTATTCACACATTTCTTTTGAACGTGTGTCAATATCGAATCAAACAGAGCAGACCCTCGTCCAGATGGCTCATCTCCCATGTTTAATGTTTGGATCAACACCGCATGTTAAACACAATTTGTGGGTTTCACCTGGATACACAGCAGGATAAATGGCCGTCATGTGCACCGGAGCTGAAAACCCTCCTGTGGGTGCCTTCACAAGCGGAGATGGACTGAGCCGAATGCTTTGACAGGAAAATGACACGTGACTGAGCAGAGCTGAGCAACACTTAAGGTTAAAACAGAACCGCTGAAGAGACACTGAAGCGAGGTGAGCCCGAAAACAAAAAATCTGAGAGGACGGCGCTCTGTAACCTATTCTGTTACAGTGCAATGCATCACTTGAGAGCAATGAAGAATATTGATGGCGTTGTGCGTTGTGTGTAAATCGATTGGGTGATACCACAATCCAGATTCTCCGTTGCGGCTTTTAAAAAAAAAAAGAACTTTTCTTTATTGAGATGAAACTTTTCTGTGAGCTCCTGTAGACCGGGCGTAGAGGAGAGATGGAGGGCAGAGCACAGTTGGGGTAAGGCAGAGGGTTCGGGGGTAGGGGGTAGGGGGGGAGGCAAGGCCTGCACGCGTGTGTATGAGTATGTGTGAATGTGTGTGTAGTGAGACTGCAGCGGTAATTGCCAGGGAAGAGCCATGTGCACGAAGGACGTTGAAGCTTATTAAAGAAGGAGACAGAGTGATTATTCACTATGGTCCTCTTGAGAGACTGACGCTGAAGTCATTGCTTTTAATTAACTCTGAAACGGTTTTGCAGATTAATAACAATATTAAGAAGGGAATGGAGAGGAGAAGCGCAAACACATCCTGGATCTGGTTCAAGCTTTTTAATTACAATTAAATAGACTCGGTAGCACAATAGCACAATAACTATGTCTTTTCTCTCCTCTTTTTCGCTCTCCATCTTCCACTGCCACAAATACATTTTCCATGCCACTGCCGCGTCTGTCAGGGTGTTCGAGGCAGGTCAAAGTGAAGCGCCGATTTTAATGGCGAGAGTTTAGCGCTGGTGGAATATTTGGCAAGCGAGTAAAAGAGCAGGCGATGGAGAAGCCAATAGAGTTTGTGGAGAGGAACTTGGAAACGGGATAAAGTGTACTGCGCTGAAAATAGATTCCTTATTTTGTTTGTTTACCAGGAAGCTGACTTTTTGGTCTCGCTAGGAAAGTGTCAAAGTCCTGGGGACAATGCTACGATTCTTCTGTTGCAGTCTGGCAAGTGAAAAAAAAGAGGAGAAGAAGAAATAAAGTAACCTATGGATGTTGATGTTGAATACAGCTTGTGAGTTGTGAGGACCCCTGGAGTCGGAGGAGCACATGCTGGATGGAAACAGCACTGCAGGGCCTGGAAACCCGCCGATCACTAAAGCCAAAAGATGATAAAATGCTGGTATTGTCTGCAATTCCCTGGCCTCCCCTGCTCCACCTCACAGTGTAGCTTTTTGCAGCCTTAATGAGCTGCGGCTGCAGGAGCTCCAGCTTGATTTCAGCACTTCATCAATGATGTAGCATAAGCTGCCCCCAACATTTATAACCATTCACCATCATTTACACAGATAGAGGCTTTGGGGCCTTCTCCGTCGGCCAACGATCTAATAAACACCCCAGCAAGTGCACTGCGCCTTTATGCATAGGACAGAGGAAGACAGAGACAGAGGAGCAGTTACCACTTTATAAACATTACGCGGGTCTCTGGGGATGCACACTGTGTGCGTCTAACTTAAGTACCTCCACACCCTCCTCTTGGGAGCACAATGAAGCGGGAACAGAAGGCCTTTTATTGGAACATATGTTCTTCTTCCCCTATTATACTGTATATCAATGCTTTTACGCCTGCCCATAAACATTCCTGTTGAGTGAGACATTATATGTAGAAGGTGATCGCTGTAACTCTTTTTCTTGCTGGCTATGAACTCGGCAGAGGAGTTAACCTCTAGCTGCTTTGGCAGGATGAACAGATTCACACCACGGAGCCAATTGTTTTATCTCCACGTTATCATGGTGTCAGCACTTGTAATGTAAGACCCTGGACAGTTTCTGCTGAACTGTTTATTTTAAATTCTGCACTTGGCAAAAACTTAAGAAGATGAAAAAGATCTGAAGCAGGTCGCAGCAGCAGTTGGTGAATTTGAAAATTTCAGGAGGTAGAGGTGTTGTTTCAAGAATTCATCTCTCTGATTATGGTGAATCAGATATCCCAAATGTTCATGAAATGGACTATAAATAGCATGTCCTGTGACATACAGAAACTGTGATGTCATTCAACATCTACAGTAAAAGAAATGTCTGT